>NC_058131.1:442862073-442884773 GCF_016433145.1 Gracilinanus agilis | reverse complement strand
GAGGCTGCCAGATCCTGTGTGATCCTGATTGGTGCTCCTTGATATTTCAATTGTCTCTTTCTGGCTTCTTGTAAGATTTTTTCTTTTGCTTGGAAACTGTTGAACTTGGCAATTATATTTCTGGGTGTTTTCTTATCTGGATCGGATGTCACGGGTGTTCTATGAATCCTTTCAATTTCTATATTGCCCTCTTGTTGTAGGACTTCAGGGCAATTTTGCTGAATAATTTCTGTTAGTATGGAGTCCAGGTTTCTATTAATTTCTGGTTTTTCTGGAAGACCAATTATTCTCAAATTGTCTCTTCTAGACCGGTTTTCTTGGTCTGTCACTCTCTCATTGAGATATTTCATATTTCCTTCTATTTTTTCAGTCTTTTTACTTTGTTTTATTTGTTCTTGTTGTCTTGAGAGATCATTAGCTTCTAATTGCTCAATTTTAGCCTTTAGGGACTGATTTTCGGCTCTAAACTTTTCGTTTTCAGCTATGATCTTTTCAATCTGGTCATTTCTGGTGTTCAATTTGCTTATGAGTTCATTTGATTTCTGAGCCTCACTTTCCAATTGCAAGATTCTACCTTTTAAACTGTTATTTTCTTGCCAGATCTCTTCCATCTTCCTCAGAATCTCAGTTTTGAACTCTTCCATAGCTTGTGACCCGTTTTCCTTATTTGAGGAGGGTCCGGATGCTTGTTTGTTCTCCTCCTCTGTTTGCTGGGTTGTCTGGATTTTCTCTGTGTAAAAGTTGTCGAGTGTTAAAGACTTCTTTTTATTGTTGTTTATCTTTCTCTTCTGAACTTCCTGATTCTGGGTAGCCATCATTAGCCCAGCAGCTTCTCAGCTTTATCCTCGCGCTCGGGGTCTGTCCGCGGTCTTTTGGCTCCTGAGGTCTGAGTTCTGGTTTTTTCCAAGGTCAAGCCCCCTGGTGGACCACCTTGCTTGATCCTCTGCTGGAGGTTTCTTTACAAGTCTCAGGGCACTGCTTCCACAGTCGTATACCCATCTGCACTGGTTCCCCACTCAGGGTTTCAGAGCTTTAGCTTGTGGCTGTGTCTGCCTCCACCCACGCCTCCAGCTGTGCCTGCACTCTGAGCCCGCGCTCTGCACCCTGAGCCCTCGCTCTACACCCTGGGTCAGCTCTCGGCGCCCTGCTCCCGTGCTCAAATTTTGTGTGCGTTCGTTAGCTTTTTGGGGTCCTAAATCTTGCTGCTCTCAGGAACAGGCCCCGGAGCTGCCAATGACTCGATGGGTGCCCCAAACTTGCTCTATTTCTTTTTAGCTGGCTTCAGGCGCTATAGGTGTTGTGTGTGGAGGGGTTGGGGGTGGGGTGGTTGCTCAGCCCGCGATTTAGTGAGAGCTGTTTCACCCCTTTATAGCATGGAAATGCCTCAATTCCACGTACCTTCCACGCTGTGCCCTGTTGTGGGGTTCCTCCATTCATCTGGACTTGTTTTTATGTCCCCTTGAGGAGTTTTGTGTGTTTCGGTCAGGAGAGGTTAAGAGCTGCTTCTTACTCTGCCACCATCTTAACCTGGAACCGGCACTCAGTTTTTTTTTTTAACATTTATTAATAATCATTTTTAACATAGTTACATGATTCATGCTCCTACTTTCCCCTTCACCCCCGCACTCCCCCCACCCACGGCCGACGCACATTTCCACTGGTTTTGTCATATGCCGGCACTCAGTTTTGAGATTCAATATTTTTTGAAAAATGGTGGAAATTGTTTTTACATGTTAGTAAGGGGAAAATAAAATTTTTAAAAAGGAAAGCAATTTATGATTAAGAATGAGTATTGAACATTTAGAGCTCGAATGAACCTCAGATGTTATCTATTCCAACCCTCTCATTTTACAAATGAGGAAATTAAGATAAAGATTATCTTAGATTACTTCAAAATCTGAAAATTTGCCTTTATAATTACAAAAGAATATGCTCCCTTAACTGAATTTCTGGGCACTTTCTGAAGAATATCATGTTGTGCTTTCTAAACCTAATATATTTTGTACTCAACTAAGTACTTGTACTATTAACAGAAAGCCACCAATCCTTATAGAGTATTTTAAAATCAGGTATTTTTTTTATTTTTTAGAAGAATTTTTTCCATGGTTACATGATTCATGTTCTTGTTCTCCCCCCCACCCCTAACCCCCGTAGCCAATGCACATTTCCACCGGTTTCTTCATGCCTATTTCCATATTATTGATAATTGCACAAGGGTAGTTATTAAGAGTCTACATCCCGAATCATGTCTGCATCAACCCATGTGTTCAAGCAATTCTTTTTCCTTTATGTTTCCACTCCTATAGTTCTTCCTCTGAATGTGGGTAGTGTTCTTTTCCATAAATCCTTCAGAATTGTCCTGTCATTGCACTGCTGCTAGTACAGAAGTCCATTTCATTCGATTTTACCACAGTGTATCAGTCTCTGTGTATAATGTTCTTCTGGTTCTGCTCCTTTTACTCTACATCAATTCCTGGAGGTCATTCTACTTCACATGGAATTTCTCCAGTTCTTTATTCCTTTGAGCACAATAGTATTCCATCACCAACAGATACCACAATTTGTTCAGCCATTCCACAATTAACGGACATACCTTCATTTTCCAGATTTTTGCCACCACAAAAAGCGCAGCTATAAATATTTTTGTACATGTATTTTCCCCTATGATCTCTTTGGGGTACAAACTCAGCAATGGTATGGCTGGATCAAAGGGCAGGCAATCTTTTAACGCTCTTGGGCATAGTTCCAAATTGCCATCCAGAATGGTTGGATCAATTCACAACTCCACCAGCAGTGCATTAATGTCCCAATTTTGCCATATCCCCTCCAATATTCATTTCTCTCCCCTGCTGTCATTTTAGTCAGTCTGCTGGGTGTGAGGTGATACCTCAGAGTTGTTTTGATTTGCATTTTTCTAATTATTAGAGATTTAGAACACTTTCTCATGTGCTTATTGATATTTTTGATTTCATTATCTGAAAATTGCCTATTCATATCCTTTGCCCATTTATTGATTGGAGAATGGCTTGTTTTTTTGTACAACTGATTTAGCTTCTTGTATATTCGAGTAATTAAACTTTTGTCAGAGTTTTTTGTTATAAAGATTTTTCCCCATTTTACTGTTTCTCTTCTGATTTTCATTGCATTTGTTTTTGTTTGTACATTTCTACATATTTCCAAAACATCACAGCAGCAAGAGTTAAAAGGAGAAGCCATTTAAAATCACCCTAGACAATATAAAATACTTAGGAATCTAGCTACCAAAATAAACAAAGGAATTATACGAACACAACTACAAAACACTTTCCAGACAATTAAAACTAGATCTAAACAATTGGAAAAACATTGATTGCTCATGGGTAGGATGAGCTAACATAATAAAAATGAACATTCTACCCAAATTAATTTACTTATTTAGTGTCATGCCTATCAAACTACCAAGAAACTTTTTTTACAGAATTAGAAAAAAACTATAACAAAGTTCATTTGGAAGTACAAAAGATCAAGAATATCAAGGGAAATAATGAAAAAAAAATGTGAAGGAAGGGGGCCTAGCAGTACCAGATATTAAACTATACTATAAAGCAGCAGTCATCAAAACAATATGGTACTGGCTAAGAGACAGAAGGGAGGATCAGTGGAATAGACTTGGGGTAAGTGACGTGAGCAAGACAGTATATGATAAACCCAAAGAGCCCAACTTTTGG
This sequence comes from Gracilinanus agilis, assembly GCF_016433145.1. NCBI lineage: Eukaryota > Metazoa > Chordata > Mammalia > Didelphimorphia > Didelphidae > Gracilinanus > Gracilinanus agilis. The sequence continues at coordinate 442,881,066 of NC_058131.1, read as the reverse complement.
GACAAAAATCCAGTATTTGACAAAAACTGCTGGGAAAATTGTAAAACAATATGGGAGAGATTAGGTTTAGATCAACATCTTACACCCTACACCAAGATAAATTCAGAATTGGTGAATGACTTGAATATAAAGAGAGAAACTATAAATAAGTTAAGTGAACACAGAATAGTATACCTGTCAGATCTCTGGGAAAGGAAAGATTTTAAAACCAAGCAAGAGTTAGAAAATATTACAAAATGTAAAATAAGTAATTTCTATTACATTAAAATAAAATTTGCTTATTTTTGAAAAGAAATTAGGTTACAATTTACTCACTAGGTGAGAAAATTACCATAGCAAAGATGAATATATCTGCCATTAACATCATTACTGTCTTTATTTTTTTTTTACCTTTGCCATTCTTTTTTATTAAGAAAATTTTTCTATGGTTATATGATTCTTGTTCTTTCCTTCCCCTCCTCCCACACCCCTCCCATAGCCAACATGCAATTCCACTGAGTTTTACATGTGTCATTGATCAAGACCTATTTCCATATTATTGATATTTGCACTAGGGCATTACTGTCTTTAAATGAAGCATTTGATTAAAAAGCTTCCTTGGTTTTAAAGGAAATCTCTTGATGTGAGATTTATATACATATACATATATAATGTGTTATATATAACATCCAGTTTATAACATATGCATATTATATACGCATATACACATACATACATCAACCAAATTGATTGCAAACTGACAAGTGGCATTTTAAATTCTTAACCATCCTTCCTGATCAAAGATTTCTCAAAAAAAGGCAAGGATGTGGTAATTTTGTCATACTATTGACAAATTACTTATTTTTCCATACTTCTATTACTTAATTTGTAAAAATAACACATGAGAGACTTTTGAAGGCTGTCAGAATGCAAAATCAAGATGAAACTATACAAAATAGATTCTTTGTAAAGAAATGTTAAGTACCTGAGTATCAACCCACTTAGTTCCATTCTGAGTATGAATTACTCTTCCATAGTAGTGGACAGGTAGCATGAATTCTGGACGAGCTTTCTCCCAGGGGTTACCATGCCTTAGCCAATCATCTGCTTCTTCTACCTGGAAAAAGACACCAGATATATTCTCCAAAGTTTAAATTTAATCACTGAACCTTGTAAAATCAAAAAAGCCTTTGACTAGAGAACTTGATCCCTAAACTCAAAAACTCTTCTTTAAGAGAAAGGATAAATATAATTTACCACAAGGAACTTTTGCTTTTTTAAACTAGTGAGAACATCTCTTTTCCTTCTGTTGCAAACAATATTTAACTTCTGTTTTAGAAGTTGTTGTTTGAAAAATATAGTATATGAAAATTACTTAATGGACTCTCTGTGATCTAAGAAAATGGGTGAAAATACTGATTAAACAAACATCACAGCCAAACTAGCAGCCTTAGAAGAACCTGAATTAATTAGGCCACTAACAATTACCGATGATTTGGATCTATCCCTTTCCTCTAATGACAAGGAAGTGGGAAAATGGAAGCAAAAATTTAAAGCTAAACAGATAAATGGAGTATGGGTGTCATCTGAAGACAAACCCCTGCTCCCTAGAAATTTCTATAACCAAATTTGTTACTCCATCCATAAACATGGTCATTTCATCATCCAAGGCATTGTAGACTCTGTTAAAAGAGTATGAAGAGGGCAGCTGGGTAGCTCAGTGGAGTGAGAGTCAGGCCTAGAGACAGGAGGTCCTAGGTTCAAACCCGGCCTCAGCCACTTCCCAGCTGTGTGACCCTGGGCAAGTCACTTGACCCCCATTGCCTACCCTTACCAATCTTCCACCTATGAGACAATACACCGAAGTACAAGGGTTTAAAAAAAAAAAAGAGTATGAAGAGTATGGATAGCACCTGGAATAACTACAATTGCCTCCAAAGTATGTACAGTTTGTCCTTAATTTCAACACGCCTTCCAAGGAAAAGCCTTTGGTGGATGTCCTCTTACTTATACACCATTTGAGCATTTACAAATTGATTTTATCTCTATGTCAAAAGCATATAGATATAAATTTTGTCTGGTGATAGTCAAGCAGCTGACCAGGTGGCTTGAAGCATTTCCTACTGCTCGGGCCACAGAGCTTTTGTTGCCAAAGTTCTTTGGAAAGAAATTATTCCTTGTTTTGCACATATCGATTCAGATAAAGGAACTCATTTTACTGATTTGGTCTTATTGCAAATTTATTCATGTTGTAAGAATAAACAGAGCCAGTACCCAAATGTTATGAGAGAAGGGGAGAGAGAGAGTCTATGAGGTGAGACTCTCTTCCAGCTCTCCCCTCCCACCGAATATACACTGCGGTAGACTTTGAGGGGGTGTTACTCCAAAACTGAGTGACCTGGATGGTCATGCTGCCCCACAGGAGTTGGGGACAAGGCTTCTCTATAAGATGAGGTATTGGGGACTCCAATCCGATTCTGAATGAGGGCAGAGTTCATGCAAGCCTCACTTCAGGTCAGTCAACTTCATAGCAAATGATCTAGCTTCAAGATGGAGGCAGCCAGACCAAGCTGTGATTCCCCTCCCCCTCATCTCTCAGGCACTCTGGAATGCTATGTGACTAATGAATGTTTTTTTTATTAATATCAATATAGGGATTGGGGAAAGGGGTGAAGGGCAGAGGGATTTTAGGGTGCCCTCTTCTCTATTTCTATGGGGTTCATCACTCGGGTGGGAACCTTTGTGGTTCCCACTCCTAAGCATCTCCCCCCTTGTCCCTTCTCCTTCTCTTTCTATTTCTATCCTTTTCTATAATTGTAAGTTAGACTTGAAAGGGTCTCTCAGCAAGGTTGGGTAATGGGGGAAGGAGCCTAAGAGATCATTCCCAAAATGGAGTTCCAAAACTTAGCTAACTCGATGATTGAATTCTTGCTGGGTGAGATGCAATGGAATCTTTGACCAGGGAATTAGGGTTTCAATGTCCAAAGAAAGATCCTTAAGAAGCCTTCAGGACTGGATCAGAGCTGAGATGTTCTCCTCCGTCTCTCAGTCCTCCTCTGGAAGTTCCTCCTTCTCCTTCTCTTTCCTCTGGAGAATTACCCAGAATTCTCCCTGGTCCCAACTGTCAGTAACTGTCACCAATGGCCTTCTTCTGGCTCTTTTTGTCCCATCTCCCATCCTTACAATGTTTGGGGATAACTCCTTAATTTCATATACCATATGAACCATATACCCAGAGCTCCGGTCAAGTTGAAAGAATAAAGAACTTAAAACTAAGATTGGCAAATTGTGCATGGAGACTCATTTAAAATGACCCCAAATTCTACCTCTGGCCCTATTTTACCTCAGAAACATATCCAGAGGTGATTTACATATCTCACCATTTTAGATGTTATTTGGACATCCACCTATTCAGGCACAACCATTTACCCTTACCTATACCTCATTGTTAGGAGGGGATACAATCATTGCCACTTATATCAGATAATTACAAATGAAATTGCAAGAACTCCATGACTCTGGAGCTGCTGTTCCAGCAGGCCCTATAGACTTCTCGCTTCATGATTTGAACCCAGATGATAGTGTGTACATAAAGAATTTCAAACATACTAGGTTGACTGAAACTGCTTATGATGACCATTCCAGATCCTATTGACTACACCAACAACCATTAAAATTGGGGAGAGAGACTCATGGATTCATTGTAGTCATGTAAAATGAGTATCCTCTATTGATAATGAATAATTGCCTGTACTTATTATATGCCTGTACTACTTATATTTAACTATTGACTGTATTTGAATATTGATTGTGATAAGACTTCCCTATTGCTAGATTTGTACTATTTTGTTGCACTGTATTGGGTTAATCCTTGTACTTGAACAATACATATACTACCTTACAACAGAATGTCTGTATTAGTGACCTATATTGACTTGATATGCCTTTTGTAATATTTTGTGCCTTTTGAGATTTTTTTGTATTTTCTTCAATGTATTATTGCTTTATCTTCTCATTTGTACTCATACTGTGGATCATGCCAAGTTAAAGAAGAAATATATGTTATTTTTTGGAAATTAGCCTCTATACTTTACCTCTGTGATTATGAAACTACATATTTTTAATATTTTTGTTTTTTCTTTCTATGTATGCCATACAGTATTTGATTTTTTCTCTCATTTTTTTTTACATTTAAAGCACATGTCACCAGTATTAAAAATATTTTTGATTGTTTTGATTTTTGCAATACAACAAGCTAAGATGTCCATTTGCCTAGCTTATAAATGCATACTCAAAAAGCTTTGGTATATGGAAACCTGCCACTCATTTAAATATTATGAGACTTTTGCTCAATGAATATGTCTAATCCAAGGAGAAATGGATCACAAAGGAGCTTAGAAGTTGACCTTCAAAGTGCCAAATGAGCACAAAAAGGTAAAAGAAACCAAACTAATTCTACAGGGATTGATGACATTCTGAGCAAAAGAGAGCAAAGACTTGATCACATGTGAGATTCAAGGTTGCAGCGCTTAACATATGTTAAGACATTGAACTTCCTTGTACCACACTCTATATCAAGTACACAACATTGATTGTTCTGGCTCCATTATCCCTGAAAGTGAAGAAAAGGACTGAACTGGGAAATAGTATTTCCCATTTCTTTTGAGATCTATTCTCTTTTTCAATTTCTTTCATGATGTGACAACTTACTGGAGTCCAGGCTGCTAAATTGGGTTAGTGAGTGATTGTTGTTGCAAAGCTTATGGGACAAGGATTGGTACAAGAACCTGTTGTGATTTGTGAATTTTTTCCCTTTTTCCCCAGAAATTTTTTTTCTTTTTTCTTCTCACATTTTTGATATTCTATATTTCCTTCAGAAGTTATTTTTTAATTATTTCTTTGTATTCTTTGATATTTTTGATAATTGATTTGCATACCTTATGACTTGACCATGTATCCCTGTGTGATTCCTATATGTATCCCTGTATCCTCCTCAGGGGGGAATGTGTTGTTATTCTCCTCAGGGGGGACTATGTTATTGCTGTGAATTTGGATTTGAATTTGACCCTAATTTAGGACAGAAGACTACCTCCCAGAATCCAGAAGGCACCATAAAGATGCCTGTAGAGACCACATGCTACACCAGAAGATCCGGAGTGAACTTTGAGATATGGCGAATTTGAACTTTGGGGGGTCCATTTTGAATGAACACTCTTATGCCAAAAAGGGGACTGCCCCCTAATTGGCTTTTTGTCAATGCATCTAACATTGGTTTTGTTCTTTCTCCCTTTTATTTCCGAATTATTGTAAGTTTTAATTTTATTATGTTTTCATGATCCACTGGGGAGACTGGTCTCCCAAAGGATCACAGTGGGGGAATGTATACTTGGAAAATCTTGAATCCCAAGAAACTACATTACCCAAACTTCCTGTCTGTATTACCCACAATTCCTTTTTCTTTCTATTTACATGCGTCTTTTGCGTGATTGAATATAAGTTTTGGGTAATGCCCCTCTAGCTCTCTCTTATATGTGAATTGAGTGGTGACTGCTCACTCTTCCACGTGAAGTGAGTGGGTAATGTTCCCTCTGTTCTCTAGCTTTCTAGTTAAATATTAATAAATCTTTATAAATATTATACTTTGGGGATAGAGAATATTAACTTTAAAATCCACACTGGTCTATTTCTATTATTTTGGCTCATTCCATTATATTTGCCTTGACTTCAAGTCTTTTATTGATATTTGCCCCTTCAAAATACCTAGATAATAATGTCATTCTTATGAGTTATAGATGACATTCTCCCATATAAGAATTAAGCCATTTGACCTTTTGGATTACATTTTATTGTTCTTCTTATGGGTAGAATTTTCTACTGAGTTCTGGATTTCCCCCAAAGAATAGTTGAAACTCTTTTAGTTCATTAAATATCCATTTTTTACTTTTTGTAATTATGCTGAACTTTGTTACATGTGTTATTCTTGGTTTTAAACTCCATTCTTTTGCTCTTTGAAATATTATGCTCCATTCTCTTTGTTCTTTTAATATTGAGGCTGCTAAATCTTGTTATTCTAACTGTAGCTCCACGGTATTTATTTATTTTTTCTTTTTGTTTGTAGTATTTTCTCCTTAATCTGGGGGCTACAGAATTTAATAATAATGTTCTTGTGCATTTTTATTTTAGGTCTCTTTGAGTTGTAATTGATGGATCCTTTCAATTTCTATTTTTCTCTCTGGTACTAGAATTTTACGGCAGTTTTCCTTGATGACTTCTTGGAGTTTGGGATCTAAAATCTTTTTTTCCCATAACTTTCAACCTTGCTTTCTTCCAGGTTAATGAAGCTATAAATTCAAACTTTTTGTTGTTTTTCTTCCTAAAAAGCTGTAAAACCCTTCCCTGTAGAAAACATGGTATAAATGAAGGAGGGGAGAGAAATACAGAACAAGATTTAGTTATATCAAAGCAAATCCTTACCTCAGTTTCAACACAAGTACCATGTAGAGTTCAAAATAAATAATGCAAATAATGCTAATATAGGGTTCCAGCCACCCTGTGTAAATTTGACAATGTACTTGAATTAATTAAGCCAGCTGTTCTTAACAGAATGGCAGCATAGATGAATTCAGGGCATTTGACCAATGACTTAAAACCTTTCACTGATACTCAGAATAAAATTCAAGAAAAAAATAAGCAAATGCCAGCAGTCAAACAAGTTTGCTTTTATTGATGGGAATAATAGAAGAATTTTTGTTTCTTGGAAAACACAAATAAGATATTGATGTCTGGAAGTGACCATGTAATATTAGAAAAATGAATTATATTGTTGTCATGGTCCTATCTAGCTGGTGGATAAAAGTATAATTCTTTCACTTGAATAAATCATTAATGTATAGTTAAAATGCAGTCATGCTGAGCAAAATTGAGTCAGCTTCATTTCTACTTCACATGTGCTGGCTGAATTGCTAGAGTGGAGAAAAGGATTAAAGTTTTAAATTAAGGGAAAAGAAAAAAAATGGAATAAAAGAAGTTCCCTAAGAATTTTACAATGAGTATTTTATTGTAGAAATCATCTGAGAAAGGGTTAAAATTCTTTTCAGCCTTTTTTATATCTCAGCCAATTATGCTAGTTTTTTCCTCATTTTCTTTAAGTATATTTGTTTTTATTGTATTGACTCTTAGCAAGGGGAAATAGGAGGAATGCTGGGAGAAATGTTGATGATATATAAAATAATATCAATAAATTTTAGTTAATGAAAGAGAAAAAGATCCAAATATACTTTAAAGGGCCTGATTTAAATCTCAGCAAAACCCTTCAGACTATGATGAAATCTAGATTTTTTTAAAAATGGATTGATTGCATAATCAATAAAATATTTGAAGATGTGTTGTATACTCCAGGATGCATTATATAAAATAAGTGAATTTAATAAAAAATTTTAAAAAAATATATTGTTTTAAACAATTTAAAAGATTCAAAATGTAAGGCAGTGAAGTTGATTTTTTTAGAATTAAACTGCACAGTAGAAAAAACAACAACATTTATTGTTGATTGTAGATACTTATGCATTTAAGAAAAGTATAAAAATTTGACCAGGTTCAGTAAATATAAATAGCAAATCACACCTCTTTTCCTGATCACAAGAAACACAATACTATATCACTAAATATATTAATAGTTTAATCTGGGCAGGAGTTAATTACAACACTCAACATTATTCCATTTGTGCTGACTGTCACTAAGAGTGTGAAGTTCTTTTTTGTTTTAATTGAAGTGTGTGACTTGCAATAAATCTACTTAATATTAAATGATAGAATAGACAAAGAAATAATTTTTAAAATAATGTATTTTTTTACATCTTAAATGTATTTTCAAAATACATCCATACCTTAAAAAGAGGGAGAAATTATAAGTGGAGATTCATAGATATCTACCTGCCAACCCCCTTGGATCTTTTGATTGAAGATTCCATATTCATATCGGATTCCATATCCATAGGCTGCAAGGCCAAGTGTTGCCATAGAATCTAGGAAACAGGCTGTCAAATAATAAATACAGAGAACATATCAATTTAATTGAACAACATTTAACAAAAATATTTCAAAAACAAGGAATCTGTAAAATTTATCTCTGTGGGAGGCCAAACAACACATACAAACACACTAGCATTTGAGGAGTGATTATCTTAATATTAACCATTACTTCCAAAAGTAATTACTTGAAAATGAATACATTCAAGAATAAGATTAATTGTCCTCTTGTGCATGTGGGTGTTTATTACACATATACATGTAAGTAAAGCATTGTTGTCTTTCTTTTTTTTTTTAAATAATAGATTTACGCTAACATTTTTACTTCTAAATATACTATATGAACTTTGGACTTAACTCCACAAAGTACAAAAATTCCCTGAGGAAAATAATTCTTTAAAAAGCAGAGTGGTCCTAAAAGAAGCATGAAAGAATTTTTACAGTGGAGGGGAAAATGGAGGAGGAGGGGTGGGGAGATGTGAACATTATTTTCATCAGTCTTGGCTCAAACAGGGAAGAACATACACAATCAATTGGGTTTAAATGTAATATAGTGTAAGGTAAGTAGAGGAAGTAAGAAGTAAGTAAGTAAGAAGAGGAAGGAGATAAGATAAGAAATAGAAAAGAAGGCAAATAGGAGTTCAGAAACTAAATAGAATGGAAAGTAATACACAGTAATGATAGTAATGATGATGGTTTAAGTTTTTTTTACAAATATCTCCACTAACAAGGCCTCACTTCTCAAATACATAAATGAGTTGAATATAAGAATACAAGTCATTCTCCAACTGATAGTCAGAGGATATGAATGGGCAGTTCTTAAACAAAGTAATTAAGACTCTCTATAGTAATGTAAAAATGCTCTAAATCACTATTAATTAGAGAAATGCAAATTAAAACTGCTCTGAGGTACTACCCCATACTGATCAGATTGGCTATTATGAGAGAAAAGGAAAATGATAAAACTTGGAGGGAATATGGGAAAGCTGAGATACAAATGCATTGTTGGGTGAGTTGTCAATTGATTCAATCATTTAGGAAAGCAATTTTGACCTATGCCCAAAGGGCTATAAAAAAGAGCATTAATTACTAGGTTTGAATCCCAAAGAGATCTTTTAAAACAGAGGTGGAAGGACCTATATGTACAAAAATATCTAAAGCATCTCTTTTTTTTGGAGGGGCAAAGATTTGGAAAGTGAGGGGATATCCATGAATTGGAGAGTGGCTGAGTAAGTTATAGTATATGATTGTAATGGACGTACACAAACTGAAGCAGAGCCAGGAGAATATTGTACAGTTACAGAAATACTTTATAATGAACAAGTGTGAATAACTGTATATATATATTGCAGAATACTCCATAATACAGTGATCCAAAACTATTCCCAAGGACTCAAGATTTAAAATGCCATCTACTTTGAGAAAAAAAGGGTGGAATCTAAAATCCAGACCAAAAGCAATTTTTTTCACATTCTTAATTTTTTTCTATCTGGGTTTCCTTCCACAAAGGGATTAATGTGGGAAAATGTTTTATGTGATTGCAAATGTAATACCTATTTGAGATTGTTTACCATCTTAAAGGGGTGGGAGTAGAGGAGAAAGGGAGGCAGGGAGAGAAATTGAGACTCAAAATTCTTCAAAAATGTTGGAAACTTTTTAAATGTAATTGGGGAAAAATTAAATTAAAAAAGAACAAATAAAGACATATAAACAACTGGAGAATATTAATTATTCATGGTTTGGATGAGTGACTATATTAAAAATGGTCATTTTACCTGTTTATTATTTATTCAGTGCCATACTAATTGAACTATCAAAATGTATTTTATAAAGCTAGAAAAAATAATAACAGTATTCAACGGGAAGAACAGAAAGTCAAAAAATATCATTAATAAATATCAAATAAAACTTTTTAAATAAAATTCTGTCAAATGAACCATAACAATTTAATGAAGAAATCATTCATTATGATCAAGTTGGATTTATACTACAGATGCAAGTATAATTCAACATTAGGAAAGTTATTAATGTAATTCATTTTAAAACAAGTTTCTCTAAATAGATGTTGAAAATAAAATTTGATAAAGTAAAACATTAATTTATGGTAAAAATCCTACAATATAGAAGATACTTTGCTGGCACTGGATGCAACTGACTGGCAACTCTATTTTCCACAAACAGATCACAGTCTGAAGGGAGACACGAGTGCTTGTGATTGGTCACAAGAGTGTAGAGGTCCTGACCATGGTTTCAGGGCCAAGAGGAACAACAGCATTTGTGTCTTCAGGTGATCATGGGAGCTGGTCACAGTTACAGCATCAAGATGAGCAACAGTACTTGTGACTATAGGAGAGGATAGAGTCTATCTGAATAGTCCAGAGCTTTGACCAGGAAAGCAAAGACCACATCCCTCCTAGGACAGTACCACCTTGAAAGCACTGAAAATTTGCAGACTCTTGGAACTACCTGTTATGTTGATCTTAACAGAGATATTTGGGGAAGCTGAAGAGATGGCTTGAAACTAGAAACTTGTAGGAGTCACACACACAGGCTTGAGTGAGTAGGGAGGGGTAGGTACTCCTTACTCTCACCCCTCCCACCAAGCATTTGGAAATCAGTTGGAAATGGAGGCAGGACTGATGTCCTCTGGCAAGGCTCAGCAAGGCAAATCTCTAATGGTGTTCACTTTCTCAATTTATATTCCCCACAGGTTTGACTGAGGGACAATAGGAGAAGCTTGATGTCTTGCAGTTATCAGGTACAGACGAATCTAACTTGTATGGGCTGATATCTGAAGGAAACTTAGCTGAAGTTGGATGTAAATATCCCTAGAATAATAAACAGGCACTGCTCCCAAAAGATGAAGTTTTTACAGAGGAAGGGAAGGCAGGGAAGGGGTTTCAAGGATTTGGACAAGATCTGGGAAGCCCTGAACTGTTAGGTAGAAACTGCTCCTCCCCCACAGGAGGTAGTGGTAGACTTTTAGCTAGCTTGCCCTCAAGCCTATAATTATCACTTCTAATATCTAAAATAACTAAGTAACAATTGTGCTGTTGCTAGAAAGGTCTAGTTCAGCTAAGCAAGCAAATCACTGAGCAGAACCAAGATGGTTCTTGTCCCAGATGGCCTCCAAAGCAATCCCAAAACTGGGAACCACAAGCAGAGTGACCTACTCACTTTAACCCCAGGAATCAACTGTTTAACTGCTTTCAAACTGTTCCCTTGTGGGAAGCCAATAAGAGAATAGATAAAAATCTGAGACTCCTCTTTTGACCCCTTTTGTAATCCTTGTGATTTCTTATTGAAAAGTATTGTGGCCTTATTGAAAAGTTTTAAGTTCCTAGCAAACCTGAATTTAAAGGGTTAATACTGTTCCCATTTGGCCAGGAATGCAGCTACAACCAAGGCCAAAACCTTAGCAGGGGCAATTCAACCCTGAGAAAAATACTCCCCAACTTGGCTTTCTGATAAGAACCCAGTCAAAATTCAGCCTTGGCCTTGGTCTGTTCTGAAGCCCATGAGACTTTTTGTGTTTTGATATGACATAATTTGTAACTTCTGCGCATCTGCAAAGTTTTGGGGTTTTTTTTTGTGTGTGTAAAATGAGTCTTGAAATATATATAATAAACTCCATGCTCCTGGAGCCAAAACTGAAAGCATGAGGTAAAAGACAACTCCAGTGTCCCTTTATTTCCTTATCAACTAAACTGTCCTTATCAGATTATCAGAGATGATAAAGAGATCTTGAGATTTGGCGCCTGAACCTTGGGTCACTGGATTCAGGTAAATATTTGCCCTCCCCCTCAGACAACTCTCAAATTACGACAGTTTAATTTCTGCTGGAAGAAGGGCAAGAAATCCAGAGTTTTCTCCCCTTAAGGGAAGACACTAGAAGTAAAAGAATAGATTAACAGGATGGGTCATAGTGAATCAAAGGAAAGAAATCTTTTTATTGATATAACTAAGTACATCCTCAGAAAATGGGGAGTAAAAATTAGTAAAGAACAGCTCACTAAATTTCTTGATCTTATTCAAAATTGTAGCCCGTGGATTCCATTAGAATTCTGGCAAAAAGTTGGCAATGATTTTGAAAAAGTATTATACTGAGCACAGATCAGAACAAGTGCCAAAAAATTTCATCGGCTGCTGAAAAAACAACTTTGTTATCTGGTCAGAATGCAGAGAATGAAATCTTTAAGGTTTCAGTGTTAGAATCAGAGGAGGAGGAAAAGGCTCATCATAAATCAAAACAGAGCTTTAAAATTCAAATGAAAAAGTTACTAGCAGCGGACCTTCCTCCACCTAAAAACCTCTCTTCAAAAGAGGAAAGAGAGATAAAAGCAGAGGAGCCTCTGCAGCTTGAAGCTCCAGCTCCGCAGCCACAGCCCCAGAATATAGGGTTTAAAGGAGCCCTAAAAGTGCTCGGAAGGACGGAGACATATCATTCTATTTCCCAGTTATTTTTAGAGCAGGTAAATTAGATGATGATGAAGAAGTAGCTCCTACATGGGAGGCTCTTCCCTACAAAGTGTTAAAAGAAATTAAGACAGCTTGTGCATCATATGGTCCTGCTTCTCCATACACTTTAAATTTGTTGGAAACTTTGGGGGCAATTTGGATGACCCCCTTTGATTGGATTCAGACCTCAAGATATTCCCTTTCTTCAGGGGACTACCTCTTTTGGAAATCAGAATTTGATGAATTGGCAAAACAGAAGGCAGCCATTAATAAGAAACAGGGTATCAGAGTTACTAAAGAATTCCCTGGAATTCTGGGTAAGGCTTGACCCTGTATCTTGCAGGAATTCCACCCTGCCATTTTCCATGTTGCACTACCCCTGAAAGCAATAGCACAAAAAAGCCTGAAGCTTGGCATAGTACCTCCCCATCTCCAGGCAAATAAACTCTAACTTTTAACATATAACTTTCAACAGTATAAAGAAAAAGGCTATAAAATTGAGTAAATAATAAAAAAGAACAGTATCATGAAAAGCCACCACAATGACAGGAAAGATCAGGATATAAACTTAGAAGATGTCAACAATGTGAAAACAGCTCTAAACAAAGCCTCAAAGAAAAATTTTAAGTGGACCCAAGGCTAATAAAAATTCCTAGAAGTTAAAAAAAGACATAAGTGTAGTAGAGGAAAAATTGGGGAAAGAATTGAGAATGATATAAGAAAATGAAGTAAAGAGAATTAGCAGCTTGGTAATATACACACAAAGATTGAAGAAAATATTAAAAAACAGAACTAGCCTAATGAAGCAAAAAAGAAAGAGGCACAAAAATTTACTGAAGAAAAGAATCCTTTTAAAGGCAGAATAGACTTGAGGAGAGAGAAAATATGGTGGAATAGAGGAAGAGAATCCTTAAAATTTCCCCAATTCTTGAAACAAAACAGTGCCTCAAAATGAATTCTGGAGTGGCAGATCCAACAAACAGATGGGGGGCAAGGTAATTTTCTATCTCAGTATGACTTCGAAGTTTGGCAAGAAAGTTCTGCTTTGTTGAGGTGTAAGAGGAGCTCAGTATACTTTATATCACACCCAGTGACAACCCCTCACCAACACTCAAGGTCCAAATAGGGGGTTAAAATAGTAATGAGGCTCTGAGCCCCTGCACAAGGCAGCCCACAGCAGACCATGCCCAGCTGGTGCAAGCCAACTGCAGGGCTTGGAGAAAACTAAATCATCAGCAGGAAGTGACTTCCAGAGATCTTAGTCCACAGGCAGTAAAGAGGTCTGAAAACTAGTCAGAAGGATATTTAAAAAGACCTTTGATGACACTGGGTATAGGACTCCTTTGTATCACCCATATATGATTCTGGGTTCCAGGTCAAGAAAAAGAGGGAATACTAGCAGAAGCAAAGAAACTCTTCACAACTATAAGGGGAAAAGGGTGCTTGTGATCACTCACAGACCAGACCAGTTTTCATTCGATCCAGACATTGGCCATAAGGTTTCATGTGTCTATCTCTAACTCGGACCATTAAAAACAACAAAATATAACAAAAGTCCTTCTGTCAAAATTTGCAAAGCAGGAGGATTTATCCCAAGATCTCAGCTTAATTCCTAAGGGGCTGTTCCTTGGTATTCTAGCTATGTCTCTTCTACTCTGTTCATTCTTATTTGGTGGGGACTGCTTGTGTCCCTTATTTGCTATAGGATTTTCCCCCCATATTTCTCTTTCTGAGATTTCTGGTCTCTGTTTTCTATTCACACTTGGCTAACTGCCTAGAAGCTTTAATCCTTCCTCTTTTGCTGCTTCTCTGCAAAGCAAAAAGGCTCTACTGTTTTGGGAAAACCTTGTCTGTCCCTTCCTACCAACAACTCAAACTGCCTCAAGCCATAGCAATTTGGCTAGAAATCAAGATGTCTAACTGGGATTAGTGACTCAATCTAGACTTCCCAGACCAGATGTCTTCCAAGCTAACTTTTCCCTGATTCCCTCACTTTTGGACTCACCAGATCTTTCACTGTGTCTTGTCTGAGATATCTTACAATCCAGAACACTAGTCACTCTAACCTTAAGCTCTAGTTCTAAAGAATCAAAGTATCTACCCCTCCTCAAACTGAGAGGGATGGACAACTTGCACAGGCTTTTTATTTAAAATAGCTCAGATTTAATTTCTGGACCTACACACATGCTACTAGCCCTAGCTCAAGACTCAGTTTTAAACCTACTCATCTCAATCTGCCTGGAAGCTTGCCCAATTTTTGAAAGTTCTATTTTATTTCCCTAATTAGCCTAATCAATCCTAATACTGTTTCAGGACTCTGTTTCCTGCTTCTTTAACACACTCACCTTCCACATCAAAATTTCTATTGATACTCATCCATGTAAATTCTCTGGCCAATTCTCTGCTCTGGAAGTGCTGGCTTAGCCTTAGTCTCTATTGGCCATTCTCTCTAATTGTTTGTTACTAGGTCCTTTAGAAGAAAATAAAAGGCTTTAATTCTCCTATTGTTCAGATAGATAAACTGAGGCATTCTCTAATGTTCGGTTTCCCAGTCAGGGAACCATCTATGTGGAGTGAAAATCTAGAATATCTTAATCACTCTAAATAAGAGAAGCTGATAGAATGCAAAGGCAGCTTTATTGGAAAAAAAGGTGGGGAAGGTGGGAGAGGGAAGGGAAGAAAAAGGAATACTATCCACAAGCTGCATGCTCAGGGCAAAATGTCTCTCTTTCTATGTACAAGCACAAACTTTTTATAATAATATTGATGTAAGATTTCCCCTCCCCACCATCCAACCCCAAACAGGTGTGGGGCTGTGACATTCACAATCTTTAGCACATGATTTTCAACATTACATACCTCTAAAAGCCCCCAGGATCAAAAACCTGTGACTATCATGTGATTTTCAGCTTGAGACAATAAAAAATCTCTGTTCCTTTCTCCTTCAGCTTATCTTGCCCCTCTTCTTAAAGCTGGCACACTTGTCAGATTTGAGATAAACTTTTTTCAAGGTTTTGAAAATAGGTCAGGAAAGCTAGAAAAAGATTTTTTGGAGAGGAAATTTTATTTTAAGTCTAAATGGAGTCTTGAAAGTTGGGCTTATAAGGCAAATACTACTCTGAGAATTACATGCTGAATCTCATCCCATACAACAGTAACAGCAACACTGTATGATGATCAAATATAAATGATTCAGTTATTCTCAGCATCCATAACAATTCCAAAGGACTCATGATGAAAATGCTATCCATCTCCAAAGAAAGAACTGATGGAATCTTAATGCATATTGAAGCATATTATTTTTACTTTATTTTCTTCATGATTTTTTTGCATGAATTTTCTTCCACAACATGACCAGTGTGGAAATATGTTTTGCACAATTGCTCACATATAGCCTGAATTAAATTGCTTATTGACTCAAGATGGGATAAGGAGGAAAGGAGGAAGAGAATTTGGAATTCAAGATTTTAGAAAATAAATGTTAAAAAAATTTACATATATTTGGGGAAAATAAAATATATTAAAAAGCAAAGTAGAGAGTATTGAGACTTCTGGTTAAGATGGAGGCAGAGTAAGAAGCAGCTGCTCGATCCCTCCTAACCGAAGCATACAGGACTCCTCAAGGGGACATAAAAACGAATCCAGACGAATGAAGGGACCCCACAACAGGGCACAGCATTGAAGGTACATGGAGTCGGGGCATTTCCACGCTATAAAGGGGTGAAACAGCTCTCACTAAAAAGCAAGAGGAAGAAACCCCTCCACTACCCTCACACCACGTACAGCCCAGAGGCCAACGCACAAGAGTGAAAGCAGGATTGGGGCACCCAGTAAGTCACTGGCAGCTCCAGGGCTTGTTCCTGAGAGCAGCAAGACTTAGGACCCCAAGTGGCTAAAGAACGCATGCGGACTTCCCTGAGCACTGGCCCGGGTGAAGACATTGCCCTAGGCGCGGACAAAGATCTCAAGTGCAGGCTAGGACCTCAAGTGGGGACCCTGTGCAGACGGGAACCCGGCTGTGGAAGCAGCCCCTGAGACTGCTGAAGGAGCCTCAGGCAGAGGGGCAGACCAGGGACTACCAGGAGGCTCGACCCAAAGAACAAGGAGACCAGATCCCTCGAGAGCCTAGAAAGCACAGACAGACCCTGAGTGTGAAGACAAAGCTGAGAAGGAGCGGGGCTAACAATGGCAAGCCGATGAACCCCAGAAGAGAAATATTATCAAGAAGAACTCTGGAACACTCAACAACTTTTACACAGAGAAAATCCAGACAACAGAGGAGGACAAACAAGTAATCATATCCAAACCTTCCCAAAACAATGAAAACTGGTCACAAGCTATTGAAGAGCTCAAAACTGAGATGTTGAGGAAGATGGAAGAGATTTGGCAAGAAAATAACAGTTTAAAAGGCAGAATTTTTGCAATTGGAAAGTGAGGCTCAGAAATCAAATGAAATGATAAGCAAATTAAACACTCAAAATGACCAGATTGAAAAGGAAAACCAGTCCCTAAAGGCTAGAATTGAGCAATTAGAAGCCAATGATTTCTCAAGACAACAAGAACAAATAAAACAAAGTCAAAAGACTGATAAAATAGAAGGAAACATGAAATATCTCAATGAGAAAGTGACAGACCAAGAAAACCGGTCTAGAAGAGACAATTTGAGAATCATTGGTCTTCCAGAAAAAGCAGAAATTAATAGAAACCTGGACTCCATACTTAAATAAATTATTCAGCAAAATTGCCCTGAAGTAACAAGAGAGCAATATAGACATTGAAAGGATCAATAGATCACCCTTTACACTGAACTCAGAAAAGTCAACACCCAGGAATATAATAGCCAAATTCAAGAGCTTTCAAGTAAAAGAAAAAATCTTACAAGAAGCCAGAAAGAGACAATTCAAATATCAAGGAGCACCAATCAGTGACACACAGGATCTGGCAGCCTACACACTAAAAGACCGCAAGGCTTGGAATACGATATTCAGAAAGGTAAGAGAGCTGGGCCTTCAGCCATGGATCAACTACCCATTGAAACTGACTATATACTTCCAGGGGAAAGTATGGGCATTCAACAAAATTGAAGATTTCCGAGTTTTTGCACAAAAGAGACCAGGATGAAATGGAAAGTTGGATATCCAACCACAAAAATCAAGAGAAACATGAAAAGGTAAATAAGAAACAGAGGGGAAAGAAAGAAAACTCATAATTTTTTAAATTTGACTCTTTAAGGGCTTAAATAAGATCTAATTATCTGTATTCCTATGTGGAGAAATTTTATGTATAATTCTCTGTAGTGAACTCTATTTACTATTATAATATTCACTATTATAGCAATCAGAAGAATAATTCATAGGGAGAGGACAGAATACTAAATGGTCTAAGATGACATGGGGGGGTGGGAAAGAGGGGAAGGAATAGTAGGGGACACCAAGAGAAATTTGAGTGAATAAGAAAAATAGGATATTCTATTACACACAAAGAGGCATGGGAAGGGGAGTGGATAAATACTATTATAAGAAGGAGAGAAAGAGAGCATTAAGAGGTAATATTTAAACCTTACTCTCACTGTAATCAACCTGTAGAGGGAAGAGTAGCTATATTATCCATTGGGATAAAAAACTCTATCTAACCCTACTGAGAAAGTCAGAATGGATAAACCAAAAGGAGCAGGGGAGTGGGGAGGTAAAAAAACAGAGAGGAGAAGAAGGGGGAGGGAATTCATTAGGCCATTAAAAATAAAAAGAGGAGAATAACAAGGGAGGGGGTAGAAAGGGAAGTTAATCAAGGGAGGGGATAAGGGATACCAGCTCAAAGCAAACCACTGTTTTAAAACAAAATAGTATAAGAAGAAGGAGTGGGACTAGGGGAGGATACAAAAATGTCAGTGAATACACAACTGATAATTGTAATTCTGAATGTGAATGGGATGAACTCTCACATAAAATGGAAGCAAATAGCAGAGTGGATCAGAAAACAAAATCCTACCATATGTTGTCTACAAGAAACACATATGAGGCCGGTAGACACACACAAGTTTAAGGTTAAGGGCTTGAGCAAAATCTTTGGGGCATCAAATGAGAAAAAGAAGGCAGGAGTGGCTATTATGATTTCTGACAAAGCCAAAGTAAAAATAAATATGATTAAAAAAGACAGGGAAGGTCATTACATCCTGATTAAAGGTAATATAAACAATGAGGAAATAACACTGCTCAATATATATGCACCAAGTGGTATAGCATCCAAATTCATAAAGGAGAAACTGGCAGAGCTCAAGAAGGAAATAGATAGTAAAACCATACTAGTGGGAGATCTAAATATTCCTCTTTCAGATCTAGATAAATCAAACCGAAAAATAAATAGAGACAAAAAGGAAAACACCTTCTTTTCAGCTGCACATGGTACATTCACAAAGATTGACCATGTAATAGGGCATAGAATCATTGCAAACAAATGCAAAAGAGCAGAAATAATAAATGTAACCTTCTCAGATCATAATGCAATAAAAATAATAATTAGTAAGGGCAC
>NC_058131.1:442772854-442857078 GCF_016433145.1 Gracilinanus agilis | reverse complement strand
AGAAAGAAAGAGAAACACCATTCAAAATCACCCTAGACAATATAAAATACTTAGGAATCTACCAAAACAAACACAGCAATTATATGAAAATAACTACAAAACACTTTCCAAACATATAAAACTGGATCTAAACAATTGGAAAGCCATTGATTGCTCATGGGTAGGATGAGCTAACATAATAAAAATGACAATTCTACCCAAATTAATTTACCTATTTAGCGCCATACCTATCAAGCTACCAAAAAACTTCTTTACTCAATTAGAAAAAAACTATAACAAATTTCATTTGGAATAACAAAAGAGACAGAAGGGAGGATCAGTGGAATAGACTTGGGGTAAATGACATCAGCAAGACAGTGTATGATAAACCCAAAGAGCCCAACTTTTGGGACATGAATCCACTATTTGACAAAAACTGCTGGGAAATTTGGAAAACGATATGGGAGAGATTAAGTCTAGATCAACATCTCACACCCTACACCAAGATAAATTCAGAATGGGTGAATGACTTGAATATAAAGAGAGAAACTATAAACAAGTTAAGTGAACACAGAATAGTTTACTTGTCAGATCTTTTGGAAAGGAAAGACTTTAAAACCAAGCAAGAGTTAGAGAAAATTACAAAATGTAAATTAAATGATTTTGATTACATTAAACTAAAAAGTTTTTGTACAAACAAAAACAATGTAGTCAAAATCAGAAGGGAAACAACAAATTGGGAAAAATCTTTATAAGGAAAAACTCTGACAGGGGTCTAATTACTCAAATATACAAGGAGTTAAAGCAATTGTATAAAAAATCAAGCCATTCCCCAATTGATAAATGGGCAAGAGACATGAATAGGCAATTTTCAGGTAAAGAAATCAAAAATATCAATAAGCACATGAGAAAGTGTTCCAAATCTCTAATAATTAGAGAAATGCAAATCAAAACAACTCTGAGGTATCACCTCACACCTAGCAGATTGGCTAAAATGAAAGAAGGGGAGAGTAATGAATGTTGGAGGGGATGTTGCAAAATTGGGACATTAATGCATTGCTGGTGGAGCTGTGAACTGATCCAGCCATTCTGGCTGGCAATTTGGAATCATGCTCAAAGGGCTATAAAAGAATGCCTGCCCTTTGATCCAGCCATACCATTGCTGCGTTTGTACCCCAAAGAGATCATAGATAAACAGACTTGTACGAAAATATTTATAGCTGTGCTTTTTGTGGTGGCAACAAATTGGAAAAGGAGGGGATGTCCTTCAATTGTGGAATGGCTGAACAAACTGTGGTATATGCAGGTGATGGAATACTATTGTGCTAAAAGGAATAATAAACTGGAGGAGTTCCAGGCGAACTGGAGAGACCTTTGGGAACAGATGCAGAGCGAAAGGAGCAGAGCCAGAAGAACATTGTACACAGAGACTGATATACTATGGTAAAATTGAATGTAATGGACTTCTGTACCAGCAGCAATACAATGACCCAGGACAATTCTGAGGGATTTATGGCAAAGAATGCTTCCCACATTCAGAGGAAGGACTGCAGGAGAGGAAATATTTAAGAAAAACAACTGCTTGAACGCATGGGTCGGGGTGGACATGATTGAGGGTGTGGACTCGAAACTACCACACCAATGCAACTACCAACAATTTGGAAATTGGTCTTGATCAAGGACACATGACAAAACTAGTGGAAATGTGCATTGGCCATGGGTGGAGGGAGTGCGGGGGGCGAAGTGGAAAGGAGGAGCATGAATCATGTAACCATGTTAAAAATGAATATTAATAAATGTTTAAAAAAAAACAAAAAAAAAACAAAATGAGACAAATGTTAAAAGAGGCAAAAAAAAAAATCCACTGAAAAGAATTTTTAAAAAGCAGACTTGGCCAAATTGAAAAAGGTACAAAAATCCACAGAACAACAGTTTTTGTCAAATAATGAATCCTTATTCCAGTAGTGGGCGGCTTTATATTTTTAAAAGAAAAGACTAGTAGATATATTTTCTTCTTTGTGTTATATCCTGTTCCACTGATTAATCTCTCAATTAAAAAAAACTACTAATAAGATAGCAAAGTAAAGATAGCAGAATAAGGTAGTAACTCACCAAAGCTCTCCCAAATCCCCCTCCAAACCACCTTAAAATAAGACCTCAAAATGAATTCTAATGATGAAGAAACACCAAAAGGATGGGGTTAAATAATTTTCTAGTCTAAGATAACTTAGAAGGCAAATAGGAAATGTTTCTCTCACTGAGGTAAAAGTGGAGATCAGGCTAGCACAAGAAGCCCAGGCAAGCTAGTAGTGAAGTCCCTATCACCTTATACCTCCTGTGATCCTTTAGTGCATTTCCAAAAAAATGTTGGGAAGCACTCAAAATGGATTTAAAAAATATAGTAATAGAGGTAGGAAAAAAACTGGGGAAAGAAATAAAAAACCTGATGCAAGAGAACCATAAAAAAAAGTCAACAACTTAGTAAATAAAGCACAAAAAAATGGAAAGGAAATATAAAAATTCAATGAAGAAAACAAGTCCTTAAAAAAGAATTAGCTTGTGAAAGGAAGTACAAAAATAGAAAAGGAGGTAGAAAAGTTCAGTGAAGAAAATCATTCTTTAAAAATGAGAATTGGGCAACTGGAAACTAATGACTCCATGAGATATGCAGAAAAAATAAAATCACATCAAAAAAATAAAAAGTGAATTATCTCATTGTAGAAACAGAGGATCTGGAAAACAGATTGAGGAGCTTTGGACTACATGAAACAAATATATATGCTGAAAGAGCATATGGGGCAGCTAGGTGGCTCAGTGGATTAAGAGTCAGGCCCAGAGATGGGAGGTCCTGGGTTCAAATCTGGCCTTAGACACTTCCTAGCTTTGTGACCCTGGGCAAGTCACTTAACCGCCATTGCCTAGCCCTTACCACTCTTCTGCCTTGGAACCAATACATAGTAGTGATTCCAAGATGGAAGGTAGGGGTTTAAAAAAAACAAATACATAATATTTCAAGAAATTACCAAAGAAAACTATACTAATATCCTTGGACTAGAGGTTAAAATATAAATTGAAAGAATCAAACAATTACTTCCTGAAAGAGATTCCAGAAGAAAACTTAGGAATACCATAGCCAAATTTCAGAGTTCCCAGGTCAAGAAGAAAATATTGCAAGTAGCCATAAAGAAATAAATCAAATATTGTGGAGCTAGAGTTATGAAGACACAGGACTTAATGGCTTATATATTATAGGGGTTGGGATATGATATTTCAGAAGGCAAAGGAAAAAGAATTACAACCAAGAACCACCTACTAGGTGAAACTGAATAGAATCCTTGAAGAGAAAATAAATGTTTAATAAAATAGAATATTTTCAAGCATTCCTGATGAAAAGACCAGAGATGAACAGAAACTTTTTTTCTCAAATACAACACCCAAGAGAAGCATAAAAAGGTAAACAGGAAGGAGAAAGCACAAGGGATTCAATAAGTTTAAACTGCTTACATTCCTATACAAGATGGTACTTGTAACTCTTAATAACACTATTAAGGGAATGTGAAAGTAACTTGATGATGACATGATATCAAAAAAAAAGGAAAAGAAAATTAAGCTGTGAAAAAGAGAAATACACTGGAATTGACAATAAATGGACAAAAGTTGTAAACATTTCAGAAGAAATCAAAGCTATCAAAAAGTCATATGAAAAAATGCTCCAAAAAATGCTCATGTTTAGAAAAATGCAAAGTAAAACAATTCTAAAGTACTGCCTCATATTTATCAGAAATGACAAATTCTATAGGGAGTGAGGGAAAATAGATTAATAAACTCTTGGTGGAGTAGTGATTCTGGAGAACAATCTTGAACTGTGCCCAAAGGCTATAAAACTATCCATACCTTTTGATCCAGTAATATCACTTCTAGATCTGTATCCTAAAGATATCAAAGAAAAAGAGAAAGGACCTATATGGGCCAAACTATTTATAGCAACACTTTTTGTTGGGGCAAAGAACTGGAAATTGAAGAGATGCTTGTCAACTGGGAAATGGATTTTAGGGGAAATGGGGAAAGTTTTGGCATATGATTGTGATGAAACACTTTTGTGCTATAGGAAATGATAAGAGGGTTGGTTTCAGAAAAAAAGGGCAAGATTTAAATGAACTGATATAAAATTAAGTGAGAAGAACCAGAATATCATTGTGCAAAGTAAAAGCAATGTTGTAATGATATTTAACTGTGAAAGACTTTAATAATATGATCAAAACACTGATCAAGACAATACCAAAGGACTCATGAGGCAAAATGCTATCCACATCCAGAGAGAGAACTGATAAATTCTGAGCACAATTTGAAGTGTAATGTTTTTTCTTTCTTTATTTTTCTTGCTTTTTGTGAAATGGATTACATAGAAATATGTATTGCATGATTTTGCATGCGTAAGTGATATCATATTGTTTGCCTTTTAAAGGGTTTGGAGGGAGGAACTTGGAACTCAATTTGGAACTCAAAATTTAAAAATAAAAGGATGCAATGCTTATCAATAAAATCATTAAAAGGATGCTCTATAGAACTTTATAAAATAATAAAAATAATTTCATAAACCACAAGATCTAGAATATCAAGGGAAATAATGAAAAGACACAGGGGAGAATAGTGCTTTCAAACTTCAAAATCTATTTTAAAAAGCAGTCACCTTTTTATTTGTTTGTATGCTGCTTTTTCTTCTCCTTTTCTCATTTATAAAAATACTATTTGTTTTATGGGATGATTCATTAGATGAAGGAGGGGGAGGAATACTAGGGTAAAAAACAAAAGACCAACAAAAGCTCATTAAAATATACATAATATTCACAGTTGAATATTGTAAGATTGTATATTGGCCCTTGAAAAAGGTTGGTAATATAGCAGTTTGTTGTAGATGCTTCTCTCTGGCCTGAGGGCAAGATGACTACCCTCAGGCCTGGAGTTCTGACCAACACAATCTGACTTCTTGATATTAACAACAATAGGTTTATTAAAGTTGATAACTAGGATTGGGTAAGGAATGGAGTTCTAGGAGTTTCCCTAGGCTAATAAGTACCTATCTGTCCTAGAACCCACTGACCTGCAAAGGTCTCTTGGGCCTCCAACAATGTTGGAGCTACACTATCACCCTCTCTGCCTAATTTCCCAACCTTCTTGTCTAACTGTCCCACCCAAAATAGTCTTTGATGAAGTTACAGATCTAGTAGCTGGATCAGGAGTCTGGTGACAAGACTACTGTAGTCACCAAATAGTTCAGGCTGAGTTTGCAGAGGTAATTTTGCATACCAAATCAGTCAAGATGGTAATTGCTCTCTTCTCAGGAGTTTAACAGATGTCACTAAGATGAGGAACTTGCTGACTGGGATTTCACATGATGATCAGGACCAAAGTAGGAGATTAAAAAGGACCACCAGCTGGATTAGAGGGAGAGCTGAGTCTACAAGCTGTGACTGTCTCACTGCTCTCTCACTCACTTCTCCAAGCTGACAACTCACCACTCCTCAGAACCCTCTCTGAGAATTCCAAGATTCCCTTCTGCATATTCTGTCTTTTGCAATCCAGCAAACTTCTGTATCTTCACTCTGCCACTTTGCATTTTGCCCAAATTCCTTTCTTTCAATATGTTAAATAATTAAATTAAATCTAAGCAAATAAATGAAAATTATAAAAAATTTATTCAAATATATGTGTATTGTTTCTTATTAGTAATATTAAAAAAAAAAGAAATATTAAGTTCCTAGATATAATAAAATTACTCAAAGCAAAGGTAAACTGTGTATTGAGAACTATTCATCCCTGTACTAAATTGAGGCACATTTACTAACTAAATTTAGTTTCATCTTGTCCAAAGATAAATAAACTAATTTCTTTAGTATTTATGTTCATGGAATTAATTTGCAAGGGCAGAAACATTACAATTTCACAAGCTTCTGCAATATGACAACATCAAGTAATATCAACTGTCACTTACCAGCAAGCCTTCCAAGACCTCCATTACCAAGCCCAGCATCTTCTTCAATTTCTTCGAGCTCCTCTATATCTAATCCAAGCTGAAAACAGAAAAATTATAATGGTTATTGCTTCAAATGTAATGTCATATCTGAGGTAAGACCCATGCTCAAAGGTAATGCCGAAACAAGAATTCAGTAACAACTTCATCATTTGCTTTGCCAGTGAAATCTCAGCAACTTCAAACACAATGACCTATGACACTGGAGCATCAACATTATAAGTCCAGTGCAAGTATGATATTAATTTGGTCTACATAACAAAAAAAGTGATAAAAAAAAGCACGAGGTCACACAGTGGTTAGTCTAAAGAGGAGCTTCTCATAATCACCTCATATTTAGGGAGCATACTTGTGCATAGATATTTGTTAGTAGAAGATTAGTAAGCTACTGCTATGACTTAAAAATACGAAACCTTAGGTACTTAAACAAAAGTTGAAAGGACTTTGGGCCATACCCACCTTTCTTAAATTTGGAATAGAAGCTGTTATGACCTTGAGATATAGATGGAGTTGGGGTTCTCTGGTGGCTGAATGTACCAATTCAAAATTTTGGAGTTCCACAACTATATTCCATTGATATTGTTATGGAACCAGTAGATGGATTATAAAATTATAAATTATTTATAACTAGTAGATGGATTATAAAATTAAAATTGATGAGTATTAAGGACCTTCTAGAGATCTGGATGGTTAGCCAGAGGCAGAAACAGAAATAGTATTCTCATCAGACACCTAAACAGAAAGTGTTGTAGTTGGAAAACATCACAAGCTTGAAATTTAATTTTATGGAAGTCTTTATTTGAATAGTTGCTGTAATACTCTCTTTGCCAAAGGCACAATGGGTAATAACTTCAGTTTGCATCATGTTTCAAAAAGTGGATGAATCAATGAGGGGGACTGATTCTTACTAAGAAAAAATGGTTGCTAAAAAGAGATAAAAGAGATATGATGACAATCCATGAAAACAAAGAAGAAGGCTTGGAATAAGTGGGCAACCATCCTTGATTTTTGGACAATAAATTCTTATGACGAATAATGTTCTCTACTAAGAGGTAAATAAAGGAACTGGTGAATTTTATTATGTATCCAAAGACAACAGGAAAAATTGACATTACTAAAGCATAAATATCTGTTGCAGAGGATCTGAAAGTAAAGAAATTCTAATAATTCATTAGGATATCTTAATTAAATATATATTATATTTTAGTATTTTATAACATCAATGTAAAGTTGGTGGGAAAATATGAAAAGTAAGAAATAGAGAGGCAAAAGGCTTGTAAGATATAAAAAAGTTTCATGCCTATTTTTGATGAATATTGACTTTTTGAGTATCAGGCTGTGATATACATAATAAGCCTCAATTAACTTCTTTTAAAATGAAACAAACTATATATTTCCCTCAAAATTAGCTACTGATTAGTTATTAATCAGTTATTTGTGTGTGGTCAAACCATTAAATTGTTAGAATAAAGATGAAAACCAGCACCAGTTAGAAGAAAGGGAAAAAAAAGAGAAGATATGACTTGAAATTGAGATAATACAACTTAACCTATTTAAATAAGCTGGTGATGCTGAAAAAAATAAGAGATTGATAAGTATGTACAAAGTGAAATGGAAAAGTATTGAATTTGGAATCAAATTCTTCCAATGACACATATTAGTTGAGTGACTATGGGCAAATCACAACCTTTCTAAGTCTTTAGTTTTCTCAACTGTAAAATGGGAATAACATCACTTTTCACACAATTAAAACTATATTTAAATAATTGGAAAAACATTAATTGCTCATGAATAGGGTGAGCTAAAATAATAAATATGACAATCGTACCCAAATTAATTTACTTATTCAGTGCCATTCCTATCAAACTACCAAGAAACGTTTTGTATTGAATTAGAAAAAATTATAACAAAGTTCATTTGGAAGAACAAAAAATCAACAATACCAAGGAAAATAATGAAAAACAAAAGGAAGGAAAGAGGCCTAGTAGTACCAGATCTTAAACTATAAAGCAGTGGTCATCAAAACAATATGGTATTGGCAAAGAGACAGAAGGGAGGATCAATGGAATAGACTTGGGGTAAATGTCCTCAGGAAGATAGTATACAATAAACCCAAAGATCCCAACTTTTGGGAAAAGAACCCATTGTTTGACAAAAACTGCTGGGAAAATTGGAAAACAGTATGGGAGAGATTAGGTCTAGATCAACATCTCACACCCTATATCAAGATAAATTCAAATTGAGTAAATGACTTAAATATAAAGAAGGAAACTATAATAAGTAAATTAGGTGAACATAGAATAGTATACCTGTCAGATCTATAGGAAAGGAAAGAATTTAAGAACAAGCAAGAAATAGAGAATATTACTGTTATACAGAGTTTACTTAATCTCACTCTGTCTCTTTAAGAGCAAAATTTCTGTTAGAGGGAGTTACTTAATCTCAGTCTGTCTCTTCAAGAGTATATTTTATAAAGAAGGAAGGATTTGACAGCTGGCTTTTTCTCCTCAGAACTTTGAGGGTGAAGGAGTCTGGTTCTGAGGACTTTTACCTCAGAACGTGGAGGGAGCTGGAGTCTGTATCTCTGTCTCTGTGATGGACAGTTTCACTATTTAAATTTGAGGAAGAAGAACTACTTTAAGGAGATTGTAGGAGATAACTGTTCATCAATTAGATTAGGCAGATAGATAGAAAATATAATTTTAGATAGCCAAAGTAGTTTATTTAGGCCTATTCTGACAGGCAAGAAGAACCTGCCCTTTGAAGGCAATTGGATCAGGGTTTTCTTAGATATTTTTAGAGTTAGAGTTTGAATTTAGGCATAGTTATAAGATAATATCACTTTCCTCCCTCCTATTCCTATCCAAACTTCTCTATAGAATAAAACTTAGTGTTTCTGGTTTATCAACCTGATCTCCGTATTTTTCCCAAACTCCTACCCAAAATTTTAACCCTTTTCATTACAAAATATAAAATGAATAATTTTGATTACATTAAAAAGTTTTTGTACAAACAAAATCAATGCAACCAAAATTAGAAGGGAAGCAACAAATTGGGAGAAAAATCTTTATAACAAAAACCTCTAACAAAGGTCTAATTACTCAAATATATAAGGAGCTAAATAAATTGTATAAAAAATCAAGCCATTCCCCAATTGATAAATGGGCAAGGGATATGAATAGGCAATTTTTAGATAAAGAAATCAAAACTATCAATAAGCACATGAAAAAGTGTTCTAAATTTCTTATAATTAGAGAAATGCAAATCAAAACAACTCTGAAGTACCACCTCACACCTAGCAGATTGGCTGAAATGACAGCAAAGGAAAGTAATAAATGTTGGGGGGCGATGTAGCAAAATAGGGACATTAATGCATTGCTGGTGGAGTTGTGAATTGATCCAACCATTCTGGATGGCAATTTGGAACTATGCCCAAAGGGCTTTAAAAGACTGCATGCCTCTTTGATCCAGCCATACCAATGCTGGATTTATACACCAAAGAGATAATAAGGAAAAATACATGTACAAAAATATTTATAGTTGTGCTCTTTGTGGTGGCAAAAAATTGGAAAATGACAGGATGCCCTTTGATTGTGGAATGGCTGAATAAATTGTGGTATATATTGGTGACGAAATACTATTATGTTAAAAGGAATAATGAACTGGAAGCATTCCATATGAACTGGAAGGACCTCCAGGAACTGATGCAGAGCGAAAGGAGAACCAGGAGAACATTGTACACAGAGATTGATACACTGTGGCACAATTGAATGTAATGGACTTCTCTACTAGCAGCAATGTAAAGATATAGGACAATTCTGAGGGACTTATGAGAAAGAATGCTATCCACGTCCAGAGAAAGAACTATGGGAGTAAAAAAATAGAAGAAAAACATTTCCTTGATCACATAGTTTGATCAGGATATGATTGAGGAAGTAGATTCTAACTGATATCACTACTTCAAATATTAATAATATGGAAATAGGTCTTGATCAATGATACATGTAAAACCCAGCTGAATTGCTCGTTGGCTATGGGAGGGGGGAGGGAAGAAGTTAGGGAAAGAATATAAATCATGGGACCATGGAAAAATATTCTAAATTAATTAATTCAATAAATAATTTTTTTAAAAAGATGTTTTGGTAAGAATTTTTTAAAATGGGAATAATATCTATATTTCACAAAGTTGCCATGAGAATCATATAAGAAAATGTATGTAAAGTATTTTATAAATCTTAAAGTACTAAAGAAATATGACTTATTATTGTTTTATCATCTTTATCACATCACCATTTCCTAAGGAAGTTTAACTGATATAAATGAATTCTCATAATAAGAATATCAAAAGATATAATAAATTGCCTCAGCCAGGAAGCATTCAGTCTTGACAGCAACCAAAGGCAATAATGATTTAGAATTTTAATTAATAAAATTCCCTGGAGGTTGACTTTTTAGTTTTAAAATATCACTTTATTAATGACTACTCATTCTGAACAGATGCCAAAACTTCACACATGAGTCCAAAAAGGAGAGACATAAGTGAGAGCAACCAGGGAGTTAGGCTTTGTTAGAGAAAGTAGAGGCTTAAACTTCAGCAGCTAGTCTAGGTGGGGAGAGAGAGTGAGACAGTATGGCCAAAAAATAGGAGCAAAGAGAGTGAGCAAGTAGGCAACTTGGCAGGGGAGGTGGGAGAGCAAAAAAAAAAAATTCAGTCTTCCTATCATATAAGCTAAAATAGATCCCTTCTTTCTTCATCACTCAGTCCTTCCCCAGAACATCTTCAATTGAAGAACAATTGAGAAGGAAATGAACTCAGACCTCAAGGAAGAGGTGGGTCTTCAGGATGTCAAGAGGTCCTCTTTTTTCCCATCAAGTAGGAGTCACTGCTGTCCAAAAATGGCAGCTGCCTAACGTATTGATTTCATTATCTAATCAAGTCCTTGTATATAGACATACAAGAAGCAGGTCTTCATTCTTTCTACAGCAAAAGCCAGTAAAGTGATTTGCTTTTAACCCTGTTGGATACGACCCAGTTTCATAGCCTGGAGGAGAGATTGTTTTGCAGTTTTAAAATTTCTCAAAAAATATCCCAATTCAATATTAATTTCCCACAGAATATATAATGTATGTAAAATTTTATAGAAAAGGATATTGGAAGCTTATGATCTGTATCATCTCATAAAATAGTGAAATGAAATGAAAAGAAAAAAGTTCTACAGAAAGCTTAATTAGAGATCTCACAAAAGAAAGTCATTTTGAGTATATTCAAAGATGAAAGAGGATATAATATAAACAAAAGTATAGGATTTTAATATTTTTTCATCATCAATGACATTTAGATTCAGTTAATACTAATTTCTGTCTTAGTCAGGGACTATGAAAATGGTCATTTGACAGAATTTTTAGGTCACTGAGGTTTCCTAAAAATTCACAATGTATCTCAAGAAAAAAGTACATGAAGTCAGAAAACTTTTTGCATCTTACTTATTAAGGTGTCCCTGCTTAGCTGCCAGAGATCAACCTTTACTATTCTTTCCCAAACCTTCCTTTTCCTAAAATCCCAAATAAATCTTCTTGACTTTCTACTGAGTCTAGTTTGGATTTTATTTAAATTCCTTAGCTTACTAAGTAAAAGAAGAAAGCCTGGTCAATTTTGGGTGGGGGGGAGGGGAGAAGGACTCCCCACTACTTTTCTACCCTTCCTTTTCCCTATCTTTTTTCCTTCCTTTTATCCCCAAATACAAAAGTAAAGAAAAATGATAAATGTTGGAGATGTGGCAAAATTGGGCCACTAATGCATTGTTGGTGGAATTGTGAATGGATCCAACAATTCTGGAGGGTAATTTGGAATTATACCCAAAGGACTATAAAACTATGCCTACCTTTTGATCCTGTACAAAAATATTTATAATAGCTCTTTTAGTGGTAGCAAAGAATTGGAAATTGAGGAGATAGCCACCATTTGGTGAATGGGTGAACAAATTGTGGTATATTTGGTGATATATTTGTGGTATATTTGGTGAGATTGATGATTTCAGAAAAAGATGGAAAGACCTAGATGATCTAATGCACAGTGAAATAAGCAGAACAAGTAGACCATTGTACACACTTGTAAAAGTAATATTGTATGAAAATCAGCTGTGAAAGTTTTAGTTACTCTCAATGTTATAATATAATCATCCAGGACAACTCTGAAGGACTTATGACAAAGAATTCTATCCACCTTCAGAGAAAGAACTATTAGAGTCAGCATGCATACTATTTTTCATTTTAATTTATTTGAGTTTTTATTTGGGGGTTTTGGTTTTATATGAATATTCTCTTACAACATTGACCAAAACAGAGGTAAGTTTTGCATGATTATACATGTAAAATCCAAATAAAATTGCTTACCATCTCCAGTAGAGGGGAGGGAATTGAGGGAGGGAGACAATCTGGACCTCATAGTTTCAGGAAACATATTTCGTTGAAAACTGTTTTCACATGTAATTGTAAAAATTAAATATTAAAAAAATTTTGTTTAAGTATTTGGTCATAAAATAGATATAGGTCAGTGTTAAGTAAAAATAAGTTTTTAAACTTTTTCTGTTATCTGCTGGACTAAGCATGTCATCTGCAACTTCTATAAAACTTCTAAAATGTAATTTTTTATTTCTGACCTCTGATATAGCAAAATTGCAATAGGGAAAGTCACAATGTAGAAGGTAAAACTGTATTCTGGAGAAAAAATGGATATTTTCTAGTCCAGAGCAGCTTAGAAAAATAGATAGATGGTTATACAGATATTAGGGTAGGGACTGGCCAGGACATCACCATAGAATAGTAACAGCAACTCAGCAGAGGCTTAGCAGTCAGCAGTATGTCAGTAGTGAGGATCAATCATTCCAACATCCAGGGATGGTAAAGGAACTAGATAACAAGGAAAGAAACACTTAGGCAGAAAGACCTTTGAGGATACCTCTGTACTAGCACTGGTAACAAGAGGAACCACTGTAAAGATCACACAAGATTTAGCCACATTAAGGGACTGAGAATATGGAATATGATATTCTGAAAGGCAAAGGATCTAGAAATATAACCCAGAACTACCTACCCAGCAAAACTGAATATGACCCTATAGGACAAAAATGGTAATTTAGTGAAACAGAAGACTTTCAAGCTTTCCTAATGAAATGACCAAAGCTGAATATAAAACCTGACATTCTAAAACAGAACTCAAGAGAAACATAAAAAGGTAAACATGAAGGAGAAATCAGAAGGGACTAAACAAGGTTATGCAAGTTACATTCTTAGGTATGAAAAAGATACATGCAATGCCTCAGAACTTTATAAACACTCAAGCTCTTAGAGAATTCCTAGATAGAAGATGTGGGTGTATTTCTATTATGGTGGGATGATCTCAAAAGAATGGAAGGATGGGGACAAAGACAGCATTGGGACAGGAGTAAAGAAGAGGAAGAATGGGAAATATTACCTTATATAAATGAGGCATGGATGGAAAAGTATATAAAATGGAAAGAGCAGTGGGAGAGGGATGGTAGAGTTTGAACTTCACTCTCATCTGAGCTAGTTCAAAGAAGGAAGATAAACATACACAAAGATTTGGGCACAAAAGTCATCTTTCACAATAGGGAAATAGGAAGGATAGGATTAAAAGAAAAGGGGAATAAAAAAGAGGAGAGTAGATCATGGAGGCAGTGGTCAGGAGCAAAATAGACTTTGTGGTGGACAGGTTAAAAAAAAAAGGATAAGTATCACAATTAAGTATAACTATGAACATGAGTAAGATGAACTCACCCACAAAATGAAAGAGGATAACAGACTGGATTAGAAACCAGAACCCAACAATATTTCTGTTGTTGTTTTTTTAGATCTTTACCTTCTGTCTTAGAATCAATAATGTACACTGGTTCCAAGACAGAAGAGTGGTAAGGGGTAGGCAATGAGGATTAAGGGTCACACAGCTAGGAAGTGTCTGAGGCCAGATTTGAATCCAGGACGTTCTATCTTTAGGCCCAGCTCTCAAACCACTGAGTCACCTAGCTGACCTACTCCCAATAATATGTTTTTATAAGAAACATTTTAAATATATATACACATATATTTATATATTTATTTAAATTAAATTTAAATTTTTAATTTTAAAACTAAATTTGTATATATATAGATTTGTGTATGTATATATATATATATATATATGTGTGTGTGTGTGTGTATATGTATGGAGAGAGAGAGAGAGAGAGAGAAAGAAAGAGAAAGAGAGAGAGAGAGATAAAATAGGGAGAAGAAAGAATTTACTGTCTTTCACCTTATGTAAAAAAGCCAGGATTAGCCATATATGATCTCAAAGAAAAATCAAAAATAAACCTAATTAAAAACATAAATAGGAGGGATACATTTTTTAAAAAGATACCATAGAACATTAAGTAATGTTAATACTGGATATGTATGTGCCCAATGACATGGCATAAAAATTCTTAAAATAAAAATTAGTTTAAAGAAGAAAGAATAAATCCATACTAGTGGAAGATCTCAATTTATCCTTTCTTAGACCAAAATATATCAAACCATAAAAAATCAAAATAAAGGTTGAAGAGATTAATAGAGGTTTAGAACATTTAGATATTATGGAGAATAGTGAGTAAGAATAAAAAGGAATATACTAATTTCTCAACTATGTATGACATGTTCACAGAAAAGTGACCACAAAAATCTGCAGAAAAGCAGAAATATTAGGGGTACCTTTAATGACCACAATTCAATGAACATTCAAAACGGCCTTAGGAGCAAAAATTAAAAATTAATTAGTTTAAATAACCTAATCCTAAAAATTGAGTGGTTTCCAGATTCAATTATTGAAACAATCAATAACTTCATTAAAATTTTTTTTAAAATTGTGAAATACAGTGAAACCACTATGTAGGGGAAAATATAATATCTCTAAATGCATACATTAATAAAAGAGAAAAAGAACAGATAAATTAGGAATGCAACTAAAAAAATTTAAAAAATAACAAATTAAGAACCATCATTTAAACACCAATATAAAAATCTTAAAAGTCAAGAAGAGATAAATAAAACTGAAAGTTAAAAAATAATCAAAAATAGGAACTTATGGAAAAAAGTTTAAATAAACCACTGACTAATTAATTATAAAAAGAAAATCTAATTACCATAATAATAATAACAATAATGAAAAAGGTGAATTAATAACCAGTGAAGGGAAATAAAAGTGATTATTTAGAGCTATTTTGTCCAACTATATACTAATAAAATTGAAAATCTAAATAAAATTGATATTTACAAAAATATAACTTGTTCAGATTAATAGAACAGAAAAAAGAACATTTTCTAAAAACACCCTTCCACCTTAGAACCAATACTATGCATTGGTTTTTAAGGCAGAAGAGTGGTAAGGGTTAAGTGCAATGGGAGTTAAGTGACTTGACCAGGGTCACAAAGCTAGGAAGTATCTGAGGCCAACTTTGATCCTAGGACCACCCACCCTTAGGCCTGGCTTTTAATTCATTGAGCTACCTAGCCACCAAAATAAAACCCTTAAATAATTTTATCTTAGGGGAAAAAAAGAAATTGAATAAGCCATAAATGAAGTTGTTAAGAAAAAAACCCTGGATATTGTGGATTTTCATGAATTCAACCAAACATTTTAAAAACAATTAATTATATAAACTACATGAAATAATAAGAAAAGAAAAAGTCCTAACAAATTCCTTCTATGATATATTTATGGTCTTCATATCTAAACCAGGGGGAGCTATAAACTAATTTCCCTAAATAAATATTAATATAAAATGTAAAATAAAATAAGTGAGATTTCAGCAATATATCACAAAAACCATATACTGCTACCAAGATAGATTTATACTAGAACTGTAGGCTTGTTCAATATGAGGAAAACAATAAGCACAATTTACAACATGGATAACAAAAACAAAAAAATTGCAAGATTATTTCAATAGATACAGAAAAAGGTTTTGAGAAAACACAGTGCCCTTTCCTCCTAAAAACACTAGAAGACATGAAAAGAAATGAAACTTTCCTAAAATGAAAAATAGTATCTATAAAAAACCAAGAGCAAGCATATTTGAAATGAGAACAAACTAGAAGTATTTCCAATAAGTTCAGAATGTTCATTCTCATCATTACTATTCAATACTTTATTAGAAATGCTAAATAAGTTGTTGTATATTAATATGATGGAATACTATTGTGCTATAAGTACTGATGAAGGGTATGATTTCAAAAAACCTGGGACAAACTAAATGAACTGAAGCAAAGTTAAGTGAATATAACGAGCAAAATCTCCATAGTAATAGCAATATTATAAAGTTAATCAACTTTGAATGGTCTACCACTATTCCAAAAAACTCATGATGAAACATGCTATCTACCACCAGACAGAGAACTCAGAATGCAGAATAAAGCATGTTTTATTTTTCCCTTCTTTTCTTGATTTTCTTGCTTTTTAAAATTTTTTATTATTAAAACCCTTACCTTCCATCTTGGAGTCAATACTGTGTATTGCTTCCAAGGCAGAAGAGTGGTAAGGGCTAGGGAGTGGGTGTTAAGTGACTTGCACAGGGTCACGCAGCTAGGATGTATCTGAGGCCAAATTTGAACCTAGGACCTACCCTCTCTAGGTCTGGCTCTCAATCCACTGAGCGGTCTGCCCTTCTTGCTTTTTTTAGAAACATGCTTAATGTGATAGTTTATTTTGCATGACTATACATATTTGTAATAAGTTTTAGGTTTTTTTTCCTCTTCTTATTGGGTGGAGAATAGATAGGAAGGTAGAATTTGGAACCAGAGAAAAAAGAACAAAAAAAAAACTGTCCATGCTTTTAAAAATATCTAAAATACTATTTAAAAATAAACAAATTGTATTATAATGCTGGAAAGCAAAAGCTTTCCTACTTTCACTAAATATAATTTATTTCATTGAATTAAGTTGTAAACTAATTGAGAAGAATAATGTTTTCTGCCTTGCCACTTATAACATTAAATAAAGAAAGTTCCAATGGTTTTACACGCAGTGAATATTAGAAACTAATATATCTGAAGGAAAATAGGTTTTAGGTTCCAGAGTTCCATATACAAACTGAAAGCACTGTAGAATAAAAGGGTTATAGGATTTTAATATTTCTACACATGCAATTTAGCCTAATTTGCACAAAAACTGTGTATCTCACTAACACATCCACCAAGTTTGAGAATTGTATACAGATTCCCTCATTCTTTCATGGAATTGGAGAAGAATAATATATAAAAGTTAATTAATAGAATATGGTTGGTGAGATTGTGGAATTCAGCCTTTCTATGAAAAAGAAGAGTATTTCATATCTTATTAAAAATGTGAGAGTAACTTAACTGAGAAAATTATAAGGGAACTTAAAGAGTTTACAGAGTTTATATTTTATTTTGGAAAATAAAACTTCAGGAGTTCCATCAAAGAACAAAAGTAGTAACATTGTTTAGTTCTTCAAAAGACAGGAAAAGTTAACACTTGTTTTTTATATAACAGAAGAAAACTGTTTTCAAAAAAGTTTTTACAAATGCTAACCTCAATTCTAAAATGCAACTATAAGAGGAAATGAAAGCACTTGGTCACCTCTTATTCTTCCCCATATAAAAAAAAAATAAAATTAAAGTTATTTCTTGCAAATAGTTAATTCCTTGAAGTCTAAAGGAAAAGAATAAGAGAAAATGTATAGATTTACCTGGTAAATTGCTTCATCACAAGCATTCTGCAGACCAAGGTTGATCATAGTGT
This sequence comes from Gracilinanus agilis, assembly GCF_016433145.1. Classification (NCBI taxonomy): domain Eukaryota; kingdom Metazoa; phylum Chordata; class Mammalia; order Didelphimorphia; family Didelphidae; genus Gracilinanus; species Gracilinanus agilis. The sequence goes on along the minus strand of NC_058131.1, from coordinate 442,839,277 downwards.
TCTGTAAAGTACGTCCCATGTAAAATTCCAAGGAGAGATAATAAACTCTCTGAAACAAAGAAAATAAAGTGACATTTTATAGGTGAATCTTGATTTTCCTAGTAAAAGACAGAGAGATATGCTGAGTCATTAACAAAAGTGAAAAAGTTGCTTCTCAATATATGTACACACACATCCTATAGATGTATAAAATAGACTAACTTACTGAAACAATATTATTTCCCTTTACTGATAAGGTAATTTCAATACTATACTAAAGCTCTTTAACTCACCTGTACAAAAAACCCTCCTTATCAAAGGCCTAACTAGTTTCTGAAAAGAAACTAACAGAAAATTTTACATAATAAAAACATTGTAAATATCTTTGAGATATTTGTAAAAAATCTTTGAGAGATTAAGAACCCAGATCAATATAAAGAGCACTATACTTCCAGATGGGGCAACTGGGTGGCTCAGTGGATTGAGAGCCAGGCCTAGAGACTGGAGGTCCTAGGTTCAAGTCCAGCCTCAGACACTTCCAGCTGTGTGACCTTGGGCAAGTCACTTGACCCCTATTGCCCACCCTTACCACTCCTGGGCCAAGGACGGTCCCTAGCCCCGATGAAAATGGAGGAGGGTTGGGCGTGGGGCTAGCAACCCCACCCTGTAAAAACTACATCTGCTAAAGAAACTGCAACCTAAAGTAGGGGCAGCTGGGCTAGCTCAGTGGATGGAGAGCCAGGCCTAGAGACGAAAGGTCCTAGGTTCAAATCCGGGCTCAGACACTTCCCAGCTGGGTGACCCTGAGCAACCCATTGCCTACTGGTTGTGGCCCTATGCTCCTAGAATGGAGTACCAGGATAAAAAAAAAATACTTCCAGATTCATCAGATGAAGCATATTACTTACTTGCATGCAACCCATATGGATTAGTGACCCTAATTTCTATTTAAATTTTATACTACTGTTCTAAAATGCAGGATGCATTCCTTTGCCACTCAGGATCACCTGAGAGAACTATGAGCTCCTAAAGTCTTGAACTTACAAATCTGTCTCCAAAGAGAGGAATGTCCCTCACAATGTCAGGTAAAGAGATACTTATTTGGGAAGGGATATTCTCTTATCCTTTTTCTTGCTTGCTTGTATTTGTGTGCATATTGTCTGGCTTATCTAAATAATAATGATGATAGTAATGATGGTGATGATAAAAATGTCTACTGCATGTGTGTTATCTTTCAAGCATAAGTAATTTTCATTTCTGCCATTATGAGAGAGATTATCTAAGGCACAGACTCAACAATAGTATCAAAAGCTGGGGAAGTCAAAAAGCTTAAAGACTGGGAAAAAATGGCAATTAAATGTGGCAATTAGAAGATTAGCAGCAACTTCGGAGAGAGCAGTTTAAGCTGAATGATGAAGTTGAAAGAAAGTAAAGGCATTAATTATAAATGGCCTTTTAAAGGAGTGTAACCACAAACGGGAGAAGAGATATTTGAAGATAGTTATTGGGATGGATGGATCAATTTAGGTTCATTTTGGGTATTGGGGCAACAAGGACATGAATGTAAGTGGTAGAACAAGCAGCTAGTAGATAGGAAGAGATTGAAGATAAGTGAGATAATAAAGGTGACTGAGTAGTCTGCTAGAAAAAACAATATGGAATGGGATCATTTGTACATGTAGAGCAGTTTGCCTTGGTCAGGAGAAGATCTACCTTTTCGTGTGAAACAAGAGTGAAGGAGATACCTGCAAAAAGCATAGGAGTGACTGAATATGAGGAATAAGGGATAAGATGGAGCTCATAGTGAATAGCTTCAGTTTTTTTCCAGTGAAATATGAGGCAAAGTTCTCAGTTTAGAAGATAGAGAGCGAGGGAGATATGGGAGTTTGAAGAAAAATGAAAAAGGCTTAGAAAATCCATTGTGGTGAATGGGATTGAGAATTGAAGAAAGGATTAACTTGCTGTTTTGATGCCCCAGTTGAGGTTAAAGAACCCAAGTTTGTATTGTGCCCAATCAGCACAGTCAGTGCTTTTCTTCAGTTTCACTCAGTAGGCAAAAAACACAAAAGTGTTTCCATAAGGCTAACATCATTGCAGAAAGAAGCTGCTTGTGCAGCTAGAACTTCATCATCGGATTATGAATATTTCATTTTGTAATTGTAATCTATGTAGCTGTCTTTATATGAATTGCATATTTCCCTATGTAATGGATTACTGAAATTGCAATTTTTTATTGACATAAGTTATTATTTAGATTAATGCTTATAATGTTCCAGGCACTATATGCATAAGGAGTATAAATACAAACAAACAGGAAAGGATGCTGTCCAGAGTATAAGCAGTATTGTGAGGACATGTCCAGGAATCAGAATGAAGGTCTGGATCCCAAGTAGATAATGGGAAGCTTAGAGATGGTTAGGCAAGACAGTTGACAGAGTGCTTGGCTTGTAATCAGGAAGGTGAATTTAAATCTAACTTCAGAGACTTTAATAGCCAAGTGACCCTGGCTAACTTATTTAACTCACCTGCCTCCTTAGTAAATCAGTTTAACTCTATACTGTCTTCTCTCAAGTTCCTTCCCACTTCATTTTATCAAAAATTTCTTGCTGCCAAACCTCAGCTTTATATTACTTTAAGTATTCTCTGCTTTCACTTCTACAATAAGTTTTTTTTTTATTTTAAACCCTTAACTTCTGTGTATTGACTTAGAGGTCGAAGATTGGTAAGGGTAGGCAATGGGGGTCAAGTGACTTGCCCAGGGTCACACAGCTGGGAAGTGTCTGAGGCCGGATTTGAACCTAGGACCTGGCTCTCTAGGCCTGGCTATCAATCCACTGAGCTACCCAGCTGCCCCTCTACAATAAGTTTATTGACCATTTTGCACAGATCTGAATTTACTGATTAATATAGGTTGGATGTCATTACTTCTAAGTTTTACAGATGGTCTATTTTTCCTAGGTGTTTATATAGGCAAGGTCCAAGACAAGAAAGATATTGTTCTTGGGTTAAGCCCTTGCCCTTTGTTTGAATTGGGGTTCTCCTTAATTCTAGGCAAAGTTATTGGATTTCTGTACATAGTGTCTGATTTTACTCAAAGCAACAAGTTATTATTTCTGAGCCTCAACATTCTTGAGCTACTATTTAAAGCACTAGTTTCTTTTTGAACCCTTTTCAAAGTTTTTTTCTGTATAAAGATAAAGACTTATTTCAATATCTAGCTATCTATTTATATCTAAAGATGAACACCTTGATTTTTTTGTGAACATGTTTACTCCACTTAAATTTCCATTTTTTCTTAAGATGAAGTATCTTCCTTCCAAGTTTTTTTAATCTGGCTATATTTTATATTTTGTCTTGCTTTAGTTTCTGTCTCACATATCCCCAATATTTCTGAATCTCAAAAATTTTCAGCAAAACAGTCATCTTGTTTCAAAGCTTGAGAACATGGGCATAATATAGTTTATTTCTCACTACCGGTTCCTTGGTCAGGAGTTTCCTCTAAATCAAATGATAATGCTAATTTGGAGTATATATGAATTATTTATGAGAGCATAGTCCATATCTACCACAGCACGGTGGTGCAATGGATAGAGTTCTAGGTCTGGAGTTAGAAAGACCTGAGTTCAAATCAGGGTTTACACAATTAATAGCTACATGATCCTGGGTGTGTTTCTTAACTCTGTTTGCCTCACTTTTAGCTCATTATTTGAATATTATTATTTCTTTCCTTTTAACTGCTCACCAATCAATTATTTATTTTTTGATATTGTATTAACTTAGATATGCCTTTAGCCCTGGCAATTCATGTTGTAAACCATTCTAACTATATTAATATGCTATGTCAAAAATTTGGATGCCAATTCCCCTTTGTGCTCATATAATTGCTGAATCTCAGCACTTGCATGAGGATCATAGTGTTATTCTACCATTTGCAAGCAGTCTTGATTTAGAATTTCATTTTTTTCTGCTCTGCAATTTCAGAAGCAGATTCTTTGATATTTGATATTTGGTAGTTTCTCTCTAATACAACCAGTATTAAACAGCCTCTATTAATTTTTGCATAGGAAGAGATCTTGTCTTGAGAAGATTTCTAACATGGATCTATAATAATATAATATTTTTGTGGCTTATAGGTTAAGCATCTTTCACTGACTTAAGTATGCCACTCAACTTTTCTCCTGTCAAATTTTTACTGTATAAGACTTTTAAAATTAAGTCCTATTTATAGGATGATTTAGAGGTCAGTTTCTAGGTAGGGTCCCTTATGTTCACTAAAGCAGGAATTTTTGAATGATCATCCAATACTTGGTCATTTGCAAGGTAGTAACAGAGTTCATAAAAAAAATTTTTTATCAGCAAAAATCTGTTCTCTTTCTCTCTTGTACCCCATTGGTTAAAAATGAAAGAAAAATAAATTTCTGTAATTGCTTCATCCAAAAGAAAAAAATATTCATTTAAATGTCTAAAAGAAAAACATAAACATATATGTATCATTCTGCACACTGAGTCTCTCATCTCTTGTCAAGAGGTCAGTAGCATGCTTAATAATCTGGAATAGGTCAATATGAATATTTTTGTTCCTGTAAAAAGTGTTTTCTTGGTTCTTTTCACTTCAATCTTCATTAAAATCACACATTGCTTTCTATCATATCCATATACCATAACCTGTTCAGGTTCCAATTCTTTGCCAACTCAAAATGAGCTATAAAATGAGCTATAAATGTTTTCATCCATTTGTACTGAAAGTGTATTTTGCATAAGAATAATCCTTCCGGGGATGTAGAAAAATTAGGACACTAATGTACTCTTGGTGGAGTTGTGAACTGATGCAACCATTCTGAAGAGCAGCATAAAACCATGCACAAACGGCTATAAAACTATGGCTACCTTTTGATTCAGCAATATAATTACTAGGTTATATCCTAGAGATAAAAAATGAAGAAAAAGATCTCTGTGCAAAAATACAAAATAGTTATTTTTGTGAAGGCAAAGAATTGGAAATTGAGGGAATGTCCATCAAGTGAGGAATGACTTAACAAGTTGTGGTATATGATTGTAATGGAATACTATTGTCTTATAAGAAATAAGTAGGATGATTTCAGAAAAATCTGGAAATACTTACATGAATTCATCCAAAATGAAGTGAGCAGAGTCAAGAGAACACTGTACAGAGTAACAACAATATTGTATGATCAACTGTGAATGAATATGCTATTCTCAGCAACAAAATAATCCAAGACAATTCCAAAGGACTCATGATGAGAAATGCTATCCACCTCCAGAAAAAGAACTGATGGAATCCAAATGCAGATCAAAGCATATTGTTTAACTGTGTGTGTGTTTTTTGTCTGTATTCTTTCACATGACTAATGTGGAAATGTTTTGCATGATTGCACATGTATAATCTATATCAAATTGCTTACCATCTTAGAGGGAGGTTAAAGAGGGAGAGAAAAACTTTGAATTTCGAATGTTTTTAAAGTGAATGTTAAAAAATTTTATATGCAATTGGGAAAAATAAGATACTATAAAAAAAGCATAAACCCTCCATTAATTTACCCTCTCTCTAATCTCCTCTTTCCCTTCTTTCCTTTTCATATTTATCAATTGAAATATATTTCAAATGTCTTTCATGTGAGAGAATTTTTCTCTAACCTTTCTTTCCCTTCCTTCCTAAAGGATCCGTCTTCCTGTCCCTTTCTATTCTTTAAGAACATTATGATCTTATGTAATCACTACAAAAAATTCTATTTAATTAAACTCCATCACCACTGATAATAATGAAGTTCAGAAGGGACATATTTACCATCTCCACACATGGCTTTTGGGATACAATGTAACATTGCATTATCAGACATTGTAGCTAGTTGATATATTTCTTTGCTTTTCTTTGTTAGAAGGATTGATTCAGCCTGGATTGGAGCAGAAATTTTTTTCTTTTTCCAAGAAATGAGCTTAGAGGGAGCAGCTGGGTAGCTCAGTGGATTGAGAGCCAGGCCTAAAGACGGGAGGTCCTAGGTTCAAATCTGGCCTCAGATACTTCCCAGCTGTGTGACCGTGGGCAAGTCACTTGACCCCCATTGCCCATCCTTACCACTCTTCCACCTCTGAGCCAATACACAGAAGTTAAGGGTTTAAAAAAAAAAAAGAAATGAGCTTACACTAAATGACACTTACTCCCTACTCCAAATGTTTGTTTTTTAGGGAAAAGCTATGTAAATTCTACAATACTAAATTAATACTAAATAAACACCCACAAGAAGTTATCTACACATGAATGTCTCAAAACTGAGATTATTATCTTTATCCATGTTTGAAACCCTGATGTCATTATACTGGGAAGTTAAAGGTAAGGGAGAAGGAAGAGCCAATTGACTCTTTATGTTATGTTATGAAGTCTTATTGAATCTGCTTCTATCTCATTCCTCAAGTTTGTTCACTTTTCTCAATTCCTACTGCCTAAAAGCACTAAAGTATAGTCAGAAAATCATTAAATTTAAAGTAGGTGGATCTTGGCTTTATTCTTATCTCTGGTTGCTGCCTTTGTGACATTGAGCAAGTCACTTTTCCTTTCTAGATGCCAGTTTTCTCATCTGTAAAATGAGGAGGTTAGATTAGATGGTTATGTTCTAGCTCTAAGTCTTCTTTGCCATTAATTTAGACCAGAAATATCAAATATGTGACTAGAAAGTTCTGATGGCCTATACAATTCCCAACTGGGTTTAAATCTGGCCCAGGCACTTCCTAGCTGGGTGATCCTGAGCAAGTCACTTAACCTGAATTGCCTAGTGTTGTAAGTTGTAAGATGTCAGAAGTCTGTAGGATCAAATCTCTCGGATCCTTTGGTCTATGGAGAGAACACATCCACACCCACAAACAGGCCTGATTGATGGGCGGGGCAAAATCTTGCTGAGAGCTCCTTCACTTCCCCCCTCCCACTAGGCAGTTGGAAAATCAGTTACTGTATGATAATGGTGGACAGACTTGTTAACTACAGGGCCAGGACAGTAAATAAGGAAAGGCTGAACTCCTAAAGATGATAACTTTCTCTAAACTATTTCCCCACAGGATTGAATAGGAGAAAATAGGAGAAGCTTGATGTCTTTGAAGCTCGCAGGCACAGAGAAAAGGTCTTAGTTTTGGGCTACAAAGCAAGAGAAACTCAGCTTGAGGAAGTTGTGAGTATTACCCTAAATATAACCAGATACTGCTCCCAATTGATTAATGGTTTAATGATATGTGAGGATGGGAAGGAAGGGAGATCAAATAAGGATTGCTAAGATCTGGGAAGCCCTCAAACTGATATGTCCAAGCAGCCCCTCCCCCAAAGGGGAAAGGTAACTTGAATGGCTAATCTGCTCTCTATCCCTATAAATATTCTTCCTCTATGTCTAAATAACTAAATAAAGGTAAACTGTGATATAGATTGAATGTCAAATCAAGGTAAAGCAGATTGGCAGCTAGGAACTAAATGGCTTTGCTCAGATTCAAGCCTCAAGGCCCAAGAACAACCCTGGACCCAAGACCCAGCAAGCAGAGAGTCCTGCCTACTCTAAACCCAGGACCCAACTACCTTAACTGCCTTAACTGCCCCCTCTCTTAGAGTTCTTGGGGAGGGCCCTATGGAATTCTGAGCTGTGGCCTGAGCCTATCTCTGCAGCTAGAATTCCACTCTGCAATATGAATCTCACAGTAACTCCACTTTTCTTGTAGCTAGAATTTCCACTGGAAATTCTGCAGTCTTAAGACATTTCAGCACACATCACCCCCCTCTACACTATATCTAAAATAATTTTCCTATTCTTAACAACTTAACCCTATGCACTCTGTTCCTAATAGCATAAAGCTATTCCTATGCCTTTTCCTAACTGTCTTCCACTATCTACGAAGGGAAAAGGAAAGTAAACAAAGGGAAAAAAGGTTTTGATATAAATATAAGCATGACAACATATGAAAAAAGTAACACAATTATAAAACTCAACTTTGCAACAAAACAGGTTGCAATGACTATTTCTCAAGCACGCAATGAAAATATCTTTGAAACACAATCAAATGCAAACTTGCAAAAGGTTAAACTGTTTCTCAACTTGCTTCTGACTTATAACAAAAAAACATGGTCAAACTCTACATGCAAAGTGCTACACAACTGTGTCTAGGCATAAACAGAAACATTTAATCCTAATTTTTCGTGTTAGTATCTTACTGAAAACTATATATAATACTTCTAAGTTCTAAATTATTAGTATGTTACGGTTATCTTGTTAGTCATAACTATGTACATGGCTATATACAATTACTTATTCTTATACTATAGAGACTTTCCCTGACTAACTCTGTATTTCAAAGGTCCCTGAACTACCTGTCCCTAAGGTTGTTAGTAACTGTAAACTATATATGTGTTAGTAATTATAATACAGCTATACACAATGCATATATACAAGTAAAAGTTCCATTGATGTCTATCAAATCAAAAAACAATGGATCTTTTGATATGTTAGAGCTCATAGGATACTCTTCCATTATATACAGATATTCACATGCTATATGATACATATATACATATTTACATTATAGAGGCTCATTTATTTACATGAGGTCTATGTCAAGAAATTGAAAAATCAGTTTTGTGTTGTGTCCAAAGAACTAATAAATGCTGATTCATGTATATATTTATCCTACTGCACAGATCTTCTGCCAACACTGAAGAACCACAATTCTCCTTGTGTAGCAATATTTGTGTGGCATGTAAGCTACCATGTGATGTCTCATTTGTGTATCGTGTGGTTGTGTACCCAATATTATAACCTTACATAATTGTTTCTTCCAGTCCTCTTCCTGCATAGTACTTAATAAAGATTACAGTTCTCTTGTGATTGTCCATTCCTTCGTGCCGCCCGTGCTGGGAATTGCTGCAGCTTATAGCTTCTGTGTTCTTTTCCTCTGTACTGCATTCATACTTGCCTGTTGTCTATCATCTTGCCAGGTGGTTGTTTTGCCACCTTCTTAATCAGGAACAGTAGTTGTTGTTATGTAATTGTGTTATCATTGTGTTATTTTTGTGTTGCAAAAAAAAATTTTTTTTCCAGTTTTTTTTTGGGAGGATTTCAAGCAGTTCAATATTCTTCAACAGTACATTTTGTATTCTGTGGATCTGTTTGTGTATTTATTCAATGTTGCTCTATATCAGTTGGTGTTCTTCATTTACAGCATGTTCTTTTTCAGGCTTCACATGCATGATGTGGAACCAGGGATCTCTGTTCTCAACTTTGACACGTCAGACTAGTTAATAATATTTGATGAGGTCCGACCCATTTAGGGTCCAGAACGGATTTCCTTGCAAAGTTCCTTATGTACACCATATCTCCCGGTTTAAACTGATGTAAGCTAAAGTCTAACGGAACTTTCTGAGTTAACAGTCCAAGCTTGTGCAATTCATCCAGTCTTTTCTTCAAAGCTTTTATGTACAGCTGACATTCAGCTCCAAGGTGTGACAAGTGAGCTGATTTCTGGGATGAACTATGCCATGGAGCATGACCATACAAAAGTTCAAATGGTGATAAATGTGTGTCACCACAGGGTTGACTTCTCAAATAAAAAAGAACAATGGGGAATGCTTGTACCCATTTCAGATGGCTTTCTGAACACACTTTTCCAATCAAAGTTTTGATTTTCTTATTACAAATCTCAATTTACCCCGACAACTGAGGGTGGTAAAGGTTATGGAGGCTTCTTTGTATCCCTAAGGTTTTGTAAATCTCATGTAGGATATTTTGAGAAAAGTCTGATCCATGGTCCGAGTCTATTCTGGCTGGTACTGAAAATCTCAGGACTATCTCTCTCAGAAGTGTCTTCACCACGAAGGCTGCGTTGTTTTTCTTTGCAGGGAACACTTCTGGCCATAGAGTCAACCTATTAATGATGACTAAGGCATATTTGTATCCTTGACAATTGGGTATTGATATGTAATTGATCTGAAAGCACTCCAATGCAGTATATGCCAATTGTCTCCCACCAAGTCCTTTAATTCTGGTCATCCCCTGATTGAACTGCAAGCAAATCTTGCATTTATGGGATGTTCTAATTGCACAATTGGAAATTCTGGGTGCTGTCCAGTATCTTCGAATGCCATCTATGAGGGATTGAGCCCCATAATGCCTTTGGCATGCAATGCATTGCATAGTGTATTATATAAAGATCTTGGTAGAATTGGTTTGTCTGCACTAGAAAACCATACACCTCTCACTAATTTGGCACCTAGATTTTCTATCCAGTGCTTCACTTCCCTTGGGGAGTATGCTTGTTTGAGATCTGCTTCATCCACCAAGGAAAAGTTTGGCACATGGATGGGACCAAATAGGGCACCATATTTGGCTGTTATGTCTGCCCATCTGTTTCTTAATGACACCCCATCTACACCCTTTTGATGTGATCTGCAATGCATCACCACAACTTCTTTGGGCAACTGGACAGCTTCCAGGAGTTGGTTTATAATGCTCCCATAGGCTATTTCTTTCCCACCAGCAGTTATAAACCCACACTATCTCCAGATTTGGCCTGCGCAATGAAATTGAAAGCGTATTTGCTGTCAGTATACACATTCATTCTTTTGTCCTTGCCAATCTCAAGAGCTCTGGTGAGATTTAGAATTTCGGCACCTTGAGCACTCATGGACTTTGGTAGAGCTGCATCTCACACTAGTCCTTACCATTTTTCTATCTTGGAACCAATATTTAGTATCAATTCTAAGACAGAAGTTAGGGTTTGTTTGTTTTTTTTAAGTAACTGGGAAATATTTAACAAAATAAGTAAAAATATAATATAACATAATGTTAATAAAGTGGTTTTCTAAGGCAATATGCATCATTAGTCAGTTTATGGTTTGGTGGCCCTGTTTCTATTTGAGTTTGACACCACTGATTTAGACTTCTGAAATAAGTATTTTCCTGAAACAGGTATGCTTTATTCCCTTTTCTCCTTTTCCCTCAACATTTGTACTCCACATTTCATATTGTTTCCAGAATACTCTAATGTACAGATGTGGTCACATCACTGGGACCTCAAAATGACCAGTGACTCCTTACTGTGTATGTATAGATTAAAATTCAAACTCTTTTGATTTTGATTCAATGCTCTCCACAATTTGGTGCCACCCTACCTACCCTGCCTTATTTCATATTACTTCCCCAATGCACTCTTATATAAGAGCCAAACTAGGACTGTGTTTCTGGGCTTCTGTTCATTTTCTTTTCTGTATCTCAAAGGTTTTCTTTCTCTTGACTGTTGCCACCCTTTGAAGCCCAATTCCAATGCCGTCTTCTTCATAAGACCTTCCTTGATCTCTAGTTGATCTCCCATACTTCAAACTTTGTTCTTTATGACCTTAATACATTTATGTGTCATTCTTTATTGAAATTATGTGTATTTATATTTATGATCAAAGACAATGAGCTAGAAGGAACTTTGAAAAAACATGTAGTGCAACTCTCTAACTTTGAGAATAATGAAGTTAAGGATTAGAGATGTCAAATGACTTGTTCAACATCACACAGATAATAAACTGCAAATCTGGTATTCAACTCCAGGTGATATAATTTCAAGTTCTAAAGCTGTGTCTACTATAACCATAACCCTCTCTTAGACTGGAAAGTTGCACAATATCAAAGACCATTCCTTCTTACTATCTACTTTTTAGTTCTACTTGAGGCCAAACAGAGGAAGAGTATAAAGTCTGAATATGTCTATTTTATTGTTTTGATACCGTATTTAATGGAAGAGAGGTTCAAAATATTGCCTAAAATTAAATTTTATTCATTTATCCATATTCCTTTTCAGTTCTATTTCTCATTAGAGAAAATAAACAATTGACATGGTAAATGAACTATGTAATTTTTCCTTCAACTGTGCTGAGAAATAGTTAGATCATTCTAAAGTTCCCTTCTACAACTGTCCCAATCTCAACTGATTCTTCTACTTCCCTAGATTTTTCAGAAACTTGAAGAACAATAAATATTCTGGCTTGTTAGTCAAGTTCACTGTATATTAATAGTTATACAGTGTAAATGAAAATCACTCAAGTTGATTAATTTACTTGGATATTCATTCCTGAGCTGCAATTTCCTTATCTGTAAAATTAATAAGCTACACTAAATGTCATCTAAGGTCCTGTCTCATTCTAGATACGTAATCCTATTTTTTGATGCTTTACTAAGAATTCTCCATTTAAATTCAATTTGCTCCATAGGAAGTAGTACTTAAAAAACCAAGTGTTATCAAAATTCTAAACAGGTCTATGTCCAACGGAAAAAAGGGGACAAAATATGATTTGGAACAAAGCTTTAACCAATACCAGTTAGGTTACTAAAGATACACTGGCATGCCAATATTCTTTCGTATGGTTTCAAGATCATACCAAATTCCTTTAGAAAGGCTCACTTCTATTGTATACAAAAATTAAATTGGGCTTCAGGGTGATATTCTTGAATTTGAAAAAAAGAAAAAAGTACAATAAGGCAGAAAACACTGGGCAGTTATCTCATTTGACCCCTGGGATAGTACTACTTTCAGCTTAGTCATACTTCAGTAATTTTTAGATAGTCATCTTTCTGTGTCCCAGATCCCATTATGCTGCCAAAGCTCACTGAGGGATGAAGGGAATTATAGTAACAACTTCCATTTTTATGTAACAATTTATAATTATAAAACATTTTAGTTATAATCTAGTGAGGTACATAGTGCAAGGAAAATTCCCACTTTATAGATAAGAAAGCTGAAGCTTTGAGAGAAATGCCTTATTCAAGGTCAGAGAACTTGCAAATGTCAAGAAGCAAAATTTGAAACCTGATTCTCTGAACCTGAGGATAAGACTTAGAGGGAAAAGAATTAAGAAGTCTTGTCCAGTGCACTCATTCACAGATGAGGAAACAAGTCCATAAACATAAAGTATGATAATATTTTCAAATATAATTTCTTCCATGAAGCCAGCCTTGATCTTTCATGAACGAATTACATACAACTTTTTGGTCTGTTTACCCATCAGTAAAGTGGGGATAATAATATCGTTCTTATACTGCCAAACTAAGGGTTGAGCTGAGTGTGATTTTTTTTAACACCTTAAAGCACTATATAAATATTGTCCACCATTATTACAATGATTATGGGTATAGGAGAATATTCACTAATAATTTCCAAAATCCCACTGGCACTGAATAAAAAATAAGAACTAAAGGGTGTGAAATTGAGGAAATGTGAAGCGGGAAGAGGTGAAGTGAATTTGCCCAAAGCCGTATTATAAAGAATTAAATAGGGGTGATTATAATTCAAGAAATCTGTTTGCAAATTCAGCTTTTTCCAACTTGAGTTCAAAAGCCCAGCATCGGGAAAGCAGGGCAACACAAAAGGAATCAGAAGGTTTAGGATGCAGAAGAAGGATTTTTAGAAAGAGAAAGAGAGCTAGCTATTTGAGTACCTTAGGGTGCTTCTCGTAGTAGTACTGCTGAGTGCGGATCCAGCGCCCTACAAGATGGTCACGCACCGTGTGGGCTAACGCGAAGTAGTAGTCTCTGGGGGTGGCCACATTCCGATCCTTGACCAGAGTGAAGTGCAGGTGCCGATTAAAACCCTTCTTTAATTCTGCCACGTTCTCAACACCCACGATGCCACGGATACTAATCTGTTTGCGCTTCTCCTGATCAGTCAAAGGTTTAGCCATGGCTGTGGCATGGAGGTATGTACATACCAGGAAGACCTATCTAGCTGAGAGCGAAAAAATTGTAAACCAGAACTTATTGGAAAGAGAAGCACAGGGGCTCAGGGAAGTTTTGAGGCTCCACCTTTCTGAGTGAAGGCACGTCTGATTGGTGTACTGCGCTGCTCCGCTCCGCCCTCCACGTATTAGTTGCAAAAACTAAAAATTGTGCTATGCTGGAGAAGATCCTCGAGGGGGAAGGATCTCCTTAGAGTAAACCTTTGATAAATGCTTGTTAGTTAATATATTGATTAATTGCTAGTAAATTCCTTTATTTCCATATTTCTGCTCCTCTTACCGGCCTCCAGTTTCCATAAGAGGCAATGTTCTGTTTTTAGAAATAAACTAGGGAACAAAAGGAGGGAAAGTATTCCTATTTTATCGTGACTTGGGTTGCTTTTTATTGCTTCAACTCCTGGAGCTCTGCTAAGGGGGCAGTCAAGGAAATCATCAAAATGTAGACAACCCCGGAGGTCAATCAGTTCAATCAGCAAAACAGAAGGAACGTTTTAAAATTTTAGCTAGCTTCTTCCCATGAGTCAATTTTAGAAATGAAAAAAACTCTTGCATTTTAAAGGGATCAGATCTTAAATTTGATTGTTCTCTGAAACTTTCCTGTTGAATCAGCATCACACAACCCCTCCCCCCCCCAAGAAAAAATTACCAATTGCATAAAGGCATTTGTGAACATATGCTTTTTTTAAAGAAGTAAATAAAGGCTTTCCAATATGATATTCTTTGTGTACCATGTGGCCTCATTCGATTCTTTAAAAAAATAAAACAAAACCCAACAACTCTTTTATTTTCCTTCTTAGTGCCAAAACTTTTTTGATTTCAATGCTGAAGAGAGATAAAGGATATGCAATGGGGGTTTAACCCTGGGGGGTTGCCCAGGGTCACACAGCTTGGAAGTGTTCAGGCCAAATTTGAATCCAGGTACCCTAACTACCTCTCGGTCAGGCACCCAATCCTCTGAACCACCTAGCTGCCCTCTTCATAAAATTCGAATTCTTTCATAGTCTTTGGCTAGAAGTCCTTTTGCATAAGATTTTAATTATTGTTGGAAACTGAATAGCCAGTGTTTTAATGGGATGTGGAATTAAGAAGAGTCTGAGAGAGGAGAGACCCTGACCTCTTGGTTTCCAGCTTTAAGGAAGAAGACACAAAGTTTCATATTCTGTTCATCACCAAGTCAGTCACTAAATATTTCTTAAGTGCCTATCTTGTGCCAAACACTGTGCTAAATGCTGGGGATTCAAACAAAACACAGTTGTTGTTCTCAAGTAGCTCATAATGGAGGAGACAATGTGTAAAAGACTAAGTACCAACAAGCAACAGATAGGATAATTTTGAATAATCAACAGAGGGAAATTATTTAGAATTAGGAAATGCTTCCTATAGAAGCAAACATTTTTAGCTAGGACTATAAGGAAACCAGGGAACCTAGGAGGCATTCAGGGTATAGCCAGTGAAAATACCTAGAGTCAAGGGATGCAGTATTTTTTTTTTCAATAATGAGGAGGCCAATATTATTGGATCTCTGATTAAAGGACTGTGTAAGGTGAAAAAAGGCTGGAAAGGTGTGCTAGGGGATATAGATTATGAAAAGTTTTATCAAATGTCAAACAGATTTCATATTTGATCCAGAAAGTAATAAGAAGCCATTGGAGTTAAGACTGAGAAGAAACTGATATGATACTGATACAGTGCTGGCTACTCTTTAAAAAAAAAAAAAAGAACCCTTCCCTTCTGTTGGTTTTAGGGCAGAAGGGTAGTAAGGGCTGAGTAATTTGGGTTCAGGGTCTTCCTCAAGGTCATACAGTTAGTGTCTGGGGCCAGATTTCAACCCAGGAATCCATTTCTAGGGCTAGTTATCCACTGAACCACCTAGCTGCTTCTTGGTTTCTCTCTAAAGTCTTTTCTTTAAGGGACCTGAAGAGAATGTGATATCACGTATTTTCTTTTCCAAAGCTAGAAACCAGAAGACAAGGTTCCCCCCCACCCCCTCCCCCCGCCCAAGTTCTCAACAACTTCCCTCCTCAGAAAGACATAGAACACTGAATATTAGTCTTCATCAGTGAGGAGAAACTTATGCAAATAGACTTGCATCTGAACTATTCTAGATGGGAAACAAAATCAATATGCTTTCTAGAGAACCAGTTACATTTAGAGTTGGAAGGTGCCATGGAAATCATTTGGTCCAGTTTTTTGAAAGATGAGGAAGTTAAGCCTCAGAAGGGTGCCAATTTTTTCTTTTGTTTGTTTGCTTGTTTCAGGATTTATTTAAGTTAAAAAGTGATTTCACAAAATAAGTAGGATTAACAGCTGGGTCTTCTAAATATCAGACTTTACTATACAGCAATTCATCCAGAGACTTTTTGGTAGGGACTCAAGGTAAGGGGGCAAGATTTTGGGACTAGGTTCAAATATTACATGATATTAATAATAAAGGAGGAGGACTCATCAAAATGGTTCTACCACCAAGGTTTATAGGAGTAATAACTAGACTATGATAATAAATCAATTAGTGAAAATGTATTACGTACACAGCTGAAAACACCTCTACTTCTGTTGCTAGGATATTAAGTATGTTAAAATCATTATCTGGGATAAGATGGATGCCACCTTGACTGACAGGGATGGCAGTTGAGAATTTGGAATGTTCCCAGATGTCGTGAGCCAGGGGCAAAAGTCAGTTGGCCCCACCCTTAAATACCCCCTAGGAACTACAGTCAAGGTCTCAGAACTCAGAGCTGGGACTTGAGCAAACTTCTCTTGGAGCAAGAACTGGGACAAAGGGAGGTGGGGTAGGCCAGATCCTGAACCTGTAACCTGTACCTGACTGAGAGAGAGCTAGTGATCAAGCAAAACCATTGATAGTAGAACTGAGAGAATATAGAGATCATTAAGCAACATCAACATCAATAGCCTTCCCTAATATCTGGCTTGGCTGTGGCCAGGTCAGGTCAGAGTTAGTGAGAGGGTGAAGACCTCCAGCTTCTACCAGCCTAGCAATCTCCAGTCCTGATCAACGAATAGCTTAGTAGTCAACAATAGCAATAGGGTTCCCAAAATCCCCAAACTTATTACCTTGTTTTCCTTTCCCCATTAAGAGTTAATACAGTGGTTTATCAACTTTTTTATTATTGTATATAAAATAAATTAATCTATATTATATCATATATAATAATAAATAATAAATAATAAAAGCCAATGAATAGTGAATAAATAAATTATTGTGTTACGTATATATGATAATAAATAAATAAATATATTATTATACAAAGATTAGTAACCTTTCCTGAGTGGTTATTCTATCACAGCCCTTGGGAAGGGGAGAATCAATATGCAGTCAGATACCAACATTTCCAATAGCCAATCAATAGCCTATTAACAACTAATCCAACCTCAGGTTAACCAACCAAGCCAATCAGGAAGAAGAGGGATAGATTATATCAATAGCTATTGTGAGAGGAGTGGGTGTTCCTACTTCACCAACTCTTGCTGGCTTAGACCTTGGGCACCTGATCCCTCCTTCATTCATACTATCCCTAAGATCTACATACCATCCATCCTCTAATATCTAGAAGGAAGATCTATAGGGAGAAAGGAGATATAAGAAGATATATCCTCCTCTCTTATTTCTCAATGGCTCAATTTCATGACTTTATGTATTACTGGATAAAGTCATGAAATTGAGCCATTTTTCCCACTACAAACTTATGATGTCTATAACTCTACCTAGGCCCTTGCTGCTGCTTGGCATTTCCTTTATTTAGGTTATTTTCTTTTTCTCTGTAGCTACTAATCTTAACATTTTTCTTTCTTCTCAAGCCTAGTCAAATTATTCATTTCCTCTCATCTCTCTCATGGTTGTCCAATCTCCATATTTCACCAAGAATATTGAAATCATTCATACTGCTAGGTAGATTCCCAGTTCTCATCTATTCTCACTCTCTTCCCATATATTCTTGATCTTAGTAGAACCCAATACATTTTCCAGTATGACTTTTAGGTCAGAGACTAAAGTGATTTTCAGTCTTACCCCAATCAGCATAACTCTGCCTTCAAGTCATGATTAAAAGTCAAACTTTCTGTCTACCTGCTGAATGTATGGGAACACTTTTATTTTTTCCCATAGGCAATCTAAATGTTCTCAGAATATATACACTCAGAGATGTGTGTGTATGTATGTGTATGTTACATATTAGTTTTGAAATGTTATTTGGTATTCACCATGTTGAGTGCCTCCTAAAATTCTTACCTCTCTCTGTCTCTCTAAGATTCAGATCAAACAGCAAATGAAGCCATTCATGATTTTATGCTGGTGGGATCATCTCTCCCCAAATTTCTTTGTATATTTTCTGTCTTTTTTGTATATATTTATGAATGGGGAATGCCTTTTAAGTATGTCTAGATTGCCTAATATGGGGGTATGCTTAGTTTTCTACCATGTGGGTGGGAGTAGGTTTCCTTTGATTGGCTGTAAAACCAGAATGCACTAGGAAAAGTCAAGAGATTGAAATAATTTCTCATTCTTGATTTTTTTTCTCTTACTCTCACCCTTCTTCACTTCTTGTGTTCAGAAGGTGAAGATTCTTTCTTCTGAGCTCTTTTTTGCTTCATTCAAAGGTGAAAATCATAGTGTTCATTTACAACTCAGGCACCATGAACTGAACTTGTGAGAGTACAAGGTCTTCTTTCCCTTCCTTTCTCTTTTACCCTAGCTCCAAGAAATGGAATCAAAGGATTCTTGGTTTCTGTTCTTTGTTTTTTGTCCTTCTTGGTTCCAGTGCTATGGACTAGAGCCCAAGTCATGGTAATCGCAAATCTGAGGTTATAGACTGAATGGTTCACACAGTAAGCAGGAAAACCCTGAGAAGTTAGGGTGCTTGGGTCTGGAACCTGAGGTGGCTTGGACTTGGAATTTTTCACTGCTGTATAATTGAGCTAAACCATGAACTGAATCATCTTTCATTCTCTAGAATGAAGTAGTATAAGGAAGATGGAGATTATGCCTTTGTAGGAGTAAGTTTGTATATTTGTGATTAAAACTTTGAATAAATAATTGCTTGTAAAAGTTACTCTTAGTGGTTAAAAGGAAATGGAGTAGAGGGAACTGTAGTACAGAGAGAGGGGGGGTCATGATAGTTTTTTCAAGCTTTGGCTGAGTTTTGAAATCAGTTAGGGGTTTGGAATCTTGAGGGAGAGGAGTCAGTTGGTTTTGGGGAATCTCGTGGAGAGAGTTTCTGACCAGCTGAGCTGCTTCCTTGCCTATTTGTAGAACTGAAATTTAGTCTAGCTTTGAAATATTTATTTAAGAATTGTTAGTTTAGATAAACCCTTTGTATCTTCATTCCCTATATTATTTCCTACCTTTCTTCCCTTACCTTATATGTCTGTGGAGTGAATAAGGAGAGTAAATTAGAGAGTAGTTCAAATCTGTGAGGGGTTTAACTATAATTTGACAGTATCTTATCTAAAGAAATTGGTTAATCATCATTTTATTCCCTTTAGACATCAAGAGCACCTTGAAAGTTGAGCTAAGGCAAGACCTTGCTCAGACTCCATCTCTGCCTCCCTTCCCCCACCTGAGGTTCCTGTGAACAACTGTTAGGGTTTCCTCAATCCACTTTCCTGACAAATCATCCTTAAAGATAATAAACCCTTTTGTGTTTCAACAGACCTATTAGTTAATTTGTCAGTTAGTTATTAAGAGAGGGAAGAAGAGGGAAAGAAACAACATACTCTGGGCTTGAAGGGAAGCCAGGGTATCCTTCTTGAAGGAAGGTGTAACTTCAAACAAGTCCCTTCCTGTGAAATTAACTAAAGCCTGTAGTTAATTTCAGTTCAGTCTATTTCCCTCAGTTTGTGTTTAAGTCTAAGTCCTAGTCTATAAGCCCTGCTGTCTTTGCCTGTTTAGATTAATTCTCCCTCTCCCTGAAGATCTTGTTCCTTTCAGTGTTACTCCTGACTTCAGCCCTATTATATCCTGAATCTCCTTATTCCAGCCTACCTGTAACCTAGATTACCCACCTAGCAAGTCCCTGACAACCTCCTTTCAAAATTCTCTTGTACCACACAGCTTTCCTCAAATTATCCCCATTACAGAACTCATTTCCTACACTTGAAAAACACCATAAGTGGAACCATTTACAGAAAGCTTAGAATACCCTGTCTCCCTTAAGCATACTGGATAATCCTGGGAGTGAGGTGAAATATAATATACCTAGTCTTCCAGGAGTGACAAATTCTAAGACCAAACCACCTCCTCAGGTTTCAGACCCAGACCCATTGTAAAAGAACTTTATGTTGGCAAGGATGGAAAGCAAAAGGTGAAGGGAACAATAGATAGTATCATGTTTAAGGAATAAACATGAGTTTGGATATTTTTTGAGAGAAAGCAGAAGACAAAAGGGACTGTTGTGTTATGGGTCCACAGTGTTACAAAGAGTAGGATATGACTGAATGACAATAATAACACTCCCTAGATAACTCAGAATATGTTGAAATTACCCCAAATATTCAATGCAACTTTCCAATTACACCTTTAATGATGATGAATGTCTTTCCTTCCTTTGTTTCCCCTAACTCATACAGCATTGACAAAAAAATAAAAAGTCAAATTGAGGTTTCAAAACAATAATAAATAATAAATGACTATTTTCTCCCAGCTGTTTTTCCTGCCAGAAAACACTTTGGTCTATTCTCTATGCAACTTAAAGTTCAAGTATCTGGCTTCAGAGACTTACTAGCTGTGTGGCAAGTCATTTAACTCTGTTTGCCTTAGTTTCCTCATTTGTAAAATGAGCTGGAGAAGGAGATGGCAAACCCCTTGAGTATCTTTGCTAAGAAAATCCTAAATGAATCATGAAGAATTGGACAGGACTGTAGGATAACAACAACAGAAAAAAATTTTCAGGATCAAACAAATCTGCCTGGCTTTAAAGCTCTTTCTTACTGAAACAATGCTTTTATACCTTATTCCCTCTCATAATCTGATCTAATGACACTAACTTACTTGTTGGTCTTCAAAGAAAACACTTCATCTTCTGATTCTTGTGAATTTTCATTGACTGTCCTCCATGCCTGGGATGTTCTTCAATTTCTATCTCAGGACTGTTCTGACTTCCTTCAATTCTTAGCTAAAATTCTACCTTTTATATTAAGTCTTTACTATCTCATTTAAATGTAGCACTTTCCTTCTGTTGGTTATAATAAATCTTATCCTGCCTCCACATATCTTGTTTGTATATAGCTGCTTACATGTTGTCTTCCCCATTAGTCTATGAGCTCCATAACTGTTTTGCTTTTTATTTATTTTTTGGAGGGAAGACATCCCAAACACTTTTTAAAGTGCTTGACACATCATCAGGGTCTAATAAATGCTTGTTGACTTGACTTATTTGACCACAAGGAATTGTAGACAGAATAAAAGAAGCAAAAAAAAATCTTTTGAAATGCTTAGTTGTTCTTAAATATTGACAATAGGAAAGAAAGAGAAATACAAAGTTGACATTTAATTATTCAGAAATAAAAGACAATTTCAAGACAGGCCTCTCTAAAGATGCATAGTGACTTCAGAAGGACTTCATAATGGATATAACTCATTTCCAGTTCTGATTTCTTTTAGGTATTAGCATCTATCACTACATACAAGTTTGCATAGTGTTTTAAAAACTTGAAAATTGGTCTATTAAAGGTTCAATTTAAAGGAAAAGGTTTTTTTTTGGTAACAAACTTGCCATATGTATCAAGAAAAAGCTATTTTTTTTCTTTTTTAGAGTAGAAATTGATTAAACATAGAGATATGAAATATATGCTATAAATGAATCAAATTACTTATTTTGCAGATGAGAAAAATGAAGGTAAGAGAGAGCAAGTGATTTACTCAATATAATAGTAAATCATTAACTAAGTCAAGGCTAGATTTTAGGTTCTCTGACTCCTAAATCAATAGACTTTGTAATACATCATGCTGACTTTTTTCTATTTAGCCAATCTATGTTCCCTTCATCTTCCTTGTTTATTCTATTTACTTGGCTCTTTCTCTGCTGTACTCTGATCTTTTGATTATGGTCTGATTACTGAAATAGAAGGAATAGTTCCATGCATGTAAACATGACCAAGCACACACGTCACTTACAAAATGGTTAGGTAAACCATTCAAAAATGAAAAAATGGGTTTTAAAAGCATAGTGAATATGTAGAAAAAATAATGAAATTCACATAGAGAAAAAAGATGAATACTCACAAGGATAATAATGCAAAGAAAAGTGGAAAGGAAAGGGATATAATTGTACCAGATATCAAACTATATGATAAAGTAGTAATCGTTAAAATGATTTTGTATTGCTTGTTAAAGAGAAATTTTGATGAATAGGTATAAATATAAGTATTGGGTATACAACATATAGAAGCAAACAAACCCAATAATATAGTGTTCATTAAACGCAAAGACTTTGCTTATTGGCAAAGGATTTACTATGTGGCAAAAACTTCTGGGAAACTGAATAGCAATCTGGGAGAATTTAAATTTAGAACCATATCATACAATACATCCAGATAAAGTATTAAAATAATCAAGCTACTTGGGGTACTTAAGATACTCAAAAACATTATCAGTACTGGGGCAGTATAAATGAGTATACACAGACAGAAGCAAGGGAGTAAGTTAAATAGGATGGGATGTTTTCCAAAAAAAATATTAAGGAATGAGAAAGAGGAACATGCTGGGAGAAGAGAAAAGGAGAGATAGAAGGGGATAAATTATCTCACATGAAGAGGCATGTAAAATCATATAGTGGAGGAGAATATTGAGGGCTTGTGGTTTTAGAAAACTTTCATAAGACAGACCTCTATAAAAAACTGAATGAGAATAAATAGTAACGTATCTTTTTCTCAGCAGTATAGAGGATTGTCGCAAAAATTGGCACCTAATAGGGCATAAACCCTCACAACCAAATGTAGAAAAAGAAGAAATGCATTCTTTTCAGACCATAATGCAATAAAAATTATAGTTTTTACAATGGGTAGGAGAAGGGAAAAATAAAAATTAATTACAAACTAAAAAATCTTATGCTAAAAATGGGTGGATCAAATAAATCATAGAAACAATCGATAATTTCATTAAATAGGAAGGCAATGAAGAGACATCATACTAAAATTTATGGGATGCAGCCAAAGCAGTTGTTAGGGAGTAATTTATGTCTTTAAATACTTGCATCAGTAAAATAGAAAAAGAATAGATTAATGAATTGGTCACAGGACTAAAAAAAAACTAGAAAATGAACAAATTGAAAACACTCAATAAAATACCAAATTGGAAAACCTTGAAAATCAAAGAAGAGATGAGTAAAACTGAAAGTAAGGCAATCATTGAACTTATAAATAAAAGCTATTATTAAGGAAAAAATAGTGAAACAGATAAAAAATTGTTAATTTGATTTTGAAAAAGGAAATTTGGCCCAAGTGTATGCCAATAAATCTAAGTGAAATAAACAAATATTTAAAAAATAATACATTTCTCAGATTAACTGAAGTGGAAATAGAATACTTAACCCTCTCAGAAAAAAAAATTGAACAAGCCTTCAATGTCATAAGGGGGAAAATGCCCTAAGAAAAACTCCCAAGGACAGATGGATTCACAAGGGAATTCTACAAAACATTCAAAGAATGAGATGAATTGTGAGAAGATGGTAGAATAATGCATGAAAGTTTCTCATCATCATAATACCTGCCCCACCCAACCAAAAATAATTCCACAGAATCAAAGTTAAAGAGGTAGAAACATAAAAGAGTTGGAAGTGAAGCTAATAGTCTGGGAAAACTAGGGAGGAAATTTTCTGTCTTCCCTGGCCTCAGTCCTACCTCCCCAGGCTCTGGGCAGGAATAGAGCAAACAGAGTGGAATCAACAAAGTAACACCTGGGGGCAGAATTAGCAACCTCACCTTCTTTGCTGAGCCCCACATCAGAATGATATTACTAGAATTCTCAGGCAGAGGCCCTGGGAATAGCAGTGTCTGCTTTAGACTCAGGTTTGGAGATTCTCATTGGCCCACAGCTGGGGACTGAAGGAGTGAATACTTTTGAGACTGCAGGCATCAGGGCCTGAGGACAGGACCTCAAGACTCCATGGAGGCCCAAGGAAAGTAGATTGGACACTTGCTTTGTCTAGAACTGTGACAGTAGGGAGGATGAATGAGGAAGGAGTACACACCCCTTAGTGTGGCTACTGAGGGACTGGGATCCTGTCAGCTGTATTCACTCCCAGAAGAGTGAAATCCCTGGTTGCTGCCACAGTGGGAGGTGAATAGGCTGCTTGCAGTGGCAGTGGCAGAACTGACTACAGGGTCTGGTTGAAACACCTGGGGTCAATTTCAGACTGGGACTTGAGTAGAGGGACCCAAGACTCTGGACTATAAAACTGGAATAACTAAATAGGTCTTAGGTCTCAAACACAAAAAAATCCTGAAAACTTAAGTAACATACTCCAGCACAATAGGAACCCGTGGAGTCCAGCAAAAGACCAATAATTAAATCTATTGAATTGGTTGCTAAAATTTTTTAAATAAAAAAACAAATAAAAATGAAAAAATAAAGGAGAAAAAATCCAACTATCAAAAGTATTATGGGGACAGAGAAGGTTCAGCTCAAATTCAGAGGACAGTGCAGTAAAAATATTTATTTCAAAAAAACAAAAAACAAAGAAACACTATACATGTCCACAAGCTCAACAAGAGCTTTTGGAAGTAATTTTAAAAGACCTCAAAAACTAAATGAGAGAGAAATTAGAAAAATTAAAAAAAGGAACAATGTAAGAAAATCAAGAAAATTAAGAAAGGAAGATCACCCAAAAGGAAGAAGAGATTCAGAAACTGGCGAAAGAAAACAATTCATTAAGAACTAGAATTGGACAAGGAGAAGCTTATAATTTCCTAAGACAATGGGAAATAACAAAGCAAAATCAAAAGAATGAAATAAAAGAAGAGAATATAAAACATCCTATCACAAAAACAACTGACCTGAAAAATAGATCAAGGAGAAACAATAGAAGAATTGTTGAACTCCCAATTTAAAAAAAAAAGATTTTAGATCCATGCTCTAAGAAATCATCAATGAAAACTGCCAAGAAATTCTAGAATCAATGTTCAAAACAGAAATGGAAAGAATCCCCCAAACACCACCTCAAAGAGATCCAAAGATGAAAATTCACAGGTACATCATTGCCAAATTAATGAGGAAATACTATAAGCAACAAGAGACAAACAGCTAAAAAAGGAATAAAACATAACAGCAATCACATTAAATGAACGCAGGACATGGAACACAGCATTTAACAGAGCAAAAGAACTGAGCTTACGGGCAAAAATAACTATCCAGCAAAGATAAGCATAATTTGTGCAAAGGACTTTAAAAGAATGCTTGCCCTTTGATCCAGCCATACTACTGCTGGGCTTGTAACCCAAAGAGTTAATAAGGAGAAATACTTGTACAAAAATATGTATAGCTGTGCTACTTGTGGTGACAAAAGATTGAAAAATGAAGGGGTGTCCATTGACTAGGGAATAGCTGAGCAAATTGTGGTATCTGATGGTGATGGAATAGTATTGTGATGAAAGGAATGATGAACTAAAGGATTTCTAAGCGAACTGGAAAGACCTCCAGGAATTGAAGCAGAGTGAAAGGAGCAGAACCAGGAGAACATTGTACACAGAGACTGTGGCATAATCGAATGTAATAGACTTTTCTACTAGCAGCAATGCAATGACTCAGGACAATCCAGAGGAATGTGGATTTTAAAATTAATATCCAATAACTAAATATTATATTTAATAAAGTTTTATTAATAATAACTAAAGTAAGAGATCTAGCTATTCAGCCCACTTGCCAGAGCAAAAGAGCCCAAACAAGGCGGAGCCTCAGAACTTATACAAACATGACAACGCAGATGTAAACAAAAGGAAAAGCATTCTAGGTAATACAGAAAAGAACTTGGGGCTATGCAGTCTTTAGGGTTTCAAGATTTTCCTACTATACATTCCCTGCTGTGATCCTATTTGGGAGACTAGTCTCCGCAAAAGGATCATGAAAACATAATCAACTTAAAAATTGCAATAATTTGTAGATAAAAGGAAAAGAGAACAAAATCAATGATTGCTACATTGACAAAAAACCAATTTGGGGGCAGTCCCCTTTGGCAGAAGAGTATATATTCAAAACAAATGCTTTCAACCCCTCATAATTCACTTTCACATCCTAAAGTGAATATAGATCTTCTTGATTAAGTGTGTGGTCTCTGCAGGAATCTTCATGGTGCCTTCTCCAAACAGGTTTGTTGTCTGGATTCTGGGAGGTAGCAAATTTCTTATCCTAAATTCAATCAAAGTTCACAATAATAACAAAGGCCTCGCTGAGGAAAATAATAACAAACAGGGATCACTCAGGAATACATGGGGGAATTATAAGGTATATGAATCAATTGCAAAAGAAATAAAAATACATAAAAAAATCCACATAAAAGAGAAAAAATAACTGGTGGATGAAATTAAAGTATCAAAATCTTATGTCTGAAAAATCTAAGTAAAGGAAAAATAAAACTATAATAGGTCCTTGAATCAGGGCCCAATTAAAATGATTTAAGTAATTATGCACTTACCCAATCAGTAGCCAGGACTACAGAAAATTTGCCACAATTATATAAATATAAAAAAGATGGGTATTTAATAAACTAACATTGTTTCAACTATTACTGGGGAAAAACCCAGAACTCGGCAGAAAAGTTGATCTATAAGAAAACATACAAAAGTAATAAAGATTAATCATAAGCAAACTAAAAAGTCAAATTGTTTGATTCTGATATGGGACAATGTCATCTGTGGCTCTTGGGAATAGCATCATTGCCTAAGTATTTTGAAAGGGCAGATATGAATGAGAGACTCAAGGTTGAGGTGAATATAACAAATGGAATGAGCTGAAATTGTAGTATGATAATTTTTTTTTAATAAAAGTGCCATGGACAACTGAAAAATGTGTGTGTTCCTTTCTATTTTTACCATTTTCCCTCTATGAATCATATCTATGTTTTAAAAATTCTATTTAGATCTTTAACTTTTTATTAGATTTAGTTAGGACTGATAGAGGTAATATCTTCCTCCTCCCCACTATTATAGATTTACTGTTTATTTTTCATTGTAATTAATTTTGTTTTTCTCTAAGCATTTAGAAATCATGCCATTTGGTGCATGTGTTAAGTATTGAGATAGATTCATTATGGATGTTACATTTCAGCAAAATGTAGTGTCCTTTGTCTCTTTTATTATTTTTAAAATTTAATTTAATTTTTCATTTTTTTAAAGTCCTCTATTTTCACTGCTAAACAAGCACTTCAAATACATATATAACAGATGGTATTTAAAGAATTTAAATTTAAAGAATAATTTCAATGTAACAACAGTCAAAAAATTTGGTATGTTATTCTCATGTTTTATTAACATTATAATAAACACAACTGTGTTAGGTAGCCTGGTTAACAAACAACTTTTCAAGGCTCACCTTAAATACAAACAGAGTGTCTGTAGGCAATAGGGAGGAAAATTCTTGCTAGAATATTTTGTTTCATGTTCTTCTTTTTTTTTTCTCTTTTTTTTTTTTAAACCCTTGTACTTCGGTGTATTTTCTCATAGGTGGAAGAGTGGTAAGGGTGGGCAATGGGGATCAAGTGACTTGCCCAGGGTCACACAGCTGGAAATGGCTGAGGCCGGGTTTGAACTTAGGACCTCCTGTCTCTAGGCCTGACTCTCACTCCACTGAGCTACCCAGCTGCCCCCTCATGTTCTTCTAACAGATGTTCTTTTGGACCCAGTTAAAGCCAACCAGCCCTAGACAATGGTGTTTCCATCATCCTAAATAAGTAAGTAGTGTTAAAGTTCCTATATTATAATCCCCAAATACACCACATCTTAAAACAATAGGAGCTACTTGAATCTTGGAGATTTAATTTTTTTTTAAACCCTTAACTTCAGTGTATTGTCTCATAGGTGGAAGAGTGGTAAGGGTGGGCAATGG
Organism: Gracilinanus agilis; assembly: GCF_016433145.1. Taxonomy (NCBI): domain Eukaryota; kingdom Metazoa; phylum Chordata; class Mammalia; order Didelphimorphia; family Didelphidae; genus Gracilinanus; species Gracilinanus agilis. The sequence goes on along the minus strand of NC_058131.1, from coordinate 442,811,486 downwards.
GGGTCAAGTGACTTGCCCAGAGTCACACAGCTGGGAAGTGTCTGAGGCCGGATTTGAACCTAGGACCTCCTGTCTCTAGGCCTGACTCTCAATCCACTGAGCTACCCAGCTGCCCCCTGGAGATTTAATTTTTTAAACATTAATTCTTTAAGATTTGGTGAAGCTGAATATAATATATCATCCAAGGAAATTTCAATGACTAGTTCATTTTGCACTAACTCAGCTCTCCTAATAAACTCTTGGATATAATACTTTGCATTACTTGGGAAACAGTAAAATCTCCATGAAAAACATCCAGTCTTAAAACATCATGATAGGGTCTGCCATGGGCTGCTTTTTAGAACCACATACCCCTAAATGATTTTTAAACATAAATAATCTCAATGTGAGGTATCCAGCTCTATTAACATAATCAACATGAAGGCAGCATCTTTCTTCATAAGATTTGGGTTTGGCCCAGTATTCCCAAAATGTGGAATACAACATATCAATAGTCATTGCTCGTACTACAAAGCCTTGAGCTCCCACATGCATGTGAATTAGGTGGACAGACATTTCAGAATTCCCTCTGCTCTTCAATTTGTATAATCCATATGCAACAATAGCTACAAAATCTGCTATTCCAATTGGGGGAAATGGTGCCTCCTTAGCTTTTCTGGCAAGTTTTAAAGATCCCAAAGTCTCATCATAAGTAAAAAGAGGAACATCACTATTTGATGACATAATAGTTGGTTGAAGTAAGAAGCTTTTTCAAGCAGCCACCGTCATCTGCTTGGTCCCCAATTTCCTCTGTCTACATCATCCATTGACGACCAGCCAATCAGACTTCTGCAATTGCACTGGAAAGTGGATCCCGTCTCTCTCTTTTTTTTTTTAAACCCTTAACTTCTGTGTATTGACTTATAGATGGAAGAGTGGTAAGGGTAGGCAATGGGGGTCAAGTGACTTGCCCAGGGTCATACAGCTGGGAAGTGTCTGAGGCCAGATTTGAACCTAGGACCTCCCATCTCTAGGCCTGGCTCTCAATCCACTGAGCTACCCAGTCTCTTTTAATAAATCTAATTTTACTTTTGCCTGTAGCTAGAAGATAACTGTTACAGCTGCTCTTTTGTGATGAGCTAACAAATTTGCTCAAACTCTTATTTTAACTCTTTATGAGTTTCAAGTGTATTTCATGTAAACAATATATTCTTGGATTTTGTTTCCTAATCCATTTTTCTACTTTATTCCATTTTATAATAGTTTACATTTATATAGCTAAGGTTTACAAAACACTTTACAAATATTGTCCCATTTTCTCTTCATAACCATCTTGAAGGATGTGTAATTATTATCCTCATTTTGCAGTTATGGTAGCTAATAGTTTTGTTCCTTTCATCTTATTGTAGGATAAATTTTCTTCTCTAAACTCACCATTTTTTTATTTCATGCTGTTGTCGTTTCTTTTTTTTTCCATTTTAAACCATCTCTTCACTTCCCTTTAATTTTATGGTTTATTCTACTTATTTCTAATCTTTCCTAGAATCTACTCCTTTTCTCCTATTTCTATTCCTATCTATATACCTGTTAACTTGAATGTATTCCTGTACTGCATTGTGTGTATATTGTCTCTTTTATCCACATAGAAGTGAATGAAGTTCAAATGAAATGTACTCCCTTCCCACTCTTTCCACATTTGTAATTTTACTCATTCTGCCCAATTATATCTATTAACAGGTTTCCCCATATGCCCTCCCATTTCCCCTGTTTACTTTTCTGCCCTTCCCTCTTTTTCCTTAAATTATCTTCAAAATATAATAAAATTATTTTTAAGTCTTCTGACCTTTATGACTCTTCTGATTCTGAAAGATCAGCTCTATCAACTTTTCTTCCATTAGAATGTAAACAATTAATTTTTAATAGTCCAATTTTGCTTTTTTATTTTTTCTTGATATTTTTATTTCAAAATTCCTTCTAAACTAGAGGGTTTTTTTCCATCAGGAATGTTTGAAAACCCTTTCTTTCTTTGAAGATCAATTTTTAATTGTTATATTAAACTCACTTTATCTGATTATTCTTCATTATAAACTTTTATTTCTGCTTTTTTTTTAAATTTTAAAAAAAAATTTTTAAACCCTTAACTTCTGTGTATTGACTTATAGGTGGAAGATTGGTAAGGGTAGGCAATGGGGGTCAAGTGACTTGCCCAGGGTCACACAGCTGGGAAGTGTCTGAGGCTGGATTTGAACCTAGGACCTCCTGTCTCTAGGCCTGGCTCTCAATCCACTGAGCTACCCAGCTTCCCCCTTTATTTCTGCTTTTCGGAATATCTCATTCCATGTTTTCTCCTTCTTTATCTTGTATAGTCCTGATTGTGGTTTCCTGACATTTGAATTCATTCTTTCTGGCTATGTGAAGTATTTTTTTCTTTTGTCTGGAAGGATATGATTTTTTCAATGACATTCCTGTTTTTATTTTTTGATTTATTTTGGGAAGTAATCTACATATTCTTTCTATTTTCATACTGAATGCTTATTCTAATATATCTAGACAATTTTTATTTAATGATTTTTTGAAATACAACATCTGGCTTTTTTATGGTCATGCATTTCAGATAAACCTATGATTCTTAAGTTATATCTTTGGTTTATTTTCCACATTAGTTTTTTAATATGAGCTGTTTTATCTGTTTTAAGAATTTGTTTGGGCTTCTACAGCCATTAATTTCTTTTTGGGTCATTCTGAGTTTTAGGGAGATTGTTATAAACTTGTATTATTTTTAATAGAATATTTTTAATAAATTTGAATAAGTTATCATTTTTAAAAATTATATATATGCATATATATGTTTGTTCCAAGGACTCTTCCATAGGCTAGACTCTCCATTTTCTTGGTTAGTATTTTAATCTGTGCCTTTTCCTTTACCCTAGACAGTGAGCTTGGTCTGTTCAGTAATTGGTTTTAGTCAAAACCTTTTTCTTTGGAGGAGGGAGGAAGGATAGGTCTTATTTTTCATCTTTAGTTAAACAAGGTTTCTTTCCCCTGAAGGATTAAAGCTAATAAAGAATTTTTTTTGAGAAAATGCTTGAACAATAATGGATATGGAAACGTTATCTTGTTGGTAGTAGGAGTATATGCTTCTGTCTGTCTTTTCATATCTGTATCACTGCCAGTGTCAAGATATCTATTCAGGAATATTTGGGACAAATTTTTCCCTATAAAATGAAAACAGTGATGTATATAGCACCTGCTATTAGGCTAAAAATGCGATGCTAAGTTTGATAGCATTTGAAGAGTTAAAAGTATATTAAAAATGTATGTTATCATTTTTTATATATGTAGATAACTAGAGGATCTGGGATTTTATCAGCTTGAGGAAACTCCTGGTATAAAAATCATTCAGCCTATTCTAGGGAGCTGTCCAAGAAAACAAGAAGAAAACTGCCCTGTGTTATATTTGGGAAGCTATAAGATGACAGAGGTCTGTAGTATCAAATCTCTCTGATCCTTTGGCCCAAGAGAGGACACACACACACAGGCTTGACTGAAGGGAGGGGCAGGATCTTGCTAAGTGCTCCTTCACTTCTTCCCTTCCACTAGGCAGTTGGGAAACAGTTACTGTATGATAATGGTGGACAGACTTGTTAACTACAGGGCAAGGACAGTAAATAAGGAAAGGCTGAACTCCTAAAGATGATAACTTTCTCTAAACTATTTCCCCACAGGATTGAATAGGAGAAAATAGGAGAAGCTTGATGTCTTTGAAACTTGCAGGCTCTGAGGATAAGATAGAAACCATGGCTACCAAATCAGAGGAACTCAGCTTGAGGAAGTTGTATCTCCCTAAATATAACCAGGCACTGCTCCCAATTGATTAAAGGTTTAATAATACTTGTGGATGGGAAGGAAGGGAGAAGAAATAAGGATTAATAAGGTCAGGGAAGCCCTGAAACTTCTCTATTCCTATTTTTAAAGGTACAATGCTTCATAGTTTACTCCTCTGAGACAGTAAGTTGTCTGATGAATTAAGTCTGACCTGTTAACAAAGTTTGCATCTTTATCCTCAAACATCATATCTAATCCACTGCTAATCAATAAATATTTATTAAGCATCACTGTGTACCAGGAAATTCACTAATCACTAAGGATAATAATACAGAAGTGAAAGAATATCTAACATAAGGTGTTTGTATTTTAACAGGGGAGAAAACATAAATATTTAGAATAGACATAGAAAAGAATACAAAGCATTTTGAGAGAAAGGATACTAGAAGCTAGTGGGTGAGGGAATCAGGAAAGGCTTTGTGTTGAAGTGATGTTTGATCTTACTCTTGAAGAATTCCGAGAGGTAAAGATCAAAAAGGGAGATATTCAACATATTGCATCATGTGATAAAACAGCAACAAGGCTAGTAAAAATTGCAGAGTAAATGGGGAGAAATCATATGTAAGAAGACTAGAAAGGGGTTCAGTTGTGAATGGCTTTATTTTTTTTAAACCCTTACCTTCCATCTTAGAGTCAATACTGTGTATTGGCTCCAAGGTAGAAGTGTGCTAAGGGCTAGGCAATGGGGGTTAAGCAACTTGCCCAGGATCACAAAGCTGGGAAGTGTCTGAGGTCAGACTTGAACCCAGGGTCACCTCTAGGCCTGGCTTTCAATCTACTGAGCTGCCCAGCTGCCCCCATGTGAATAGCTTTAAATTCCAAATGTAATAACTTGTAGTTGATAATAGAGTTTAGAAATGTAAAACAGCTAAATCTTCTGACTCATTTCGACATCTCTAACATCAATTCTCTCATCTCTGACCATACAGCTTCTACATAAAGTAAGGTCTTTATTGTAATAACATCCTAATTGACCTCAGTGGCTCCACTTTCCCCTTTCTAAATTATCCTCTATATTACTGACAAATTTCTACTTCTATCACATCACTACTCTACTCAAAAAGTTTCAGTAACTCTCTTCTGGCTTTAGATTAAAACACAAACTCACCATTCAAAGATTTCATTAATCTTCCCCTTACCTTTCCAATCCAATTCTGTATTACTGTTCTTTATGAGACTTCAGTTGTAGGCAAATTAGACTGCTGTATATAACATTCTATCTTCCACCCTTCCCCAGACTGGAGGAAAAGTGGTCCTCTAATCTGGAACGTATTCCTTCTGTAAAAGGGGAGATTTTAGGTATTATATAGATACATATTTAAGGTGTGGCCACCAGGAATCAATAATTCAGATTGATTCCATAATTAAAATAGACCCAAGTCAGGATCAGGTTTAAGGTAGTTTATTTACAATTAGGAAGGGTAGAAGGCAAGGGAACTCCGCCAAGGACAGTCCCAAGTCCGGCTGAAAAAGGAGGAGGGTTGGGCGCGAGGCTAGCAACCTCACCCCGTAAAAAAATCTCACTTGCTACAGAAATGGCAACCTCATTAAACCAACAAAACCAACAATCGCCTAGTCTGGAAGATTGCTCTCCAACAGAGTCCGTGACGCGTGCTGGCGAAAGCCTTTGGGAAGCCAGCTCATCGATAAATCTTCTGACGACCAAGGTAAAAACCAGAATAGTGACATGGAACATAAGAACCTTATAAGAAAGCGGGAAACTTGCTCAAGTAGCAAACGAAATGAAAAGAAACGACATCAGGGTCCTTGGTTTATGAGAGACCAGATGGAATGGAAGCGGCCAGACCAGACTGACATCAGGCGAAACCATCATTTACTCTGGCCATGAAGACCATGGCACCTTCAACGATCTTGTTATTGGGGGTACTATATTCCCACACAAGAAAATTCATAAGTCCACCTGGACTTCGCCTGATGGAAGGACGGAAAATCAGATAGATCACATCACAGTTTCCCGCAGGTGGAGAAGAAGCCTTCTAGATGTTAGGGCAAGACGTGGTGCAGATGTGGCCTCGGACCATCAACTCCTGGTGGCAACTTTTAGAACTAAGTTGAAATCATTCAACAACCTTTCAGGCAGATTACACCACAAGTTCAATGTGCAAGATCTAAAGACCAGAGAGAAGAAAGAAGCATTCAATTGCGAAATCAAGAACAGGTTCGCGGCCTTGACAGGACTCACGGGAGTGGCAGTTGAAGACCACTGGACCAAACTCCAGCAGACCTGGAAGACCACCTGCGCAGAAGTCCTTAGAAAGAGAGAGAGAAAGCGCAAGGAATGGTTAACACAGGAGACATGGGCCAAGATACAGCAGAGAAGAGATTTGAAACAGAAGATCAGCCAGTGCCAAGATCAACAGGAGAAAGAAGAATTCTGAGCACAGTACTGGGAAATTAACTGCCAGGTCAAGAAGAGCGCAAGATATGACAAGAGGTTGTTCATTTATGATATGACCGTAGAAGCAGAAACAGCAGCTGAGCAGGGGCACATGAAGAAGCTATACGAAATAACAAGAATTCTATCGGGAAAGAATTACAACCCTAGCACGCCAGTGAAGGATAAGACTGGCAAGACAATAACAAGTGATGCAGGGAAGAGCATTTTGAGGAAATTCTGACTCGACCGCCCCCACCAACTGTTCCGGATATACCGCCAGCCACTGAACTACTTCAGGTGAACACGGGCCCACCTACCAAAGCTGAGATCGTCTAAGCCATTAAGACCATGAAAAACAGCAAGGCTGCAGGTCCAGACAGCATTCCCCTGGAGGCACTCAAGGCAGATCCAGAAATGTCAGCGGAGATGCTACAGCCCCTCTTACAGAAGATCTGGGAACAGGAACAAGTCCCGACTGACTGGAAGCTTAGGCTACCTGGTGAAGCTACCCAAGAAAGGTGACATATCCCAATGCAGCAACTGGCGAGGAATCATGCTTCTATCCACTCCCAGCAAAATCCTGACCAGAGTAATCCTAGAAAGTCTGAAGGAGGTCTTGGACAAGAAGCTGAGAACAGAACAAGCAGGGTTTCGCCAGCACAGATCGTGCACCGACCACATCGTTACCTTACGAATCATAATCAAACAGTCTATCGAGTGGCAGCCCCCCCTCTACATGACTTTTGTGGATTTTGAGAAGGCATTTGACATCGTGGACAGGAGCATCATCTGGAGATTGATGAAGCACTACGGGATTCCCCTGAAGCTCATCAACATCATCCAGCAATTATACGAAGACTTTACCTGCCAGGTCATCCATAATGGGAAACTGATGGCTCCCTTCACAGTGAAGACCAGAGTGAAGCAAGGTTGCATGCTTTCGCCCCTTATCTTCTTGATGGTTATAGACTGGACCATGAGAAGAATTATCAAGGACAGCAACGCGGGCATCCAATGGACTCATACCAAGCAGCTAGAGGACCTTGACTTCGCGGATGACATCTGTCTCCTTTCTCACAAGCAGCAGGATGCGCAAGCCAAACTTGCACGACTCTCTGAAGAAGCGGAAAAGACAGGTCTGAAGATCAACAAGAAGAAGACCGAGGTGATCACAGTCAACAGCAGACAGGACCTGCCAATCCAACTACAGGGAGAAAACATCAAGGAGACGGACCACTTCGCCTATTTGGGTAGCATAGTCAGCAAGGACGGCAGGGCAGATGAGGACATCAGAAGCCGAATCAACAAAGTCAGACATGCATTTAACACCTTGCGGTCTGTCTGGACCTTGAGAGCACTGTCCCTCGTCACTAAACTCCGAATCTTCAATACCAATGTAAAGGCCATCCTCCTATATGGATCAGAAAGCTGGAGAGTGACGAGCGCTAACACCAATAAACTCCAGGTCTTTGTTAACAGATGTCTATATCACATCTTGAACATCAGATGGCCTGAAAAGATCTCCAATACCAGACTCTGGGAAAGAACAATTCAGTATCCCATCAGTCAGGACGTAAAGAAACGAAAGTGGAGATGGATAGGACATACGCTAGGAAAACCGGAGGACAATGTTGCCAGACAAGCACTGAGCTGGAATCCACCAGGGAGGAGGAAAGTCCAAAACAGACCTGGCGAAGATCTGCCGAAAATGAAACAAAGGCCGTCGGAATAACATGGGCCCAGCTGGGGGAAGTTGCCCAGAACAGAGTCCGTTGGCGTGAGATGGTTGCGGCCCTATGCTCCTAGGGAGTCAACAGGAATAACACACACACACACACACACACACACACACACACAGAAGGGGCAAGGGAAATAGAGAGAGGGAGAATTCTAGTCCGGGCCTGCAGAGGCCCGGATGGAGAGAGAGGATTAAAAGGCTAATTAAACTAGATTACACACCACAAGGCTTTAGCAATCAGAGAGGCAAGAAGCCTACTTAAGGTAGAGAGTCTGAAAAACCCCAAGGTAGGCAAAGGAAGTCAGCCTAACTTAGCCACGTGACCATTCAGAGTGGAAGCAGTCTGAAGTCTCAGCAGAGATCCTTCAGCACCAAGTTCAAAGCGGGAACTGCCCCATCAGGAAGTAACAACATACTTGAAGAGATAGTGTCTTTCGTCACTTCCTGTGGGTCCACCTCTAATTCAAGTGGACAAATGGCAGCCTCTACACTGATTTGGACTGCCCAAAGGCAGTCCCTTGTTCTTGATTTGTTACTTATTGTCACATGTGGGTAACTCATCTCCCCTCCCCACTAAGGGAGGTGGGGATGACATTATCTCTGGTGGCTAGAGTTTTGACTGTGAATGGGCTAGAGGTAATTCCATTTACACACTTCCTCATCTGGAATTCTGGTGCCAGTTTCTATAGGCAAATTTTCATGTTTTCTCAGTCATTAATATTCTTTCTTACTTGAAACTACTTTTTATTTTCCTACTTTCAAAATTGCTGTAAACCCCCTCCATCCAAAAAAGAATATAAGATCTTCAAGTCTGGGGATTGTTTAATTTTTGTTTTTCTATATTTATAGGTACTTAACTATATTGAATAGAATTGTTATGTGAAGTAGGAAATAAGCAATTTGACAACAGGTACCATTTTATTTTTGGCCTTTATGTCACTATTTCCTTTTTGAATAAATGAATGATAACAAAATGACCCAACTCACAAACAGTGTTTTGTTTCTATATTGTATTTCAAGTGATGAGAATAATGATAACTTTATATATATAGTACTTATATATCAGGCACCATAATAAAAGCTTTATATTTATGATTTCATTTGATCCTCACAACCACCTTGGATGGTGGTTGCTATTATTATCCCCATTTTGTAGATTAAGAAACTTAGAAAAACAGAAGTTAAGTTATTTGTTCAAAGTTACACAGCTAGTATATGTTTGAGGTGAAATTTGAACTTAGACCTTCTTGATCTCAGATCAGATACTTTACATTAGTTGTAGAAAGATTTCCTAGGATCTATTATAAATATTTGATGTTATATAACATAATTATTAAATTTTAGATTTGGAGAAGACTTCTGACTTGTACTTGAACAAATATTAACTCTACAATATTCATAAGAAGTGATCATCTAACTTTTCCTTGAAGATCCCCAAAGTTGGCATATTTCAGGACATTCAGAACATTGTTACTTATATAATTATATGTGTGATGACTACCTACACTACATTAGTATATAATAACATTCAACTGATACCTGGGCATCTACTAATTCCTTGGGATGGCTTATTCATTCCAACCTGCTTATATATTATATGTATTGTTGTGTGGAGATGCAAAGCATGGAATCCCTGCAAAGGTACAGGGACAGCCTCACCCAGAATTCCAGGGGACCCCCCCTGGAGAACTTTGGGTGAGGGGGCACTTGAGAAGGGTTTGAGACAGTTACTTTGTGGAGGTCGAAGTGAGCAGACACCCTGCTTACTACTCCAGACTTGGGGGTTCACTTGAGAGGCCATTGTGGCATAGCCAGTGTGGTTTTTACATAAGGATTAGCCTGTATAATAGGGTTAGTCTATATCAATGATTAGAGAGTAAAGATATTCATTAATCCAAGAGGGCCAGTTTTAGTTAAGTGCCTTCATCCCCTCCTGTGAGGGGGGCGGGAAGGGCAGCATCAACCTAACAGTTCAGGGTCACCCTTCATCATCCTAAACCCCTCATTAACTTCTCTAGGTTTTTCTTGTTATTTTCTAATATAACCTTTACCTTCAAATCTGTGCCTGGAAAATTATTTGGGGAATACTCACAACTCAGTCTGGACATCTAGTTTGAATCCTGTCTGCTGCCAGTTTAAGAAGATCTTCTCTGTCCTCAACAGTTAGATAAGCTTCTGCTTACTCATCTAACTGACCTGTGAGGAATATAAATTAAAGAAAAGGAACATCATTGGGGTTTCAGCCATAACAGAAACTTACCAGGATCTGATCCTGTCTTCATACCCAACTGAAACAGCAACTGTTTAAGGGGGAGGGGTTTGAGAGCCAGGAGTGTTTAGTCCCCTCCTTTCCTCACTGAAGCCTGTCAATCTGTGGCTCTTGACTTGAAACTCTATTTGGCCCTGACACATTTATCTGCTTCTCCAAATTATCTGTTATTATCATCATAACAGTTTATATAAACTGTTATAAAAGAAGAGAGTATACTGTATACTACCACTATTAGGCTGGTTATTAGTAGTAGTAATCTGAGATATTAATCTGCAGGAGCTTTGGTTTGGTTCCCTGATGGCTGGTGCAGGGACACCTGAGTCCTGCCACCCAGCTTGAGGTTAGACTAACTGCTCTTCTTTATAACAGTGCCCAGGCAGGATCCCTAAAGGTCAATGGATGGGTAACCCTTTCAGGTCCCACCTGGGGTTGATTGATTATTGGTATTGAGCTCTGTCAGCCTTGGATAACGTTCATCTGACTGTGTTGCTCCCTCCTCAGAGTGGTGATGGAATAACTACTCCAGGAAGGTACTTAATAACTTTATCTATGTTGTTTAACAAGGGAAAGAAATGATCAGGAATGGGTTGGGGAATAGGTGACCCTATCACTAAATCTATGACAATAATCCCTCGGAACTGTAGGCTGTTCAGTAATGCTGGGCTTGTTCTTTACCTCCTCTGGCTCAGCCTGGCCACAGCCAAACCAGAGTAAGCAAATTGTTTGGATGACACAAACGTTGATGATTTCTCTCAGCTTCTTACTGCTCATTGTTTTGCCAGTTCTACAGCCTTCAGGAAATACGACCCTTTACCACCCTCTTCTTCTTCTCCTACCCACTTCCCATACCCCCCCCCAGGCCCTGGGATACCTAAATATTTAGAGATGGTTTGGGTGCCTAAATATCTAGGGATTCAGAGAGAATCAGAGGATCCACAGGTCAATCAATGTTCAAGATCAAATGTCCAAGGCAAGAGTTTAGGCAAGGCTCAGCCAAAGCAAAGCCAACAAGTCCCCAAAAGACAAAGGGGTCCGAGGGCCCCTGTCAGGGGGCTGCCAGGGTATTTATATCCTTTCTGGCCAACTGCCTTTCCTCCTGTCCTCGTTGCCTCTGGGAACATTCTGATGTCCAACTATCTTCACCTGTCAATCAAGGTATGATTCTCAACTCCCAGAGCTTGAATATGACTATATACATACATACATACATACATACATACATACATACATATATATATATGCATATATAGTGACCCACAGAAGGGTCACTATCACACAGTTATATAATTCTCTTTTGTGGGATTATAGTTCCTCTATTCCTCACACTATCTCTTGAATCTCTACCAGTGAGCTTCCATTTACGTAGAATCAGCCACTCATATTGATGACACATTTGGTCTTAAATATAACTACTGTGCAATAAGGTAAAAGAAATAGTAACAACAATACAAATGAAGGAAATGCAGGGAGACAGGCATGGCACACACATTTCTGTGTGTGTATCATAATCTACAGACACCAGTGCACACAATTTTTGTTGGGAAGAGTGGACCACATTTGTAAAAACCTGACAAGATAATACATGCTTGGGGTAACCTAACTCTGGACCTACACATTTTATTTTCCTTTCTTAGAAAATGTCCCTAAATGACCTTAAAGAACATCACTTCTGTTTAACACATTCTGTTATAAATAAAGGTTCAAGGGAGATGTATAGATGTACAATGATGTTGATGTATCTATCTGTATTCTCTTCAGCTGCAGTTGATGGGGGGAACACTACTTCTTAATACTCTTGACTGTTGCTGTAAGTTATCTCTTCTTTCTAACAGCTGCCCAAACAAGGACCCTCGAGAGGTTAGATAGATGGGTAACCTTTCCAAGTCCAACCTGGGATTGGGTAAATTAATATTGGGCTATTGATTTGCCTTGGATAATGTTCAGGATCTGACTGCGTTTGACTCCCTTGATAGATAGGCCATTCAGGAAGGTACTTGTTGAACACTCTTTATCTATAAACAGGGAAAGGATAACAAGGACAAGGATTTGGGATTGGAGACCCTATCGATCTATTTATCTATAAACTAGTTGACAATCAGGACTGGAGGCTATTAATCTTGTGGAAGCTAGAGATTTACTCACTCCTACTATCTTTTGGCCTGACCTGGTCACAGCCAAGCCAGAGAATAGGGAATGCTATTGATGCAGCTGTATTGATGATCTTATTCTCTCAGCTTTCTCACTTCCAGTGTTGGTGATGCACTAGCTCTCACAGTCTATCAGGAAATAGCTTCAGATTTATTCCTACCCTCATGGCACCTGGGAACATTCTGAGTCTTCCAACTGCCATCCCTGTCAATCAATGTGGCTTCCATCTTTCCCAGATTATGAATATAACAATACTACTCTGAGTTGATCTACTCTGTACTTGACTAATATCTCAGGCATTATCTCCCAGTCAAAATAAATAATGACCTGGGTAATTTGTCTTTCTGCTCCCAAGTTTCTTTGCTCACTTAGATGTATTCTTAAAAGCAAGCATAGTTCTTTTTTTTCAGTATTTTCAGTTTCAACTTCAAATGATAGAGGTCTAAAATTTGTTTTACTTTCTCTTCTCCCTGTCCACTTCCTGTATCCTCCCCTCTTCTCTGCCTGGGTTCAGATTCTGGGTTTTCTCTGTGAATTCACTTAAGATAGTGAATAAAAAAAACTGAGGATGTGTGGTGAAGGAAGCTGGACATACAGAGCCAGCAACTGGATCTGCCTGATTTGGTTTGTGGTAAGGTTGGTATCCTCTGTACTATTGTAAACGAGAGGCTAATTGTATTTTTCCCTCTCAAATCTCCAGCCAATTCAGGCATTTCTGGGTCCCTTTTGATTGTCTTTAGATTTTCTTCAGTATTATCCCATTTTTTACGAAGTTGCTATCACCCTGGACTCAGAATGATTTGCTTTTTAAGGAGATTCTGACCAATCAGATTTTTTCTCATGTAACTGATGGGGATGTACAAATATATTGATGCTATACTTCAAGATGATTATAAAGCATCTAATAAAATAGCTCTTGGTAGTACAGTTACATTATACTTTAATATAATAACACAAGGGCATTGTACTCTAAAGTAGTAGCATTTAGTCACAACTACATTCAGAATGCAGATGCAAAAATAGGTGCTTGTCGGTTGCTGAATTCATGATTATTATAGCCTCTTTTGGCTTAGACATGAATGTACTTTGAAGAAGCAGAACAATTTTGCATGAAACTTGAAACAAAAAGGAAAGAAATCCTTTATTTGTAGCTTTGACTTCTAATGACATGGGATAAATACCTAAACATTTCTCTAATATACCTGATGGACTAAAGACTAATGCAAACAATCATGGTATTTTTCTTGTTTATTATGACATTCAGGCTGAGTTGAATTTCCTGGGACAAAGTTTCCTCTGTACAATCTATGCTTCTTATCAGTTGAAAGCTGAGTCATTGTCAATAGATAAATAAGTATATGTGTACAAAACCTATATGGTCCCCAAATGTCATTAACTTCCACAGGAAAAACTGAGGTTGCATATATAACAACTCCTTCTGTTGCTGTCTTGAAACATTTCTTACCTTTAGAGCCATCTTCTCTCCATATAGCCCCTGTCATAGAAAAAGGCACAATAAGAGATTCTGAGCCACTCCACCTAATATGCTGGAAAGTCATCATCTAGTTCTTCAGTAATATTAATTTAGCATTTAAACTTGTGACACGAATAGAGCCCTTACTTTTCGGTGGTAAATTTCATTGTGTCTTTTATGCCACTTCTCACATACAAGCTTTATTGTTGTAGCCCTACACAGTCCAGCTCCATCCTACCTTTCCAGTCTTCTGGAATTACTCCTACCCCTGTACTCTGTGATTCAGTCAAACTGTCCTTTTATTGTTCCTCCCACATGAAACCCTTTCTTCTATCTTAGAGCATCTGCATTGATTGCTCCCCATACCAGGTTACATTTTTTTTTACCTCTACTTCAGTGTCCTCATTTCCTTGTATATTCAGTCAAAAACCATCATCTGTATGTATCTTTTCCTGATTTTAACTGTTGCTACTTTCTTTTTAAAATATATGCATGTGTAACTATTACATATAGTTATACATACTATAACTATATGTAATTATAACAGATAACTAGCTATGTATAATATGTATAACATATGACATATATAGTTATACTTTTATACTTATCACTATATATAGTTATGGTTACAGAAATTATAACTAGCCATATATACATGTATATGTGTATATACAGCAACTAAATGCTATGTAGTTATATGACTGTCTATAAACATATGACACACATGCATACACATACATGGTATACAATATATATTACAAATAATGCCAACTCTTCATTTTGAATAGATATTTATCACATTAAGGAAAGGTCCATTTTTTCCTGTGTTTTGAAATATTTCCCCCAAAACAATGATTGTTGAATTATGTTGAAAATTCTTTTTGTTTCTGTTGCTATAAATAACACCAATGATTCTGTTTTTATAAAAATTTTTATTCATACTTTCCTAATATTAAACTAATCTTTCATTCCTGATATAAATCTTATCTGCTCATAGTTTATGATCTTTTAATTTTTTCTATTTCTTTGCTAGCACTTTTGTATCAATATTCATTAGAAATATTTATCTTTTTCCTGTTTTGTTTTTCACTTGTTTAGATATGAAGACTATACTAGTATTAAAGAAGGAGTTTGATAAGAGCCCATCTTCTCTTATTTTGGAAATACTTTCTGTAATATTATAATTTAATTTATGATTTTTATTTACATATAAGTGGATAAAGTACTTTCTAATAATTTGCTCTTTTAAGTGAATTATTTTGATATTAATAATTTATGTTTCTTTTTGAGATTGATAATTAGATTCTTTTAAATAGACTTGTCAATAGTTTATTTCATTAGTTAAAATAAGTTTCTATTTTTTATGTATCTATTCAACTAAATTTTTACTTTTAATTTTGTTAATGTCTTCTTTAATTTTCAAATTTGTGGATATAAATTTGTCCTCAGATGGATTTTTAATTTTTTCTAGATTTTTAAAGTTATATGCCCAATTCATTGATTTTACATATCTGTGATTTTTGATTGAAAACAAATATTAAAAACAAAAGTACAAGTATTTTGAATTTTAAATTGTTTCTTTCTAATTTGATGAGCTTCTTTATGGAGTTAGATACTATGCTATTTAGTATTATATATATTTATATGTGTATATGAATTTGTATACATATTTGTATTGTTGATAATATTTCATTTTCTATGGCACTTTTAGGCCTCATATAATTTACCCCCATATGACTTTTAACCATCTATTTGCATTTTTGTGATATCTAATATTTCAATTTTCATCGATTCTTTTGTTGATCTTGCTTGAAGCAATTTAATTCCCCTCTAGTTTTTCATTTTATTTTTCATGCAAATATTGTTTTATGTGCTTCTTCTCCTCAATAACCTACTATTGGAGTCTAATTTCTAACCTTCTACCCTCTTCTAACTTATGGGTTAGTTCATCCTTTCATGCTCAAAATTTTGATTAATTATGCTTTTCCATCCATCATATTTTATATATTTTTTCTTTATCCTCTAGTTCCTTCTTTATGTGGAAAATAGTGGTAAATGAAAAGGAATCCATCAATACCAATGATAGGTAACTACAATGATTTGGGTTAACTCAGCTGCATTTTCTCTCCCTTTACCTAACTCTGATCTCTAATTCTACTTTCTTTCTGTTTAATCAATTCTTTATGATCCATACTCTAAAAATGAAATTTATTTTGCTGTTGACTAATTCCTTTCTTAGGCAACTCTCTCTTTTGAACTATTTACTCCTTTCCAATCATTTCCCCCTATAGACTTTAGCATATTGTTATATCAATTACTTTTGTATGTATTCGATCCTTCTTGGGCTAGGCCATGTTAGAGTGAGATGAAAGTGATGCTACTTTATATATGTGAATATGTATGTATATGTATATATACTCTTTTATTATAACCTTCAATTATGAGAAATACTAAATTACTATGTGCATATTAATTCTTTCCTTAGTATTCATTTTTCCTTTACTTTTCTTTCCCTTTTTAAGACCATCATTTAAGACCAACCATTAATACTTGTTTGTCTTATTTAACTCCAAATAAAGTTCTTGAAGTCTGTTATAAAATTTTCATCTTTACTTTGTCTCTTCTACTTATATATATAAGTACATATATATTTACTTTTTAGTTTATTCCTTGATTTCTATATTTTAATTTTAGAGTTTCATCTCATCTTTTCATCAGTAATTCTTGAAATTCATCTATTCTATTAAAGTTAATTCTTTTTTTCATGTAAAATTATTTTCAACATGACAAATGATTCTTTCAGCTAGAGCTTACTTTGCCCTTTTGGAATTAATATTCTAAGACTTTTCTCTCCTTTATTGTAGTAGCTGCTAAGTCTTATTGTGGTTTTTGGCAGTTGAACTACTTTCTGACTACTTGCAGGATTTTTTTTCTGTTAGTGTTTAGAGGATAGGGATGGTTTGGGTATTGAGTAAATCAATCCAATTACACACCAAGCTCAAAAGGTTGCCCATCGCTGGGCAATTACCCAATCCATTTAAAGACAATTATAATATGCTATGTCTTGATGCCTTAGCCAGATGAGAATATATTTTTATCAGTAAATTAATGAAAGGTTTTAGACTTTAATGTGAAAAAGTTCCTGATGAACTAAACTGATGTTTCAGAAAAATAGTGTTTAGATTGACTGAGGGAATGAGAAAGCTCTGTGAGGTCTATATTAAAATAGTGAATTAGTTCAGAACCTAAGAGATACAAACAAGTATTGAAGAGAAAAAAGGTTTAGCTAAACCATTCAGAAGGAATCAGTGCTCTTGCAGAGAGTAGTTGTTCTTTCTTTTTACATTATTTTTTTTTAAACCCTTGTACTTCGGTGTATTGTCTCATAGCTGGAAGATTGGTAAGGGTGGGCAATGGGGGTCAAGTGACTTGCCCAGGGTCACACAGCTGGGAAGTGGCTGAGGCTGGGTTTGAACCTAGGACCTCCTGTCTCTAGGCCTGACTCTCACTCCACTGAGCTACCCAGCTGCCCCCTTTTGCAGAGAGTAGAACCTAGGTTGGTGATGGCAGACCTATGACATGCGTGTCAGCACTGACACATGTAGCCATTTTTGATGACATGTGGCTGCATGCAGCTGCATACAGAGAAGTATGAGGCTACATGCTGAGGATGAAACATTTGCTGTAGTGTAGTGTAGACACTCTGTACACTATAGATGACAATTCTACCTATATTAATTTACCTATTTTTGCTTATTAAATACAGTTATATATTACAATTATACATTTGTGTTATTTAAACTATAAATATAGAGAAATTATGGATTTTTTTTTCTTGAAGTGACACACCACCCTAGTTATGCTCAGTTTTTTGGCGAATTTTCACACACCAAGCTCAAAGTTTTCCATCTCCCAGATATTGACTATCATTCTAATTCTTTCCTTCAGTGTTTTATTTTGCTCACAATTCCATGTTCTTGTCTTGAGCTTCATTTATTCCATCTACACTTGGGTCTGCTTGGATAAGCCATTCTTTTCTTCCAAAGTACTGATTATATTTTTCAGAGTTATTTTCTTCTTCTATGTCTTTCTCTTGTGCAATTCTTGACACATAATATTTCTTCATAGTTTCAGTGTCTTTGTTTGTTTATTTTCATTTCCAGTGTTAGTACCTTTGGATTTTGTCTACAGATCAGGATTCACCTAACCTAATATTCTTGAATGTGGAAGGTAGGCTCTGTTTGGACCTGAGCTTACTTTCTTTGTTTTCTGTTACTGACTTGTATTTCCTCTCATATGTCTAGACTCATACTGTTAACAGATTATGGAGTCCCCTTTATACTTCTGCAGCTGACTATCCCTAGACAAGATGCTACTGCCATCTATTTTTCCCACCCTTGAATCCCCCTGTGTTTTTTCTGATAAAGTTTTCTGAACTTTCTGTGCCCTTGGTTCTGGGTGTTACCTCAATCTGATCTGTTACCCTCTTTGCAGTATTCTTCATCAGGGTGCTGCTTTTTTGGGAGGGCTTGTTTAACTACATTCATACTGGCTTCATTCTTGTTATCCATATTTTAGTATTTTCAACTCCTAATTGTTCTTTTGTTCAATCCTGGGCTAAAGGAGCTTACTAAAGTTTTTCTTTGAATTTTTTTGTCACTCTTCAAAAAAACTGGGTTTTTTAAGGCCATTATTAAAGTGAGAATAGGAGAGTTAACATTCTATGCATCTTTCACAAACCCATATTAAGCATAATTCTCCTCATTAGGTCACAAGAAACAGACCTATGTAAACAGAGACTATCAAAATACCCAAGTGGTGGATATAGTTTAACTAAAATCAGAAACATTTACTAATCTCCTAACATCATTAGCTTCTATTTTATAATGATGAGAAGTAAACATCAGGAGTTTATTGTGAGCTAAATCTGGAATCATCTGGGCTCAGACTACCTAGTTTATTCCTTTAGAATTAATTGAGAGCTATGCCCAAAGAGCTCTAAAGGACTGCCTGCCCTTTGATCCAGCTATAGCATTGCTGGGTTTGTACCTCAAAGAGATCATAGATAAACAGACTTGTACAAAAATATTTATAGCTGTGCTATTTGTGGTGGCAAAAAACTGGAAAACGAGGGTATGCCCTTCAATTGGGGAATGGCTGAACAAATTGTGGTATCTGCTGGTGATGGAATACTATTGTGGAGGAATTCCATGTGAACTGGAAAGACCTCCAGGAATTGATGCAGAGTGAAAGGAGCAGAGCCAGAAGAATATTGTACACAGAGACTGATACACTGTGGTAAAATCGAATGTAATGGACTTCTGTACTGGCAGCAAAGCAATGACCCAAGACAATTCTGAGGAACATATGGTAAAGAAAGCTACCCACTTTCAGAGGAAGAACTGCAGGAGTGGAAACACAGAAGAAAAACAACTGCTTGAACACATGGGTTGATGCAGACATGGCTGGGGATATAGACCCAAAACTACCACACCATATAACTATCAATAATATGTAAATAAGTCTTGATTGATCACACATGTTAAAACCAGTGGAAATGTGCATTGGATGTGGGGGTGGGGGTGAAGGGGAAAGTAAAAACAAGAATCATGTAACCATGGAAAATTTTTCTAAAAAAATAAAATATATTTAAATTCTAAAAAAAAGAAAAAAAAAGATGCTGTAAAATTAACTGAGAGGACAGAGCCATAATGGTGGCAGAGTAGCAGGAAATTCTTGGAGCCACTCTGAATTTCCTTCCAACTGATCATTACTAAGCACCTCAAAACCAGACAAGTAAAGGGGCTCACTCACTGGACACAGCATTAAAGGTAGGCAGTGAGAGAGAATTCCCATGCTCTAAGAGGGTGAAACTGCATGAAACTGCACAGGCTGAACACCCCCACCCTCTCCTACCAGCCAGAGTCAGAGCCAGAGCCAGAGAAATCTCAAAATTCTTGGGGACTTGCTGAAAGCAGCACAGACTTACCCCTAAGGGCTGTGCCAGGCCTTGGCAGTGAGACTCAAGCCTTAACAGCATAGAGCAAGGTCCTTGCAGTGGGAGCAGCAGGAAAACAGAAGATAGTCTGAGGGCAAAACACACAGGGCGGCCTTCTACACAGACTCGCCCTTGAAACTATAAGTCATGCTGCAGCAGCAGCAGTAACAGGCAGTAACAACAGTAGTAGCAGCAATGGCAGTAGCAGCAGTAGCAGCAGTAGTAGCAGCAATGAGGAAGATAGCCTCAGAGCAAAATGCTTTAAAGCATGTTGCACACAAAAAAATCACAGATCTGCCTGCCCTCAATCAGATCTCTGACAGGGAAGGGAAGATAGTACCAAGGCAAAGCCCTGCAAGATAGAAGTTAAGAAAGCAATGACCACCAGCATGTAGGACTTGCAGTTCTCTAGCAGGAAAATGGCAGCAAAAATTCTTGACCCTGCTAAATTTCTATGGAGAAAAAGAGCAAAATACAGAAGCTACAGGAGAGAATGAAAAATAAGGAAGGACATGCAATCTCCTCCCTCCCTCCAAATGGAAATTGTTCACAAGATCTGGAGGAACTCAAAAAGGAGTTGAAGAACCAAGTATAAAAGATAAAAGAAAAATGGGAAGAAAAGTAGGAAAAAGAAATGAAAGTAATACAAAAAGAAAATAGCTTAAAAGAAAAAATTGCCCAAATGGAAAAAGAGAAATCAAATGAAGTAATAAGCAAATTGGAAACTGTAACTGACCTGCTAGAATCCATAAAAAGCAGGACAGATCAAGTTGAAAAGGGGAAGCAAAAAAACCTAGATGAAAAACTCTAAGTGAAACCCAGGACAGGTGAGTTTTTAGTTCAGCTACTGGAATTTTCCAAAAGAAATGCTACTGTTTTCTTGCCATATTTTTACTTTGAATAGAAATGGAAATGTCCTTGTTGAAGAAATATAGTGTTGTCAAATGAAGTGTTACAACTTTGAAATATAGTTTATTATCACAGTATTTCATGTATTCATTTATTGTGCTAAACACTAGCACTGAGAATGGTTATTTTTTAACAACACTACCACAATTTATCAAAGAATTGCTTATGCCAAAAGATATTTTTTCCTCTTTAACCAATTTTGTCTAGATTTTGCATGTATAGATTTTGTTGTAGTCAAATATAAGGTAGGCCATGAAGGGGAAATAGCAATGCACAAAAGCAGGACACATGAGCTTTGCTGGAAGAGATGGACATTATAGATAGAATGCAGAAAGAGGAGTGGTTGTGGGGAGTCTGAACTGCCAGGAGCAGGGTGTAAGGTGTGTGGCATCATAGATGCAGTTAGCAGTTTGTCTTTGGAGATCTTGGGGAGATATCTGGCAAGCATAAGGACTGAGGGAAGGGCATGTCTCTGTGACTGGGTGGACTAGTCACAGAATGTCTTTAACATGATCTATGGACTATCGGCCAATGAGGATTTTATTCATCTACCTGAACATCGTGGTCTCAGCTTTGATACATCATCTCAAGGAGTATGAGGAATCCGCTTTGACTCCAAAGCCCACAGCAGTCACTCCTGATTCCCAGCTTGACTACCTGTCTGTGCTTAGGTCTGTGAGACCAGCACATTCTATTGGCAGTTGGCAGATTCCTTAGCCTTAGTTTAGATTAACCTAATCCCACCTTCCTTCCCAAGACTTTATTAAATTGTTTTTATAACTTATAGACTACTTTCCTTATCTACAACCAATCAAGAACTCACTAATTGAGTTGTTTATTTCCTGGCTTGCCATTCACAACCCTGTCACCACTCACTCCCAGCTGTGTCCTGTGTTTGTGGGAGTAGGTGTGATTCCCAGTGTATTTGTGTGTCAGACAGTTAACTCACTTTACCCCAATCATTCCTCATTCATCCTCTTCTCCCTCTACTAGCCGCTGTGTGTTTATTTACCCACTACATGAAGGACATTTTTTCCTTTTTAACCAATTTTGTCTAGATTTTGCATGTATAGATTTTGTAGCTAATTTATCAAATCATGTTTTTTGTTTTGTTCTACTTTTTAATGTTGTTATTTGTTTTTATGGCCAAAAAATAAATATAGCCTATGTGATTGGCTTTTGGTAAGCAAAAAACAAAGCTTCAACAACAACAACAATAACAAAAACAACAATTCATAAGACTCTTTGTTGATCATAATAGTCTCCCACTATATGTTATAATGATAATAACAGATAATTTGGAGAAGCAGATAATGTGTCAGGGCCAATATTAGAGCTTCAAGTCAAGAGCCACAGATTGACAGGCTTCAGTGAGGAAAGGAGGGGGCTAAACACTCCTGGCTCTCAAACCCCTCCCCCTTAAACAGTTGCTGGTTTCAGTTGGTAATGAAAGCAGGAATGAGATTCTTCTGGTAAGTTTCTGTTATGGCTGAAACCCCAATGATGTTCCTTTTCTTTAATTTATATTCCTCACAGGTCAGTTAGATGAGTATATAGAAGCTAGCTATCTAACTGTTGAGGACAGAAAAGATCTTCTTAAACTGGCAGCAGACAGGATTCAAACTAGATGTCCAGACTGAGTTGTGAGGATTCCCCCAAATAATTACCCAGGCACCAATTTGAAGGTAATGGTTATATTAGGAAATAACAGGGAAAACTAGAAAGGTTAATGAGGGTTTTCAGATAATGAAAGGTAACCCTGAACTGTTAGATTGAAGCTGTCCTTACCCCCCTCACAGGAGGGGATGAGACACTTAACTAAAACTGGCTCTCTTGCTATTAATGAATATCTTTACTCTCTAATCACTAAATAATTGTTGTAATGAAGTTGATATAAACTAACCCTATTAAACAGGCTAATCCTTAAATAGTAACCACACTGGCTATGCCACTATGGCTTCTCAAGTGAACCCCCAAGTGTGGAGTAGTAAGCAGGGTGTCTGCTCACTTCAACCTCCACAAAGCAACTGTCTCAAACCCTTCTCAACTGCCCCCTCATCCAAAGTTCTCCAGGGGGGGGGTCCCCTGGAATTCTGGGTGAGGCAATCCCAGTATCTTTGCAGGGATTCCATGCTTTGCATCTCCACATAATACTATATATGTCAATTTTTATGTAATTTCCTTGTATCTTTAGGGTCAAGATTTCATTACTATCTCAACTGACATAATCACAGAAGGCACCTCCATTTAATCAGCTATTAAACATGCCAAAATTTAATTGTGTATATAAGATATGAATATCTATTATATCTATGTTAGCTACAGACATGTCTTTGATTGAATCACAGAATTAAATGATTAAGAAGAGTTTATTGTTAAGTGTCAAAAAATTTTCCTACAAATATTTGAATAAATCTGAAATTAATGATAGAAGATTATAGGTCTTACATCATCCAATGAAGGTGAATGTCTATTAAAACTGTCTGATTTTGGGGCAGCTGGGTAGCTCAGTGGAGTGAGAGTCAGGCCTAGAGACAGGAGGTCCTAGGTTCAAACCCAGCCTCAGCCACTTCCCAGCTGTGTGACCCTGGGCAAGTCACTTGACCCCCATTGCCCAGGCCCTTACCAATCTTCCACCTATGAGACAAGACACCGAAGTACAAGGGTTTAAAAAAAAACAACTGTCTGATTTTAAAAGGGAAGCACAATGCAAAGAGTTCAGTAGTAAGACTATAAAAATCCCAACCTGGTTACCCCTAGAAATCTTTAGATAGTAGTCAACATCCCTCTAGGATATCAAACCACAAATGCAAATTTAAGTTGGGGAGAGCCTTAGGAAAGTAGCCACACATATAGTTAACCTAGATATCAATTAGTTAGTCAGTCAGCATTTCATGTGATAGCTTGCCTGGAAAATACATCACATTTTATGTGATACTAAATCTGGAAATGGAGTTTCTTGTATAAAGAATAGCAAGGAAGCAAATGTTAATGGATTACAGATTTCATGGAGCAGAATAATGTGTAAAATGATTAGAAAGTTAGGAACAGCAGATTACAAATGGCATTTAATGCTAAATAGAATTTTATGAGTGATTTTGGTTTCTAGATATAAGTATACCTAGAGAGAACCATTGTAGTTTATTGAATATGGTCAGACCTGTGTTATTTGAAGATCAGTTTTGGAGAAAGGATTGGAGTAAGGAAAGTATTGAAACAAGGAGACCAGTCAGCAGACCCTTTCAATAGCTTCTACATGAAATGATAATGGCCTATACCAGTTATGGCGAACCTTTTAGAGAAAGAGTGCTATGCCCCACCCCTATCGCACCCTTCCAGAATGAATGCTGCACCTATCCCCCCATCAAGTGTCAGGTGCACCCTGCCCCAACCTTTATCTAACCACACAGGGGAGCAAGAAAACACTCCCATTGGGCTGCTCTTTGGAGGGGTGAGTGAAGTGAAGAAGGTCCTCAGTGAGTACAGAGATGGAGAGGGGAGTAGCCTAAGCTCTCCACTCCCCTACAGCTCTGCCACCTATGAGCTGCTCATCTTACTTACCTCCATGCACTCCCATTGGACTGTTGGGCAAAGGGGCAGGTGATGTGAAAAAATGTTATCAGGCATGATAGAGATGGGGAGGGGAGCAGCTCTGCTTGAGTCCCTCTGCTTTTCTAGTAATGAACTCTGGGGGAAGGGAGAAAGGGCAGTCACATGCCCACAGAGAACACTCTACATGCCATCTTTGGTACCCATGCCATAGGTTGGACATCACTGGCTTATACCAAGGTGACAACAGTGTCACAAGTAGATGTATTTGAGAGAGATGTTACAAAGGTGAAATCAATAGGACTCAATGACTACTTGAATATAGAAGGTGAGAGAGAATAAGGATTGAGGATGACACCAAGGTTGTGAGATTAACTCTCTAGGAGGACAGTGGTACCTTAATAGTATTTGGGAATTTGGAAGAGAGAAGGTTTAGAGGGAAAGATGAGTTCAGTTTTGTATTTATAGTGTTTAAGATGTCTATAGGAAACCAGTTTGAGGTGTCTAATAAACAGCTGGAAATGTGAGACTTGAAAATGGGAGAGAAATTAGGGATAGATAAGTCGAACTTAAAAGCACCTTTTTAGAGATGACAATTGAAAACATGGGAGCTGATGTGATCACCAAGTGAAACACTTATAGAGGGAGAAGGAGAAGAAGGTTCAGGAAGAACCTTCAGGGACTGCCATGGTTAACAGTCATGACATGGATAAAAATCCAGCAAATGAGTCAGAAGAACTATCAGGCAAGTATGAAGAGAACTTAGAGAAACAAGTGACACAAAAATCTAGAAAAATGAGAGCATCAAGGAGAAACAGATAATTAGAGTATCAAAAACCTACAGAGAGAAGATGGTGGCAGAGTAAAAAGCAGCTGCTTAACCTCTCCTAACGGAAACATATAGGATTCCTTAAGGGGACATAAAAACAAATCCAGACAAATGAAGGAACCCCACAACAGGGCGCAGCATTGAAGGTACGTGGGATTGGGGCACTTCCATGATATAAGGGGGTGAAATAGCTCTCACTAAAATACAAGCTGAGCAACCCCTCCCCTCCACCACCTCCAGGGCCAAAACCAGCGCTCAAGAGTTAAAGCAAGTTTGGGGCATCCATTAAGTCCTTGACAGCTACCTGGGGTCACCAGGACCTGTTCCTGAGACTTAAGACCCCAAGAGGCTAAAGAACTCGCAGTCTTTGAACACAGACCTTGAGCACAGGCATGGTCGCAGCTGCAGACTCGGATTCTGAGTGCAGGCATGGACCATGGGTGGGGACCCAGTGCAGAGGGGTGCACAACTGTGTTCAGGCAGAGGAACAAGCAAGGGGACCACCAGGAGGCTTGACCCTGAGAACAACGAGACCTGAGACCTCAGGAGCCCAAAGAGCACAGACAGACCCTGGGCATGAGGATAAACCTGAGAGGGCACTGGGCTAACAATGGCAAGCCAGAGACAAGAACCCCAGAAGAGAAAGATCAAGAAGAAATCTTTAACACTTGACAACTTTTACACAGAAAAAATCTAGACAACAGAGCAAACAGCAGAGGAGAACAAACAAGTAATCATATCTAAACCTTCCCCCCAAAAATGAAAACTGGTCACAAGCTACTGAAGAGTTCAAATCTGAGATTATGAGAAAGATGGTAGAGAATTGGCAAGAAAATAACAGTTTAAAAGACAGAATTTCGCAATTAGAAAGTGAGGCTCAGAAATCAAATGAATTGATAAGCAAATTGAAGACCAGAAATGACCAGCTGGAAGCCTTGAAGAACCAAACAGACCAGATTCAAAAGGAAAACCAAAAGATTATAGCCAAAAACCAGTCTCTAAAGGCTAGATTTGGGCAATTAGAAAAAGATGCCCCCAAATCAAAAGAATTGATGAGCAAATTGGAGACCAAAATCAAACAGCTGGAAAATAGGATAGACCAAATCGAAAAGGAAAATCAAAAGAATATAGCAGAAAACCAGTCTCTAAAGGCAAGAACTAGGCAAGTGGAAGCCAATGATCTCTCAAGACAAGAAGAATAAATGAAGCAAAGTCAAAAGACTGATAGAATAGAAGGAAACATGAAATATCGCACTGAGGAATTGACAGATCAAGAAAACAGGCCTAGAAGAGATAATTTGAGAATCATTGGTCTTCCTGAAAAAGCAGAAAATAATAGAAATTTGAACTCCATACTAAAAGAAATTATTCAACAAAATTGCCATGAAGTTCTACAACAAGAGGGTGATATAGACATTGAAAGGATCCATAGATCGCCCTCTACACTAAACCCTGAAAAGACAACCCCCCAGGAATATAATAGCCAAATTCAAGAGCTTTCAAGTAAAAGAAAAAAATTTACAAGAAGCCAGAAAGAGACAATTCAGATATCAAGGAGCACCAATCAGGATCACACAGGATCTGGCAGCCTCCACACTACAATACCGCAAGGCTTGGAATATGATATTCAGAAAGGCAAGAGAACTGGGTCTATAACCAAGGATCATGTACCCATCAAAACTGACTATATACTTCCAGGGGAAAGTATGGGCATTCAACAAGATAGAAGATTTCCAAGTATTTGCACAGAAAAGACCAGGATTAAATGGAAAGTTCAATACCCAACCACAAAAACCAAGAGAAACATGAAAAGGTAAATAAGAAATAGAGGGAAAAGAAAGAAAACTCTTATTTTTAAATTTGCCTCTTTAAGGGCTTCAATAAGATCTAATTATTTGTATTCCTATATGGAGAAATGTTATGTGTAATTCTCTATAGTGAACTTTATTCACTATTATAGTATTCACTATTATAGTAATTAGAAGAATTATTCATAGGGAGAGGTTGGAGTACTAAATGGTCTAAGATGATAAGGGGGTGGGTGGGAAAGAGGGGGGTGAATAGTAGAGGACACCAAGAGAAACTTGAATGAATAAGAAAAATAGGATTCTCTTACACACAAAGAAGGCATGGGAAGGGGAGGGGATGAATACTGTTATAAGAAGGAGAGGAAGAGAACATTAAGAGGTAATATTTAAACCTTACTCTCAGTGTAATTAACCCTGAGAGGGAAGAGTAGCTATATCCATTGGGATATAGAACTCTATCTAACCCTACTGAGAAATTGAGAAGGGATAAACCAAGGGGAGCATAGAAGTAGGGAAGTCAAAAAAGGGAGGAGAAGAGAAGGGAGAAGGAATTCATTAGGCCTTAAAAATAAAAAGAGGGGAATAACAAGGGAGTGGGTAGAAAGGGTAGTAAATCAGGGGAAGTGACAAGGGTTACTGGTTTAAAACGAATCACTGGTTTAAAAGGAAATAGCCTAAGAAGAAGGGATAGAACTAAGAGAGGATACCAAAATGTTGGGGAATTCACAACTGATAATTATAACTCTGAATGTGAATGGGTTGGTTGATTATACTAAATTAAAAAGCTTTTGTACAAACAAAAACAATGCAATCAAAATCAGAAGGGAAACAACAAATTGGGAAAAAATCTTCATAACGAAAAACTCTCACAGTGTTCTAATTACTCAAATATACAAGGAGTTAAATCAATTGTATAAAAAATCAAGCCATTCCCCAATTGATAAATGGGCAAGGGACATGAATAGGCAATTTTCAGATAAAGAAATCAAAATTATCAATAAGCACATGAGAAAGTGTTCTAAATCTCTAATAATTAGAGAAATGCAAATCAAAACAAATCTGAGGTATCCCCTCACACCTAGCAGATTGGCTAAAATGATAGTAGGGGACAGTGATGAATGCTGCAGGGGATGTGACAAAATTGGGACATTAATGCATTGCTGGTGGAGTTGTGAACTGATTCAACCATTCTGGATGGCAATTTGGAACTATGGTCAAAGGGCTATAAAAGATTTCCTGCCCTTTGATCCAGCTATGCCATTGTTGGGTCTGTACCCCAAAGAGATCATAGATAAACAGATTTGTTGTACGAAAATATTTATAGCTGCACTTTTTGTGGTGGCAAAAAACTGGAAAACTAGGGTATGTCCTTCTATTGGGGAATGGCTGAACAAATTGTGGTATATGCTGGTGATTGAATATTATTATGACAAAAGGAGTAGTAAACTAGAGGAATTCCATGTGTACTGGAAAGACCAGTTTCATGCAGAGTGAAAGGAGCTGAGCCAAAAGAGCATTGTACACAGAGACCAATACACTGTGGTAAAATAAAATGTAAAGGACTTCTGTACTAGCAGCAATGCAATGATCCATAACAATTCTGAGGGACTTATGGAAAAGACCCTATCCCCATTCAGAGGAAGATCTGCAGGAGAGGAAACACAGAAGAAAAGAAACTGCTTGAACACATGGGTTGAGACGGACATGATTGGGGATGTAGACTCGAAACTACCACACCAATGCAACTATCAACAATTTGGAAATAAGTCTTGATCAATGACACATGTTAAAACCAGGGGAAATGTGCATCAGCTAGGGGTGCGGGGGGAGGAGGTCGGGGAGTGAAGGGGAAAGTAAGAACATGAATCATGTAACCATGATAACTTTTCTAACACATAAAAATTATTTTTAAAAAAAGCTACAGAGAAGTTGAGAAGGATGTAAAAGAGAAATCTACCTCCAATCCATGCATTTCCCCCTATCCCTTATCACTTATCCTTACAGATGAAGATTGGAAAAGGTCATAAAAGTCATTTGATCTGGTGGTTAAAAGATCATCAGTAACTTTGGAGAAAGCAATTTTGATTAAATGAAGTGAGAAGTGAAACTGCAAAAAATTAAAAGAGAGTGAGAGGAAGAGGAGGTCGACATTATAGATACCATTCTCAAGGAGCTTAAACACAAAAGTGAGAAAAGACAAAGGGTGGGAACTAGAGGGAATGGCCAGATCAAGTGAGGTTTTGTGAGGATGGGTTGATATGGGCATATTTGTGGGCAGTAGCAGTTAGATAGGGAGAGACTAAAGATTAGTGTTGGGGAGAGAGGGTATTTGTAAATTTGTTCTTATCATTCTTTTAACATGAGTATTTCTTTGTAAAAATTAATTTTATTATTAAAATTTAAATGGAACCAGGGCATAAATGACTACAAAAATTTAGGGGCAGGAATTGGTTGGGGCTCCACCCTGTGTCAGAGGCTAGACACCTCCTCTCCCTCTTATAAGTACTGGAGAAATTTTGGGGAGAGATGTAATATAATAAACTGTCTTTCAGACAGGGGGAACTAGTTAAATGTGTAAAACTTTCTTTTATCTGCTCCATGCAAGACCCTCTGCTCTGTTTTTATCCTTTTCTCCTATGTCCTAGGCTCATTGAAGATTTAAAAAATATTATCTTTCTTTCTGTTTACTTATGGAGTTAGTATATCTCCAGCTAGTTTGTGCCTCTTATCTTCTCTTTTCCTGTTTGCTTATTTACTCATTGTGTTATCCCTCCCACACAAGGTATTGATTCACATTTAGGACACCATAGGATGTAGTGTTGCATATTCATTAAACTTTTCTTTTTTCCCTTTTTCCTAAATCTTTAAATTAACTTTCCCCCATGATGATCCCACCTTCTTTCTTCTTTTACTCCTTAATTCTCTTAAAACTGCAAAAACAACAATAACATAAAGGATTCCCATTAGAATAGATTTAATTATTTAGTCTTTTTTGGAAATTTGTTCTTTCCTCCCTTGCTTGTATTTCTATTACTTGGGAGTACTAGAAAGGTTAATATTATATTCACCCTCTTTTCTTAGAAATTCCTCAAAGATTATTTTTTATTTGAAGATGTATCATTTTTTCTTTAGCAGCTGAGTGGAACTGGAAAATGAGTTTTTTTTAAATATCCTATTGGATTATATATTTTTATTTCTCTTGATGCAGAATAATCTTGAATAATTTGAATTGATACTTTGATTTTTGAAAGTCTTCTAACTTCTAGCTAAATGTGTTGTTTGTTATTGAAATTATAGGATTTAATCAGTATGTACATTTGTGTTTTGAGTATAGGCTTCTTTCCCAGAGGTGATCTGTGGAGTCAGTGATTTATTGTCTATTCAAATTCTTCTGGGATATGTAGCCATGAATAAAAGGGATTACTGTGGGTTGGAATGGAGGCTTTTAGATTGTGATTGAGATAACAAGGACTAGGATTTGGAAGAATTGTCCTGAATGAGGTGACTGGGGTCAAAATTTTGTTTCAATCTGAAAAGCTGCTAAGGAGTGATAGCAGTTGCAGTTCTGGCATTATCTTGGACAGCAACTCTAAAGAAAAATTGAAATTGGACTGAACTAAATTTGCATGACACTTGCTTTATGAACTGAGAATATCTATAGTAATTTTGATTTCTCTGTCTCCCCAATTCCTTCTGAATATATATATTAAAATATATTCATTCTATTGTTTCTACATTATTCATCTGATGATAGAACATTAAATATAATTTTCTCCAGATAAAGATCATCTATCTGTCTTGATTATTGTTCCATGTGTCTTTAATTGCATATGAGTACAAATCCAGAGATGCAAGTGGATAAGTTGAATACATAAGAATTTAAGTAGATGAGAATCTCATCTAGGACCTCCTAAGTATGACTTAATTAATAAAACTCCTTAAAGGGACCAGAGAAAGCATTGCTCTGAGGCTAAAACTGCAAACTAATTGTTTGCTGTAGGTAGGTTGCTTTAAATATAGGCACCTTAGGTCAAAGTCTTCACCCTCCAAAATATAGACCAGAAGAGTGGAGAAAGTTGTGATAAAGAGGAAAGCTCCTAATCTGGTTCAGGGGTGGGTGGGATGATTTAAAAAGAATCTTCTACATTGCTTTTCTGATGAGAAATGGTAGAAGATTAAGTTTCTAGCAAGCTATTTTCCTTCAAAGTGACACCTATTGGTCACAAAGGAATATTATCCTGAGTCTTTTTTTTTCTTTTCTTGCCTTAGGTACTATTGCTTTCTCTCCTTTTTTAAAGCAGATTAAAAAAAATATTATTCTTGCCTGTATGTAATAAACCTTCACATTTTGATTTGGTTTTGTTTTGTTTTTTTTCCCAAACATTTTCATGTACCTGACATATAATCAAATTTGGTGCATTTTATGAGCAGTTTTAATTGCAGAGTAAGATGTGGCTACTGTTATGTGGAGAGAATGATAGAATGTTTAAGTCTTGATGGAGTTAGGTGCAGAGTTTTTTTATGTAAACAGCATGTTGACAGAAGGATCCAAACTAGTGAGTATCTTGGGGCCTAAGGAACTCTTAAGTAAACAAATCATAACCCTCTAAAAAAGTACTGAGTTTAGCACATTGATATGATTCTAGTTTTAAGGATTATTTCAAGATTGGAGAAAGGAAAACCCAGCCTTTTAGCACTCCTGGTAATTGGCTATTCATCTACTCAGAAACTCAGGATTTCTACTCCATGGAGTTGGTCCAGATTTCAAATCATATCAACTCATACCTGTCATGACTAGATAACCCAAACATATCTTTTACACACACACACACACACACACACACTCACACACACACACACACACACAATCAGTTTTTCAGGTTTTATGTTGATTTATCAATAATTTTCTAGTCAGAGTTTATATGTGAGTGTCAGAATTATTGGATACTTATTTTTCTTTTTAATTTCAATTTCCTTTTTGCAGCATATTTTTGCTTCCAATATAATAAACAATTTCCTTTATTGGAAGCTTTTCTTATGAAGAAATTTTATTTTATTGTATTTCTCACTGAAATAATTGGATTTTCTTTTGTTTGGTATGTGATTTTTTCCTGGTTTCTTTCATTTTTCTTTTTAATGGATTGCTTTTTTATTTTTCTTATTTATATGTCAACTTTCATTCAGAATCTTCAGAGCTTTACAAATAATTGACAGGACCTTAATATGTCAACAAGTCTGTAGTTCTATTTATTTCCTACACCCAAACTTGGATCTGAAGCTTGCAAAACTTTGCAGCAATCAGATTGTGCCTCAGATAAGAAGGCTTGGATTAATAGAAATGAAAATAAGAAAGGACTATACAAGGATGAAGTGTGTGCATTCTGATAAGGAAAAATAATACTTTTGTCTTGTAAGAGCCCTGATCTCATCAGGTGTCTTAGAGGAAGTCAAATAAAATAGAAAGCCTGGGAATGATTTTGTTATATTTTAATAAACTTGAAATAAATAAATAAATAAAGGGAAAATAGAACACCCTGGAGAGGAAAGGTGACAAAATATAGGAAAATATTATTTCATAATTGGTGTGCACTAGTACAAGATTATATAAAGAAAAAGGTATAGGGGCAGTAAGTACCATTTCAAGCTCACTTTTCAGCTGAATCAGTGGAAGAAAATAGACCACACACACACACACACACACACACACACACACATTTTGACATAGAACCAAACTAAATTCTATAGTGACATAGAAGAAAAAGAGGAAAATTACAAGAAGGCAAATAATATTGAAGATAGTTTTATTTAGGTGTTAGTCATAAGTAAAATAAATTAATCCCAGGACATTGTTGATGAAGAATTTAAAATTTAAAATTTAAAAGAAAAGTATTAAAAGAAAAATTGACTCAGTGACCAATTGCGCTCCTAACCATGCTGGGAAGCATCACTTAGTCTGTCACATTTCTCACCTGTATGCAAAGCATCATGTACTTGGGGAAGAATTGAGTATGCATGGGCCCGCCACTTTTGCTGATGGGAACCTATTAAAATGTTTATCTCATTATGAAAGTTTTGTTATAAAAAGCTGGCCCACTCTGAAATCTAAGTTGGTCTCCAGTGATTGATTAGTTCATCAATATGTTGATCTTTTTGATTTGATCTTTAATTTTCTTTATCCTGAGTTTTGCCTCATTATTAGGGTAAAAGGTCCAAAAGAAAAATTTCTTTTTCAACAATAGGTGGAGCCAGTCAGGAGATTTTTGAGGGGTACAGGAAGCTAATTCTTAGGTCCATTTATCTTAAAAGCCTTGGAGACAGGATCTGTTTAAATAGACACAGAAGAAATTCATTTAGGCCTTTGGATGGTGACAAAATTGGCCCAGCTTTTTGAAAGAAAATAGAGACAAGGTAATAGGGAGCTGAGAAATCTTTTTTATGAAAAGATATTTTATTTTTACCAATTACATGTAATAATTTTCCACATAAGTTTTCTGAAGTTATATGCCCCAAATTGTCTCCCTCCTTCCCTTCCCACATGTAAGGAGAGAAATAATTCTACTTTACATACACTCCTCCCAGATCTGCTAAACAATTTGATCTGGATTATACACATATTAAGAGAATAGTCATATAAAACTGAAACCCCAAAATAAAAATCTAAATAAACGAAACAAAAAAAAATAGTATGGTTTGATCTGCATTACAGGTCCAATAATTCTGCCTCTGGAGGTGGATAACATTCTTTTTTACAAATTCCTCAAATTGTCCTGGATCATTTTATTGCTGAGAGTAGCTAAATCTTTACAGTTGATCATTCTACAATATTACTGGTATTGTATACAATGTTCTCTTGGTTCTGCTTATTTCACTCTGTATCAATTCATGAAGATCTTTTCAGCTTTTTCTGAAATCATCTTGTTTATCATTTCTTACAGCAAAATAACATTCCATCACCATCATATACTGGAATTTATTCACCCATGTCCCAATTGTTGGAAATTTCTGCAATTTCCCATTCTTTGCCACCACAAAAAGAACTGCTATAAATATTTTTTAACATGTAGGTCTTTTCCCCTTTTTTTGGATCTCTTTGGGATACAGATCTAGTAGTGATATTACTGGATCGAAGGATATACACAGTTTTATAGCCCTTTGGGTATAGTTCCAAATTAATTTCCAGGATATAAGACGTTGATCTAAACCAAATCTCTGCCATACTATTTTCCAGTTTCCCCAGCTATTTTTAAAAAGTAGTGGGTTCTTTTCCTAAAAGCTGGGACTTTTGAGTTTATCGAACATTATCATGCTAAGATTATTTACCTCCAGTCTATTCAATTAATCTACCCTTCTATCTCTAAGCCAGTACCATATTGTTTTGATGTTCACTGCTTTATAGTATAGTTTGAGATCTGGTAATTCTAGGCCTCCATCCTTCACACTTTTTTCCAATAGTTCCCTTGATATTCTTGATCTTTTGTTCTTCAAGATGAAATTCATAATAATTTTTTCTAATTCTATTAATTTTTTGATAGTTTGATAGATATGGCACTGAATAAGTTAATTAATTTAGGTAGGATTGTCATTTTTATTATATTAGTTTGTCCTACCCATGAGCAATTGATGGTTTTTACAACTGTTTAGATGTAGTTTTATTTGTGTGAAGTGTGTTTTGTAGTTATGTTCATATAATTCCTGAATTTGTCTTGGCAAGTAGTTTCCCAGGTATTTTATATTGTCTAGAGTGATTTTAAATGGAGTTTCTCTTTCTAACTCTTGCTGCTTGGCTTTGTTGGAAACATATAGGAATACTAATGATTTATGTGAGTTTATTTTATACCTTTGCTAAAATTATTATTTCAACTAGTTTTTAGTTGTTTTTTTTCAGATTCTCTATATCATGTCATCTGCAAAGAGTGATAGTTTAGTTTCCTTAAAGCCTACTTTGACCCTTTCAATTTCTTTTTCTTCTTTAATTGCGACTGCTAGCATTTCTAGCACAATATTAAATAGTAGTGGTGATAATGGGCATCCCTGATTCACTCCTGATCCTATTGGAAATGCTTCTAACGTCCCAATTGTAAATTATATTTGTGGATGATTTTAAGTAAATAGTTTATTATTCTGAGTAAAGGTCCTTTCATTCCTCTGCTTTTTAGTGTTTTCAACAGGAATGAGTATTGCATTCTGTCAAAGGCTTTCTCTTTATCTCTTGATATAAGCATGTGATTTCTGTTAGTTTGGTTGTCAATAAAGTGAATTATATGGATGGTTTTCCTAATATTAAGCCATCCTAGCATTCCTGGTATAAATCCCACCTGCTCAGAGTGAATAATCCTTGTGATAGCTTGCTGTAGCCTTTTAGCTAGTATTTTATTTAATATATTTGCATCTATATTCATTAAAGTCTATACTTTTCCTTCTCTGCTTTTGGTCTTCCTGACTTGGGAATCAGTATTATATTTGTATCATAAAAAGAATTTGTTAAGACTCCTTCTTTGCTTATTTCGTCAGTTTGTAGAGTTTGGGGAATAGTTGTTCTTTAAATGTTTGATAGAATTCAATTGTGAATTCATCTGGCCCTGCTGATTTTTTTCTTAAGAAGTTCCTTGATGACTTGTTCAATTCCTTTTTCTGATGTTGGATTATTTAAATTTTCTATTTCTTATTCTGTTAATCTAGGCAATTTATATTTTTGTAAATATTTGTCCATTTCACCTAGATTGCCATGTTTATTGTCATATAATTGGGTGAAATAGCTTTTAATAATTACCTTAAATTCCTTTTTATTAGAGGTGAGATCATCCTTTTCATTCATGATACTGTTAATTTGGTTCCCTTCTTTGTTTTTAAAATTAAATTAATGAATACTTTATGTATTTTATTTTTTTCTTAAAATACCAACTCCTATTTTTACTTATTAGTTCCATAGTTTTTTTTACTTTCAATTTTTATTAATTTCTCCTTTGATCTTTTAGGATTTCCAATTTTGTCTTAATCTGAGCATTTTCAATTTGTTCTTTTTCTAGTTTTTTTAGTTGGATGCCCAATTTGTTAATTTCCTTTCTCTTTTTCATTAATATGGACACGTAGTGATATAAATTTTCCTCTGGGTACTGCTTTTGCAGCATCCGATGAATTTTTATATGTTGCCTATTCATTGTAATTCTCTTCAATGAAATCAGTAATTGTTTCTATGATTTATACTTTAACCCACTAGTTTTGGAAAATCAGATTATGTAATTTACAATTAATTTTTAATTTGCTTCTCCATGTACCCTTACTAATTAAAAATTTTAATGCATTATGATCTGAAAAAGATGCATTTGTTATTTCTACTTTTCTGCATTTGTTTGCAATTGTTTTTATGCCCTAGTAAATGGTCAATCTTTGTAAATGTACCATGTGCTGCTGAAAAGAAGGCATATTTCTTTATATCCCTATTTATTTTTCTCCATATATTTACAAACTACTTTTTTCTAAAATTTCATTCAGATATTTTGCTTCTTTCTTATTTATTTTTTGTTTTAATTTACATAGATCTGATAGAAGCAGGTGTGGAGAAATGTTACGTATAATTCTCTGTAAGGAACTGTATTCACTATTATAGTATTCACTATTATAGTAATTAGAAAAATTATTCATAGGGAGAGTTTGGAATACTAAATGGTCTAAGATGATATAGGGGTGGGAAAGAGGGAGGTGAATTGTAGAGAACACCAAGAGAAACTTGAATGAATAAGAAAAATAGGATATTCTATTACACACAAAGAGGGCACGGGAAGGGGAAGGGATGAATACTATTATAAGAAGAAGAGGAAGAGAGCATTAAGAGGTAATAGTTAAACCTTACTCTCAGTGTAATTAACCCTGAGAGGGAAGAATAGCTTTATCCATTGGGATATAAAACTCTATCCAACCCTACTGAGAAAGTCAGAAGGGAAAAACCAAGGGGAACAGGGAAGTGGGGAGGTCATAACAGGGAAGGGAGGTTCCGGGTTAAGATGGCGGCAGAGTAAGAAGCAGCTCTTAACCTCTCCTGACCGAAACACACAAAACTCCTCAAGGGGACATAAAAACAAGTCCAGACAAATGGAGGAACCCCACAACAGGGCACAGCATGGAAAGTATGTGGAATAGAGGCATTTCCATGCTATAAAGGGGTGAAACAGCTCTCACTAAATCACGGGCTGAGCAACCACCCCACCCCCACCCCCTCCACACACAACATCTATAGCACCTGAAGCCAGCTAAAAAGAAATAGAGAAAGTTTGGGGCACCCATCGAGTCATTGGCAGGTCTGGGGCCTGTTCCTGAGAGCAGCAAGATTTAGGACCCCAAAAAGCTAACGAACGCACGCAAAATTTGAGCTCGGGAGCAGAGCGCAGGAGCGGTGGAGGCGTGGGTGGAGGCAGACACAGCCACAAGCTAATGCTCTGAAACCTGAGTGGGAAACCAGTGCAGACAGGCATACAACTGTGGAAGCACCACCCTGAGACTTGTAAAGAAACCTCCAGCAGAGGATCAAGCAAGGGGCTCCACCAGGGGGCTTGACCGCGGACAGACACTGAGCGCGAGGATAAACCTGAGAAACTGCTGGCCTAACGATGGCTACCCAGTCTCAGGAAGTTCAGAAGAGAAAGATTAACAACAAGAAAAAGAAGTCTTTAACACTCGACAACTTTTACACAGAGAAAATCCAGACAACCCAGCAAACAGAGGAGGAGAACAAACAAGCATCCGGACCCTCCTCAAATAAGGAAAACTCCTCACAAGCTATGGAAGAGTTCAAAACTGAGATTTTAAGGAAAATGGAAGAGATCTGGCAAGAAAATAACTGTTTAAAAGGTAGAATCTTGCAATCGGAAAGTGAGGCTCAGAAACCAAATGAACTGATAAGCAAATTGAACACCAGAAATGACCAGATTTAAAAGGAATAGCAGAAGATTATGGCCGAAAACCAGAAGATTATGGCCGAAAACCAGAAGATTACAGCCGAAAACCAGAAGATTATAGCCGAAAATCAATCCCTAAAGGCTAGAATTGAGCAAGTAGAAGCTAATGATCTCTCAAGACAACAAGAACAAATAAAACAAAGTCAAATGACTGAAAAAATAGAAGGAAACATAAAATATCTCAATGAGAGAGTGACAGACCAAGAAAACCAATCTAGAAGAGACAATTTGAGAATAATTGGTCTTCCAGAAAAACCAGAAATTAATAAAAACCTGGACTCCATACTGACAGAAATAATTCAGCAAAATTGCCCTGAAGTCCTACAACAAGAGGGCAATATAGACATTGAAAGGATTCATAGAACACCTGCGACATTAGATCAAGAAAAGAAAACACCCAGAAATGTAATTGCCGAATTCAAGAGTTTCCAAGCAAAAGAAAAAATCTTACAAGAAGCCAGAAAGAAACAATTCAAATATCAAGGAGCACCAATCAGGATCACACAGGATCTGGCAGTCTCCACGCTAAAAGATCACAAGGCTTGGAATACGATATTCAGAAAGGCAAGAGAGCTGGGCCTGCAACCACGGATCAACTGCCCATCAAAATTGACTATATATTTCCAGGGGAAAGTATGGGCATTCAACAAAATTGAAGAATTCCAAGTATTTGCACAGAAAAGACCAGGGCTA
>NC_058131.1:442724636-442767860 GCF_016433145.1 Gracilinanus agilis | reverse complement strand
CCAGCCATACCATTGTTGGATTTGTACCCCAAAGAGATCATAGATAAACAGACTTGTATGAAAATATTTATAGCTGCGCTTTTTGTGGTGGCAACAAATTGGAAAAGGAGGGTATGTCCTTCAATTGGGGAATGGCTGAACAAACTGTGGTATATGTGGGTGATGGAATACTATTGTGCTAAAAGGAATAATAACTGGAGGAGTTCCAGGCGAATTGGAGAGACCTCCAGAAACTGATGCAGAGCGAAAGGAGCAGAGCCAGAAGAACATTGTACACAGAGACTGATATACTGTGGTAAAATTGAATGTAATGGACCTCTGTACCAGCAGCAATACAATGACCCAGGACAATTCTGAGGGATTTATGGTAAAGAATGCTGCCCACATTCAGAGGAAGGACTGCAGGAGAGGAAATATATAAGAAAAACAACTGCTTGAACGCATGGGTCGGGGTGGACATGATTGAGGGTGTGGACTCTAAACTACCACACCAAAGCAACTACCAACAATTTGGAAATTGGTCTTGATCAAGGACACGTGACAAAACTAGTGGAAATGTGCATTGGCCATGGGTGGAGGGAGTGCGGGGTACGAAGGGGAAAGGAGGAGCATGAATCATGTAACCATGTTAAAAATGAATATTAATAAATGTTTGGAAAAAAAGGGAGGGGAGAAGAAGGGGGAGGGAATTCATTAGTCCTTAAAAAAAATAGAGCTGAATAATAAGGGAGGGGGTAGAAAGGGTAGTACATCAAGGGAGGGG
The DNA here is from genome assembly GCF_016433145.1 of Gracilinanus agilis. Taxonomy (NCBI): domain Eukaryota; kingdom Metazoa; phylum Chordata; class Mammalia; order Didelphimorphia; family Didelphidae; genus Gracilinanus; species Gracilinanus agilis. The sequence continues at coordinate 442,767,097 of NC_058131.1, read as the reverse complement.
ACAAGGGTTACTGGCTTAAAGCAAACTACTGGTTTAAAAGGAAATAGTGTAAGAAGAAGGGGTAGAACTAGGAGAGGATACCAAAATATTGGTGAATACACAACTGATAATTATAACTCTGAATATGAATGGGATGAACTCGCCCATAAAAAGGAAGCAAATAGCAGAGTGGATTAGAAACCAAAATCCTACCATATGTTGTCTACAAGAAACACATATGAGGCAGGTGGACATACACAGGTTTAAAGTAAAGGGCGTGAGCAAAATCTTTTGGGCATCAAATAAGAAAAAGAAGGCAGGAGTGGCTATTATGATTTCTGACAAAGCCAAAGTAAAAATAAATATGATTAAAAAAGGCAGGGAAGGTCATTACATCCTGATTAAAGGCAGTATAGACAATGAGGAAATAATGTTGTTCAATATGTATGCACCAAATGGCATAGCAACCAGATTCATAAAGGAGAAACTGGCAGATCTCAAGAAGGAAATAGATAGTAAAACCATACTAGTGGGAGATCTAAATATCCCTCTTTCAGATCTAGATAAATCAAACCAAAAAATAAATACTTTCCAAACAATTAAAACTAGATCTAAACAATTGGAAAAATATTGATTGCTCATGAGTAGGATAAGCTAACATAATAAAAATGACCATTCTTCCCAAATTAATTTACCTATTTAGCGCGATACCTTGATATCAAACTACCAAAATACTTTTTTACTTAATTAGGAAAAACTATAACAAAATTCACTTGGAATAACAAAAGATCAAGAATATCAAGGGAAATAATGAAAAAAATGTGAAGGAAGGGGGCCTAGCAGTACCAGATATTAAACTGTACTATAAAGCAGCAGTCATCAAAAGAATATGGTACTGGGTAAGAGACAGAAGGGAGGATTAGTGGAATAGACTTGGGGTAAATGACATCAGCAAGACAGTGTATGATAAACCCAAAGAGCCCAACTTTTGTGACAAAAATCCACTATTTGACAAAAACTTCTGGGAAATTGGGAAAACAATATGGGAGAGAATAGGTGAGATCAACATCTAACACCCTACACCAAGATAAATTCAGAATGGGTGAATGACTTGAATATAAAGAGGGAAACTATAAATAAGTTTAGTGAACATACAGTAGTTTACTTGTCAGATCTCTGGGAAAGGAAAGATTTTAAAACCAAGCAAGAGTTAGAGAAAATTACAGAATGTAAAAGAAATGATTTTGATTATATCATACTAAAAAGCTTTTGTACAAACAAAAACAATGTAGCCAAAATCAGAAGGGAAACAACAAATTGGGAAAAAATCTTCACAACAAAAACTCTGACAGATGTCTAATACTCAAATATACAAGGAGTTAAATCAATTGTATAAAAAGTCAAGCCATTCCGCAATTGATAAATAGGCAAGAGAAATGAATAGGCAATTTTCAGATAAAGAAATCAAAAGTATCAATAAGCACATGAGAAAGTGTTCTAAATCTCTAATAATTAGAGAAATGCAAATCAAAACAACTCTGAGGCATCACCTCACACCTAGCAGATTGGCTAAAATGAAAGAAGGGGAGAGTAATGCTGGAGGGGATGTGGCAAAATTGGGAAATTAATGCATTGCTGGTGGAGTTGTGAACTGATCCAACCATTCTGGAGGGCAATTTGGAACTATGCTCAAAGGGCTATAAAAGACTGCCTGCCCTTTGATCCAGCCATACCATTGTTGGGTCTGTACCCCAAAGAGATCATAGACAAACAGACTTGTATGAAAATATTTATAGCTGCGCTTTTTGTGGTGGCAGAAAACTGGAAAAGAAGGGTATGTCCTTCAATTGGGGAATGGCTGGACAAATTATGGTATATGCTTGTGATGGAACACTATTGTGCTAAAAGGAATAACAAACTGGAGAAGTTCCAGGTGAACTGGAAAGACCTCCAGGAACTGATGCAGAGTGAAAGGAGCAGAGCCAGAAGAACATTGTACACAGAGACCAATATACTGTGGTAAAATAGAATGTAATGGACTTCTGTACTGTGACGATTAAAAATGATAAAGGCTGATATAATGAGGGAAATTAATATTTTATTAAAAGCCATTGCTGATAGAAATAAATCAACCACGAGCCTATAAAAAATTCAAATTCCTGCCTCCACCATTTTCTTCCATACCTTCCCTACTCCTCTCTGTCCCCCAGGAGCCTGCTCAGGTAGCAAAAGAGAGCATCTCCCCTCTGCCCTCCAAATTTAAGCTGAGTTATATGTTGGTTCCTGTTGTCTCAGATTTAACTGGAAACTCATTAGATCACGGGGAATGTATTCTCAAAGTCCCCACATGTCCACAGGAAGTTTGTAAGATACTTTAAAATGGCACCTCCCTGAAGTCCAAACACACATTTCCCCCTGAGATCCAGCAAAAAAAGGATTGGCCCTTTTTCTTCCATTGGATCTGTAAACATAGTCAACTTCTAAATTGCAGAAATTTGAGGATAAAAGAAATGGATAAAACTAGCCGCATTGACAAAAAGCCAATTTGGGGGCAGTCCCCTATTGGCATAAGAGTGTACATTCAAAACAAATGCATTCAACTCATTCAACTCCCCGTAGTTCAAATCAACTGCACCCAAAGTTCAAATTTGGATCTTCATAATCCAGTGAAGGCTCTTCAGCTATCTTCATGGTGTGGGGAGATGGCATAATCCTTATCCTGAAATTACTCTCAAAGAATTTAAACTTTACATTATAGATTATAAAACATACATTTCCTTCTAAGAATTATACATTTTCCCCTAAAATTACTCCTAGAAGAGTTAAATATGCATATATTTTTACATTATCAATTTTAAAAACTTAACACACATCCCCCTGAGGAAAATTCTAAAAAACACATTTCTTCCCTGAAAATGGTACCTCAGGTCAGCTAAGGATGCATGGCTGAGTCACAGGGGTTGTATGAAATCAATTGGCAAAAGAAATAATAAAAAAAAATAAAAAGAATAAAATTCAAATAAAAGGAGAAAAAAATTAACTTGTGAACGAAATGAAAGATGTGCAAAAAATGTAGGGAAAATAAACTTATAGCAGGCCTTTGAATCAAGGCCCAATTAAAGTGATTTAAGCAGTTTGCAAATACCCATTCAGGGCCAAGACTACAGAAAATTGCCATTCTCTCTATATATAAGAGAAATAAGGGGAACGTCTCTATCTGGTCTGATTTGCCTTCAACTTCTCAGGGAATGAGCCAATAATAGTCAATCTTAGGTGCTTTACTAGCAATCTAAGTTAAAAGGGGACCCTTGTCCTCTAAAATATTAGAAAAGACCAGAACTCCAAAAAAAACTCAAACCCCAATTTCAAGCCCTTCAGTATTGGCATAGAACTCCTGCAATCCACGCAGATTCTCAGTCAAGTCTCCATGACCTTGTGGCTCTGGTTAGCACTTCTCCTGGAATCAGACAGAGAGGCATTAAATTACAGTCCCATGGTATTTACCAATTATTGACAAGTTACCATAGTCTCAGGCTCTTCAGTTATGCATCATTATCGCAAATATATATTTGCATTAAGCTTATATCACTGTAAAATCAAAAAATGGATAAATAATGGTTATATATGTACTTCCAGTACAAAATGAGAAAAAAATCAATTGCTCTAAATAAAAAACTTTTAAAGAACAAATATTGCATTGCACATGTAAAGAAGAATAATAAAACGTCAAAAAAATAAATAGCTTAGAACTAGTGAAGGGTTTACAAAAATAGCAGATTCACAATGCACATTCAAATACAATGCCATAATTTCTAATAACAGATTTTAAAACAATAAACAATGATGTTTAAAAATCATATACTTGTTACAAATTTTAAACCTTGGCTAAGATATTTTCCCAACAAACTCTGTTACTGCCTCCATAGCAAAATCTTATATTAAAAAAACCTTCTGGTCTAAATTATCCTCAGGAATTCTAGATCCTTCTGATAGAAAAAAACAGTCTAAGACATATAGACTGACACAAGTATACAGGAGCTCTCTTGGCTTCCTGTTAAAAAAAATCCTGGGTAGGAAATTTTTTTGCTTCTTCTACCCATTTAAGGCAACAATTTTTTATAATAAAATATATAAAAGCTTATCCTTTAGGACAACAATTCTTTAAAATAAATACATAAAAACCTTATCATTTATACAGAAAGGACTAGGATCTAAAGTAAAATTTAAAAGACCTCTCATGAAATTACAATTTAAATCTCAAGGCATCAAAACCTCCAAGATTGTACACAATTACCAAGATAGACATGTGCTTCTATAAATCCAGTGAGATATTCATAGATAGTACATATAACAGCATTGTCTTGATACAGTAAAAAATGGAACCTTAAATAAATTAGGAAATACAATATGAGTACCAGATAACAAGCTATACATTCAAAAAACCTCTTCTACTGGTTCTGAGAGTTTTTTTTTCATTATTTGGGAGTTACAATAAAATCATAAACAGAATTACTCCAGTAGCCAAAACTTCACTAGCTTAAATGATTCAGTGCAACAGAAAAATCAATGAAATAAACAAAATTAATTCACAAAATTAATCAGCAAAATACAGTAAGATACAGAGTCTTTTAAAAATAGAAATAAAACTCATTCAGTTCTGAGGTTTAAAAGTCCACCCCTAGTTCAATTTAAGGTTCAAATTCAAGGTCCTTATAATCAGTCTCTGCTCTGAGCATAAGGGGTTTTAAGTTCAAAGTTCTAAGCAGGTATGGTGGAGAATTTTTCCCCCTGAGTTTCAGTTTAATTGAAATAGGCCATGCGGCCCAATTAAGGGTAAACGCTAGTTCCAGGTGGAGGCGTGGAATAGAGGTTAGAGAAAAGCTTAGGTCAGTATTTAGAGAGCAGGGGGTAGGGGCAATACTTTACAAATCTTAAGCCTGCAGAGATCAGTCTCTGAAGTGGGCAGGGGTCTCTTGGAAAGCTCAGGAGTTCGGCAGAGCTGTCTGCTCTGGTAGGCTCAGGATTCAGCAGAGATCAGGGCAGGCAGGAACAGAGGTCAGGTTGGGAGTCAGGAAAATCAGCAGAGATGGCAGCAGGAAACCCAGCATTCTATCAGTGTGGGTAGGGGCCACCAGGCCCGGGGCACTGGGCAAAAGAATTCACAGCCCAGCAGCAATTAAAACCATTGTCCCTTTTCCCTGAAAAGCAGCCATGAGACTGGGGAAAATAGGGAGAGGATTGGGCGAGGAAAAAGATCGTTTCTGAGACTCCAGGTCCTGGAGCCACATGGCTTCTCAGGCTATCTAAAAATTTTAGGGTCCGTAATCCAAGCTTCTGGTTCGCCAAACTGTTATTTTTAAAAATGATGAAGGCTGATATAATGAGGTAAATTAGTATTTTAATAAAAGCCATTGCTGATAGAGATAAATCAACCAGGAGCCTGTAAAAAATTCAAATTCCTGCCTCCACCATTTTCTTCCATACCTTCCCTACTCCTCTCTGTCCCCCAGGAGCCTGCTCAGGTAGCAAAAGAGAGCATCTCCCCTCTGCCCTCCAAATTTAAGCTGAGTTATATGTTGGTTGCCGTTGTCTCACATTTAACTGGAAACTCATTAGATCACGGGGAATGTAGTCTCTAAGTCTCCAACTGTCCACAGGAAGTTTGTAAGATACTTTTAAATGGCACCTCCCTGAATTCCAAATACACAGTACTAGCAGCAATGCAATGACCCAGGACAATTCTGAGGGACTTATGGAAAAGAATGCTATCCACATTCAGAGGAAGAACTGCAGGAGGGGAAACAGAAGAAAAACAACTTCTTGAACACATGGGTTGAGGCGGACATGATTGGGGATGTAGACTCTAAACTACCACACCAATGCAACTATCAGCAATTTGGAAATAGGTCTTGATCAGTGACACATGTTAAAACCAGTGGAGGGGCAGCTGGGTAGCTCAGTGGAGTGAGAGTCAGGCCTAGAGACAGGAGGTCCTAGGTTCAAACCCAGCCTCAGCCACTTCCCAGCTGTGTGACCCTGGGCAAGTCACTTGACCCCCATTGCCCACCCTTACCAATCTTCCACCTATGAGACAATACACTGAAGTACAAGGGTTAAAAAAAAAAAAACAGTGGAAATACACATCAGCCATGGGGTGAAGGGGGAAGTCAGGGGGTGAAGGGGAAAGTAAGAGCATGAATTATGTAACCATGTTAACTTTTCAAAAAATAAATATTAATAAATATTTAAAAAAACAATTACATCTTTACAATCAAGTCCCTCAACGATCACAACACTTCTCAAAACTGATTCCACTGAGAGTAAGGTTTAAGTAATACCTGTCACCACTCTCTTCCTCCTATTCTTATAATAGTATTCTCTAACCCTCTATGTGCCTCTTTATGTGGTATAATTTGACCTATTTTACCTTTTTTTGAGCTTCTCTAAGTACCATCCTCTTTTTGTTTTCCCCTCCTCCCCAAAATAATTTTTATTACATATCATCTTAAACAGTTTAATATTACAATCTCTGCCTATGTATATTTTTTCTATTTACTGTGATAATGAAAAAAATTTTAGGAGTTATAGATATCATTTTTCCATAAAGGAATATAATCAATTTGACCTTATTGAAGCCCTTAAATTTTTTTTACTCTCTTTCTTGTTTGCCTTTTATGGTACTCTTTAATTTTGTATTTCAGCATCAAATTTTCCATTTATTTCTGGTCTTTTCTTTAGGAATGCTTGGAAATCTTCTGTTTTATTAAATGCTTATATTTTCCCCTGAAAATATATAGTCAATTTTGATGGGTAGTTGATTCTTGGTTGTAGACCCAATTCTCTTGCCTTCTTGAATATCATATTCCAAGCCTTGCAGTCCTTTAGTGTGACAGCTGCCAAATCCTGTGTAATTCTGATTGGGGTTCCATGATATCTTAATTGTTTCTTTCGGGCTGCTTGCATTATTATATCCTTGGCCTGGAAGCTCTTGAATTTGGCTATAACATTCCTGGGAGTCGTCTTTTGGGTATTTAATGTAGGGGGTAATCTGTGGATTCTTTCAATGTCTATTTAGCCCTCTTGTTCAAGAATATCAGGGCAGTCTTCTTGAATAATTTCTTCTAATATGATGTCTATGCTTTTTTGTTGTTGTTCCAGGTTTTCAGGTAGTACAATAGTTCTCAAATTGTCTCTCTTGGATCTCTTTTCCAGGTCAGTTTTTAATTTTTTTTTTAGCTTTTAAATTTTATTTAATTGATTAATTAAGAGAATTTTCCCATGGCTCTGTGATTCATGTTCTTTCCTTCTCCTCCTCCAACCTTTCCTCCCATAGCCAAAGCACAATTCCACTGGGCTTTACATGTGTCCACTGGGTTTTACAATATCTATTGTAAAGATGTTGATATTATTGATATTTGCACTAGGGTGGTTGTTTAGAGTCTACATCCACAATCATATCCCCATGGACCAGTGTGATCAAGCAATTTTTTTCTTCTGTGTTTCCACTCCTGTAGTTCTTTCTTTGGATGTGGATAGTGTTCTATCTCATAGGTCCTTCAGAAATGTTTTGGATCATTGCATTGCTGCTGATAGAAAAGTCCATTATATTCTATTATGCCATAGTGTATCCATCTCTGTGCATAAGGTTCTCCTGGTTCTACCCCTTTCACTCCACATCAATTCCTGGAGGTCATTACAGTTCACATGGAATTCCTCCAGTTCATTATTCCCATTAGCGCAATAGTATTCCATCATCAACAGATACTACACTTTGTTCAGCCATTCCCCAATTGAAGGGCATCCCTTCATTTTCCAAATTTTTGCCACCACAAAGAGCACAGCTACAAATATTTTTGGACAAGCCTTTTTCCTTATTATCTCTTTGGAGTTTAAACCTAGCAGGCAGTCTTTTAAAGCCCTTTGGGCATAGTTCCAAATTGCAATTCAGAATGGTTGGATCAATTTACAACTCCACCAACAATGCATTAATATCCCAATTTTGCCATAACCCCTCCAACATTTATTACTTTTCTTTGCTGTCATGTTAACTAATCTGTTAGGTATGAAATGGTACCTCAGAGTTGTTTTGGTTTTCATTTCTCTAATTATAAGTGATTTAGAACATTTTTTCATGTGCTTATTGAGAGTTTTGATTTCTTCATCTGAAAAGTGCCTATTCATGTGCCTTGCCCAATTATCAATTGGGGAATGGTTTGATTTTTTTATACAATTGATTTATCTCCTTATATATTTTAGTAATTAGACTTTTGTCAGAGGTTTTTGTTATAAAGATTTTCCCCAATTTGTTGCTTCCCTTCTAATTTTGGTCACATTGGTTTTGTTTTTACAAAACCTTTTTAATTTAATGTAGTCAAAATTATTCATTATATATTTTGTAATTTTTTCTAACTCTTGCTTCATCTTGAAATCTTTCCTTTTCCAAAGATCTGACAGATATACCATTCTGTGTTCAACTAATTTACTTATAGTTTCCTTCTTACCTATTCTGAATTTATCTTGGTGTAGGGTGTGAGATGTTGATCCATAGCTAATCTCTCCTATACTGTTTAACAATTTGCCCAGCAGTTTTTGTCAAATAGGGGATTTTGGTCAAAAAAGCTGGGCTCTTTGGGTTTATCATACACTGTCTTGCTGAGATCATTTACCCCAAGTCTATTCCATGGATTCTCCCTTCTGTCTCTTAACCGGTACCATATTGTTTTTTTATTTTTTTATTTTTAAAAATTTAAAAATTTTATTTTTTTAGAAAAATTTTCCATGGTTACATGATTCATGTTTTTACTTTCCCCTTCACCCCCTTCACCTCCAACCTCCCATAACCAATGCAAATTTCCACTTGTTTTAACATGTGTCATCAATCAAAACTTATTTCCATATTATTGATAGTTCCATTGATGTGGTCGCTTTGAGTCTACATCCCCAGTCATGTCCACATCAACCCACGTGTTCAAGCAGTTGTTTTTCTTCTGTGTTTCCACTCCTGTAATTCTTTCTCTGAATGTGGAGAACATTCTTTTCCATAAATCCCTCAGAATTGTCCTGAGTCAGAAGTCCATTATATTCGATTTTACCACACTGTATCAGTCTCTGTGTATAATGTTCTTCTGGTTCTGCTCCTTTCATTCTACATCAATTCCTGGAAGTCTTTCCAGTTGACATGGAATTCCTCCAGTTTATTATTCCTTTGAGCACAGTAGTATTCCACCACTAGCATATACCACAATTTGTTCATCCATTCCCCAATTGAAGGGCATACCTTTATTTTCCAGTTTTTTGCCTCTACAAAGAGTGTGGCTATAAATATTTTTGTACAAGTCTTTTTATCTATGATCCCTTTGGGGTACAAACCCAGCAGTGCTATGCCTGGATCAAAGGGCAGGCAATCTTTTAGAGTTCTTTGGGCATAGTTCCAAATTGCCATCCTGAATGGCTGAATCAATTCACAACTCCACCAGCAGTGCATTAATGTACCAATTTTGCTACATTCCCTCCAATATTCATTACTCTCCCCTGCTGTCATTTTAGCCAATTTGCTAGGTGTGAGGTGGTACCTAGAGTTGTTTTGATTTGCATTTCTCTAATTATTAGAGATTTAGAACACTTTCTCATGTTCTTATTGATAATTTTGATTTCTTCATCTGAAAATTGCCTATTCATGTCCCTTGCCCATTTATCAATTGGGGAATGGCTTGATTTTTTATACAATTGATTTAGCTCCTTGTATAGTTGAGTAATTAGACTTTTGTCAGAGTTTTTTGTTATAAAGATTTTTTCCTCAATTTGTTTCCCTTCTGATTTTGGTTGCATTGTTTTTGTCTGTACAAACCCTTTTTAATTTAATATAATCAAAATTATTTATTTTGCAATTTGTAATGTTTTCAACTCTTGCTTGGTTTTAAAATTTTCCCTTTCCCATAGATCTGACAAGTATTCTGTGTTGACTTAATTTACTTATAGTTTCCTTCTTTATATTCAGGCCATTCACCCATTCTGAATATATCTTGGAGTAGGCTGAGATGTTGATCTAAACCTAATCTCTCCCATATTGTTTTCCAAATTTCCTAGCAGTTTTTTTCAAATAGTGGATTCATGTCCCAAAAGTTGGGCTCTTTGGGTTTATCATACAGTGTCTTGCTGATGTCATTTACCCCAAGTCTATTCCACTGATCCTCCCTTCTGTCTCTTAGCCAGTACCATACTGTTTTGATGATTGCTGCTTTATAGTATAGTTTAATATCTGGTACTGCTAGGTGTTAAAAATAATATTGATATAGATGAATATATTCAAAATATTTAATAGTTTATTTAAAACCATATTTGTAATTAAGAAGGCCACATGCCTGCTAAGATCTAATTGAAATGCTCCACCATTACCTCTGCCCACCTGGCTTGTTCCACAGGAAAGAGAAAGTACCAATCCCTATTTAATCTCCCTATTTAAGTTTCTGTTTAGGTTGTCTTACTTCACCGTGTAAGGACAGGAAGCCCATTCTATTATGGGAAATGTAGTTCTCAAGTTCCCTAAGCATCCACAGGAAGTTTATATCATGGATCTTGATATTAACACCAAGGACCCCAAATTTCCACTAATACATAGGCCACCTTCCTTCACATTTTTTTTCATTATTTCCCTTGATATTCTTGATCTTTTGTTCTTCCAAATGAACTTTCTTATAGTTTTTTTCTAATTCTGTAAAAAAGATTCTTGGTAGTCTGATAGGTATAGCACTGTAAATTAATTTGGATAGGATTGTCATTTTTATTATGCTCATCCTACCCATGAGCAATTAATGTTTTTCTAATTGTTTAGATCTAGTTTTAATTGTTTGGAAAGTGCTTTGTAGTTGTGTTCGTGTAATTACTGTGTTTGTTTTGGTAGATAGATTCCTAAGTATTTTATATTGTCTAGGGTGATTTTAAATGGTGTTTCTCTTTCTAACTCTTCCTGCTCTAATGTGTTGGAAATATATAGAAATGCTGATGATTTATGTGGGTTTATTTTGTATCCTGCAACTTTGCTAAAGTTGTTGATTATTTCTACTAGCTTTTCAGTTGATTGTCTAGGATTTTTTAAGCAGACCATCATATCATCTGCAAAGAGTGATAGTTTAGTCTCCTCCTTGCCTATTTTAATAACTTCAATTTCTTTTTCTTCTCTAATTGCTACTGCTAGTGTTTCTAGTACTATGTTGAATAATAGAGGTGATAATGGGCATCCTTGTTTCATGCCTGATATTATTGGGAAGGCTTCTAACTTGTCCCCATTGCAGATGATCCTTATTGATGATTTTAGATATATACTGTTTATTATTTTTAGGAAAGTTCCTTATATTCCTATACTTTCTAGTGTTTTCAATAGGAATGGGTGTTATATTTTGTCAAAGACTTTTTCTGCATCTATTGAGATAATCATGTGATTTTTGTTTAAAAGCTTGTTGATATGGTCAATTATGGTTTTCCTAATGTTGAACCATCCTTGCATTCCTGGTATAAATCCCATCTGATCATGATGGATAACCCTTATGATCATTTCCTGGAGTCTTTTTGCTAGTATTCTATTTAAGCTTTTTGCATCTATGTTCATTAGGGAGATTGGTCTGTAGTTTTCTGTCTCTGTTTTTGGTCTGCCTGGCTTTGGAATCAGTACCATATTAGTGTCATAACAGGAATTTGGTAGGACTCTCAAATATAAATCAATTGTACAAAAAATCAAGCCATTCCACAATTGATAAATGGGCAAGGGACATGAATAGGCAATTTTCAGATGAAGAAATCAAAACTATCAATAAGCACATGAAAAAGTGTTCTAAATCTCTAATAATGAGAGAAATGCAAATCAAAACAAATCTGAGGTATCCCCTCACACCTAGCAGATTGGCTAAAATGACAGCAGGGGAGATTAATGAATGTTGGAAGGGATGTGGCAAAATTGGGGCATTAATGCACTGCTGGTGGAGCTGTGATTTGATCCAACCGTTCTGGATGGCAATTTGGAACTATGCGTAAAGAGAGTGATCTTTGAGGTATATCTCTAGGTATGCCCAGCCATACCATTGCTGGGTTTATACCCCAAAGAGATCATAAGGAAAAAGATGTGTACAAAAATATTTATGGCCACACTCTTTTTAGAGGCAAAAAACTGAAAAATGAGGGTATGCCCTTCAATTGGGGAATGGCTGAACAAATTGTGGTATCTGCTGGTGATGGAATACTAATTGGGCTCAAAGGAATAATGAACTGGAGGAATTCCATGTCAACTGGAATGACCTCCAGGAATTGATGCAGAGTGAAAGGAGCAGAACCAGGAGAGCATTATACACAGAGACTGATACACTGTGGTAAAATCAAATGTAATGGACTCCTATACTAGCAGCAATGCAATGATCTGGGACAATTCTGAGCGACTTATGGAAAAGAACACTATCCACATTCAGAGGAAGAACTACAGGAGTGGAAACACAGAAGAAAAACAACTGCTTGAACACATGGGTTAATGAGGGCATGATTTGGGAAGTAAACTCTAAACAACCACCCTAGTACAACTATCAATAATATGGAAATAGATCTTGATCAATGACACATGAAGAAATCAGTGGAAATGCACATCAGCTACAGTGTGTTTTTTTTTGGGGGGGGGGAGATAGAGTAAGAACATGAATCATGTAAACATGAAAAAAAATTTCTAAAAAGAAATGGAAGAGAAGGAAAATTGTGCAAAAAAAATTGATTACAAAAATCCATTGTGAAGAAATTATCTTTCAGATAAAATGTATGAGGCACAGGCTGTGCAGAGCCCTGGATGGAGAATTGCTTTACATATTAATGTACTGAGAAGACTACCTAATGGAAAAGCAATGTCTATAGCTTATTGTGTTTCAACTGCCAATTTAGATATTACTACTTTAGAGTTCAGAGGTAATAACTGAATTTATAAACCAAATAGCTTTTGAGGGACTGTGAGAGCATTTTATAAGGATTTCTGGGTTTGTATCTAACAGAAAGTTGGATTTATTAAATTTTAATTAATCACTGATCACCAGACAATTGATATGAGGCTTTGGAAGATCAAGACAGAGAAGAATCTTTGAGAAAAAGTTACAGAAAGATATAGAAGCAGCAGAAAAAAATTGATTACAGGAAGAGTAATAAGAAGTTGTAATCATAAGATAAATAATTTTTCATTTGAGACAGATGACTAGTTGTTTTGTTGGTAGAGAGAGCTATTGCTCTGCATATTTGGTTGGAGAAAAGCTGTAGCAAAGGCTGGGAACTCATTGGAAAAGAGTTAAGTCTTGCTGCTATGTGAACCACTAATAGGGCTTATTTTATCCCATCGTGATCTACAGCCTAAGAAAGGAGGGAGCTTTCAGGGTCTTCAAAGCTCTTGGTTTCTCTGGTTTGAAGAGGAAACTAAAAGAGCAGGAAAGACGAGCTTTATAACTATTTCTTTTGCTCTAAGTTGTACTTTTCTCTGAGAAGATACTTGGATTTGACTGAAAAAAGTGGAATCCCACCTACAGATCTGAAGAGCTTATTATTAAGATTATTACAGTTTTTATCAATTCAAATGGCTGTGAATGAAAAGAATTTGTCACTGCTTCATCAGATCTAGAGAGAAAGGAATGACTTCCTTGAAGGAGATAAAAAAACAAACAAACATAAGGGGTGAAGTCACTTCATGGGGTACAGATTGTTCCTGAAAGGACCAAGGACTTTAAGACTTGAAGTTCAAAGTTGTGAGTTGTCTCTAGGCAATGTGTTTCCCCAAGTATCTCTACTAAATGCCTATCCATTTATACCTACTATCCTCCACAGATGCTGGATGCATTAACAGGAGAATGTGACCCAAGTTTGTGGGTAGCGTGATGATATCCTTTTATTGAGTTAAATTTAGGATTGCTTTTGCTTTTAACTTTTGAACAAATGTTCTATTTCCCCCCTTTTTCTTATTGACAGCTGTTTAATCAATTAATCAATCAATTAATTAAAATTAAGTAATTTTATTTAAATAAGAATGGCAGTAGAATTTCTGGAGCTATCATAGTGAGAAGTAAAAGCATATCTGTCCCATTTTCAATACTACTCTTAGAACTCTAAAGAAAAAGGATTATGAGATTTTATTTCCTGAGAGAACTGAATTTAGTCCTTATAAAGAAACATAAAAAGAATTCTTGATAATTTGTATTTTGAGATAACTGAATACTGAGATTGTGTTTCTATATTTAAGAAGTCCAAAATTATAGTGACGGCTTTAGCTATGATCTTTTTTTTTTCTAACAACAAATACCAGTGGGTTTTAAAAAAAATTATTGCTAGGCAATTATTAATTATTTATGTCTTTGCTTAAATTAAACTATTAATAAAGACTGGAGTTAACCACTAATCTTCCCCTATGTATTAGGGAATATGACATAGATAGAGGAGCAAATATTTATGGAAATGAGCTTGTGTAGTTTATTAAATGAATGATAATTCATTACCTGAGGGTATAATTTATTAATCAGAGCAAATTGACTGATTAATGAGGTTGTTGCAATTTTAACAATTAGCTTGGAAGTATCCAAACATACTCTTCAATTAGAGTAGAACTCAGGAGAATGAAGAATCACGAATGTTCAAGGAGAGAGAGAGAGAGACAGAGAGAGAGAGAGAGAGAGAGAGAGAGAGAGAGAGAGAGAGAGAGAGAGAGAGAGAGAGAGGTAATCACTCTGTCTAGTCCATCTTGGTCAGATATATATTGAGATAGTAAACTCTAAAAGCTTGCTACATTATAATACAAGAAACTGTGAAAAAGAGTTGAGCAAATGTACCTTCCTCTTCTTATTTCAGAGGATGGGAACTTATATGTAGAAAACTGTATATATTATCAAATGTTATCAGTTTGTTCATTTTACTGAGTTTTTTTTAAACAGGAAAATTTTTATTTTTGTTATAATGGAAGTTTTCTGGGGAGAAGAAAAATGTGGCATAGATTCAGAAATGAATGTTATGCTTAAAAATGCAAATAAGTGAGTTGAAAAGGATAGAAAAATAGATTAAACTATTTGTCTTACTAAAATAGAAGTAGACTTGAAAATTTGTCAATTGAAGTTGGATGGTTTTTTTGGTTGGTTGATTGGTTGCTGTTTTTCATACTTGAAGAGGACCAAAATGATATCACTAGTGACTGGCTTATACATAAATTAGATTTAAGTGAGGCAGAGTAGCACAAAATCATCAGCTTCACTCTCTCTTCCAATCATCAAAGATTGGTGGCAAGAGAAAAGTCAAGATAACTGAGGTCCAGTGGATGACCTTGAATTCTTTGATGTCTAACCAAGCTCTAAGCCCTCCAAAGCACCTCCTTTAGCCACCTTCATGGAATAAACAATTCTCATCCACTCCTTTTGTCAGGGGGAAATCTTCATATGCCTGGGGTAGGCGCTTCCCCCAATTCATTGTCATTTTTTCTCAATCTGTTTTAGCTCAACTGCCCAGGTTTACCCATGTTTGGGCACTGTAGCTATTATAAACTTTTGGAATCACAGATGAGAAATGGATGACAGGTAGATACCAAATGAGGAAAGCAGCCCCAAAAAGTGTTTGATAAGACATCATACCAGAGATATTTTAAAATGCTTCTTAAACCCCCATTTGAAGTATGTAACTGACAATTGTTTTCTTAGGTGAAATGCTTACTGGGATGAAGATTAGTTTGTAGTTGATACCAACTTAGTGTTCAGGTGAGATAAATATTTAGAAGGTAAGGAAAGAGGGAGTCAGTGTGGAATTCTACTTTACCTTTGTGGCTTTAATTTTCCTATTGGGGAAGAAATATTAGTGGGATTAAAAGGGCATTTATATCACCTTTTTTATAGCTTTCACAGCTGATATGAAAATTAATGAGGTTAATGATAGTAGTGGGATTGTTTCAAGTAAATTGAATTTAGGAGAAGCTTGAAGCAGGGCCCAAGCCTTAAAATATATGCCTAGAACTGATTATAAACCTGTCAGGTGTAAATAGGATTTTCCTAATCTAATTCACTGAACCTTTTATTCCTGAACCTTTGACTTTGTCCCACAAGAGCTAGACTCAATTGTGTTTCTGGTTTTTACTTGACTTTTTTTTTTTTAACAGATTTTCTGCTTCACATTCTATATATATTGTCTTGGCTTTCATTTCAAACATTACTACTACTTTCAGTTTCCAAACTTTATCTTTTACCAGAAACTCACCTTTGTCATACTATGTTTATAGCTTGTGCCAAAATATTCTGAAATAAAAGTCTTTCTCCTATTATAGCTGATTTCTTTGTATGGTATTTATTTTTTTTTATTTTTTTAAACATTTATTAATATACATTTTTAACGTGGTTACCTGATTCATGCTCCTCTTATCCCCTTCACCCCCCCCCCCCGCACTCCCCCCACTCATGGCCGATGCGCATTTCCACTAGTTTTGTCATGTGTCCTTGATCAAGATATTATAGCTGATTTCTGCCTGGTCCCAGCTAAGGGAACACCATTAGATCAATAAAGAGATCCCGTAATCTCATTTTGTAACAGAAAAAAGACCATTAGAAAGTACATTGTTTTTTTTTTTTTTTAAAGAGGATTGTGGTTCAGTCTCAGGTATATGTTCTATAGAATTATGCAAACATTCCACTTCTTTACATTTACTGTTCCATGTGTGGTCTAGTAGAAATCATAAATCAGATGGTAGGATTAGGAATGACAACTGTTTCACAGAATTTTTGAATTTTATTGTTAAAAGAAATCTTAGAGGTCATGTCCAACCTGTACTTGACAAAGAATCCTAGCCAGAAAAATATGCATTGTTAGAGTTTGGACATACTTCTAATATTTTTTTCAGTTATTATACATTACCTTATGAGAAGATAAATACAGATAAATGCTAAGCAAACACTCAATGTTCTCCCATAAAAGTGATTTATTGGAACAATGTAATAATTTCTTAGTACAGCAGCTATATGCAACTACAAATACAATGTAACATAAACAACATGTGAGAAGTCACTAAAAAATCTAATTAGCAGAAACAATCCCATAAAGAACTAACAGTCACTTTGACTCTATATTGGTCCAGCCATTGAGATTCATTGGAAATTAAAACAAATATTGAACTAGTGTTGACCTGCAACAGAGTTTTTCTGTAGCGAAGAACAACTGAAATGGATGTAAAGAAAACAGCACCCATTCAATACATTCGGTCAATTTAAACTTGAAGAACAACATAACAGATAAAAAGTAAATTTTATAAGTGGTTATTTACAGCCTTTTTTCTAGAGCACTAATGTGTTATCTAAATTTATTTTCCCATTTCCCCTATTTGATTCATTACTGCTCAAATTTCATGATACATTAGCAAATAAATCAATGTACAAGTAAGCATGACTTTTTTTCTATTAAAACTTATCTAATGTGTTTTATGAAAGGAAGAAAACCAAGAAATGTCATTGCAAATTTCATGCAATTAATTCTATACAGAAATAGGAAGAGTTAACTTTCTGGAGTCATATATAAGAAGCCTAATTTTTCCCTCTAGTCAGATTTATCTAAGAAAGTTATGTTGTAAATGAAATAAAATGATCTGATATATATTTTTTATTTATAGTAGGCATGGGGGATGAGTGCAAGTATGTCAAAAAATTCCTGAAAATATTAATTCCATGGACTATAATTTGAGACATTTTAGGAGAACCTGAATTTGCTGTAGACAAACTGTAGGTTTGAAAAATTCTCTCTACCAGAAAGTATAAGGAGTATTCTCATAGCTTTTATTTTAAGGTTGGATTTCCTTGCACTTTTAAGATATTTTTTTTTTATCCTGGGACTCCATTCTAGGAGCATAGGGCCACAACCTGTAGGCAATGGGTCATACAGTCGCTCAGGGTAGCCCAGCTTGGAAGTGTCTGAGCCCGGATTTGAACCTAGGACCTTTCGTCTCTAGGCCTGGCTCTCAATCCACTGAGCTAGCCCAGCTGCCCCTACTTTAGGTTGCAGTTTCTTTAGCAGATGTAGTTTTTACAGGGTGGGGTTGCTAGCCCCACGCCCAACCCTCCTCCTTTTTCATCCAGGCTAGGGACCGTCCTTGGCCCAGGAGTGGTAAGGGTGGGCAATAGGGGTCAAGTGACTTGCCCAAGGTCACACAGCTGGAAGTGTCTGAGGCTGGACTTGAACCTAGGACCTCCAGTCTCTAGGCCTGGCTCTAAATCCACTGAGCCACCCAGCTGTCCCCTTTTAAGATATTGGAGTAACAATATTATCTTGATTGCAGAAAAATTCCATGATATATGTTAGCATAGTTCCAGTGGGGGCACCACAAGTATAAGAAGGACTGAAAGTGCATATACGGCCTACTATGGTGGCTATTATTGCCACTGTAGCAACTATAATGAAAGGCTTTTCTTATTTAACTGCAGTTACATTCTGCTGATATCACCACACATTCACAAATTACAAAGTTCTGGACAAATTATAAAGTTTTATTTCCATAATATTGTTATGCTAATTTATAGCAAAATAATTTCATGTTTAGTAGATCCATAACTAGCAACCTTGGAGGCCAGGGGAAACATCATTAATTTACCTTCAAATTAAAAGTTGGACAGGAGGGGGCAGCTGGGTAGCTCAGTGGATTGAGAGTCAGGCCTAGAGACAGGAGGTCCTAGGTTCAAATCTGGCCTCAGACACTTCCCAGCTGTGTGACCCTGGGCAAGTCACTTGACCCCCATTGCCTACCCTTACCAATCTTCCACCTATAAGTCAATACACAGAAGTTAAGGGTTTAAAATTTAAAAAAAAAAAAGTTGGACAGGAGATTAGCACTAAGTATGCTAGAGATCCTCTTAGGGCACTGTTTTCTGAGTAGAGAGACCTTGAGAAACTGCTTCTTTCATGGTAAAGGTGGAGTTAAACCCAGTATCAGCTTGTGGGAGACTGTAGGAGAGAGCTTTGTAGAAAAAGAGGGACCTACTAGAATATTGCCCTATGGAGTAGCAGAAGAATCCATAGAAGTAAATAATAGGTTATCATAAGGATACTGTTGAGGAGGCCATTGGATAACAGGATAACATGAGGAGGAGGGGCTTACCTGGTTTATGCCAGTGGAATAAAGCATGGTATTTGGTAGGTTCCTAAATTAAGTAACTACTATTTCTATGTGCTGAAGGATCAATGATATTGTAAAAAAAAATGGAAGGGGGGAAATTTAAGAAATTACAAAATTATTTATTCCATTAAAATATTAAATATCCTGGGACAGTATCCAGGTCACCTTCCTTAGTAACATTAGTTATTTTGCCCAATTTATGACTCTGATACTTGCTACAATCTACATATTCTTACACAGAGATCAATAGGACCACATCTTCAAAAGGTTTCCTTTGAAAGTCATTCTTCCTTATAGTATAGAATTGTTTGAGGGAAAACTTTGGAAAAGTAAGCATGGTAGCACTATCATGAAGAGAAAATAGCTTATCCAAATTAAAGCCCAAATGAAATAACATAAAACCTATAAGGGGACCAATAACAATGCAGTATATTTAAGTATAGTATTGATCAAAAGAAGCTAAACACCAAAGCCAATGCAGACATGTTAACATTGGAGATACTGAGAGCATATATGGCAGAATTGTAGAATACAAAGAATATAGAAGACCAGCTTTTATTCTTCCAATTTCTCTCTGACATTAACAACTGGTGAACTGTCCAATGTTTTTTTTTTCCTTCACTGTCATCAGGTCTGATCTCGAATACATTTTCCATCTGTCAACTAGGGATAAATAAAGGCAGCTGGCTTCTGAGCATGGTTCTTGTTATGCTACTGATGCCCTACTGGAGTAGAAGTCAGGTATTGGCAGTCCAGTATGAAGTGTTACCTACAACAAGAATATGGTCAGCAGATTGAAAACTTCTCCCCATTGCTCTATCCTTCCTCTGGCAAAGTAAGGAACCCTGAGTTTCTTCTTTAACATCCACTTTCAGGGAAACAAAAAAAATTACAACAAATCATGTACTACAAACTTCTTCAATATGTTTCTCAACATTCTTCATCTTATTATTTTGCAGATAATGAGAGTTAATCTGCATGTTTAGTGGAAATATCACTTAAAGCAAGGAGAATATAGATAAGGTCAGTTCTGAATTTTCTAAATCTTAGACCTGGAAGTTAAAAGGATGAGCTAGGACAATTGTATACTTCAGAATGTCCACTAATTTTAAATATCCCCAGAGAGTATCCTTAAATTAGAATAAATCTTTCTATCTATATTTAGGTTCATTAGTACAAATTATTGACCTGAACATAAAATTATTTAATTAATTCTTATCCAGTTTAATTATATTAAATGCCAAGTTCATTTTTAGGTAAAGAAGGTGGCACAGTGAATAGGCCCAGAGTCAGGAAAACTCCTCTTTCTGAGTTCAAATTTGGCTTTATATACTTACTAGCTTTGTGACCCTGGGCAATGTCATGAGCCCCTGAAGCTGTTGCAATGAAAATGTTTTCTCCCTCCATAAGAGCAAAATACATACCTGGACATTCCTGTTCAGGCTGACAGCAGGAAAGAATAGACCTTCCATATTCTCAAAGGCAATAGGACCTTGTTGATCTTCATTGATAGAAAATGTTAATGTTCTTCTATTTAAATCAAGAAGGACTCCAATTGTGGCACCCTTTGTGATCCCTCCCTCAGTTCTATGGGAAAAGAAAAAAATGGGATGGCAGGTCAAATTAAACTTTTTCTTGTTTATAAATTTGAGAGACGGTACCATTTCTAATGAATAAAGAATTCTCTCCTTTATTGCTTCCTAGTGCTTAGTGCTAACAAACATGAATGACTAAAAAATGGCTTCTGACTCACTAAAGATTAGGTCCTCTTACTATGTTCTATAATTGATCTTATTTGTGAATTCCTGGGGAGTTTGAACTGAAAGGGACATTGAGAATCATGTGGTCCAACATTTTACAGATATGTAGCAAAGTCCAGATTAGAATCTATATCCCTTGATTTTGAATTTAGAGGTTTTTCCACAATACAATGTCCTAATTTAACAATTAAAACACATACACACACACACACACACACACACACACACACACACACACACAGAAATAAGATAAAAAGACGCATGTAAGCTGAGCCTGAAAAATATGCACAAGGAACTCTCTTTAGTGTTAGGTGTTTTTGTTTTTGTTGTTGTTTGCTCATTTTTCCTATCTAATTATAGGTAAGTTCTCTTTTCTGGAAAGTGGGGGTAACTTCTTAAACTTTAGTCCTTCCCTGATGTTATTCTCAACTTATTTTCAGGGTTTTTACCAGTTTCAGTTCTTGGAGGATGATATAATGGTCTGAGGGCTAAGAGCTCTGAGAGCCCCCTCCCCTTGCTGATTCAATTGACCTTTGAGATGCTGATAGCTTAAAGCAGTGATTCCCAAAGTGGGCGATGCCACCCCCTGGTGGTTGCTGCAGCAATCCATTTATCTTTCCTATTAATTGCTATTAAAAATTTAAAAAAAGTTAATTTTCAGGGGGCTAAGTAATATTTTTTTCCGGAAAGGAGGCAGTAGGCCAAAAAAGTTTGGGAACCACTGGCTTAAAGAACTTGCCTCAGGCTTGGGTTTAAGCTTTTGATCCCACTCTGAATTTGATTGAGTATGGGGCTAATCCAATTTTAGCTCCAGGTTTAGGATCAATTTTTTGATCTTACTGTGTATTTGATCCAATCAGGCACACCCTTGATTGTCCTGGAGCTCTGTCCTTAGTTTTGGACAAAAAGACTGCCTCCCCTTCCCCCCCCCCCAATGAACTGTGTCCTTATCCCAGACTGCCAACTATGTCCTCATCCCAAGCCCAAATTGGGATTTCTGCCTTGGCTCTGAGTCCACACAGATCAGACTACTTTAGCCCAGATTGCCCTGGGGTAGGACTCTGGACTTCTCCACAGATTGTTAATTTCAAGGTGTATGGGTTGGCTTGTACCACTATTTGCCCCAGTAGAATTTCAGGGTCTGAATGTTGGCTAGGACTTAGTTTCTGAACCTGTGACAGTTGATGTGGGATGGGGGAGTGTGGCTTGTTCTTGGCTTCCTCTTCCCTCGTTGTTACAGCCACTTGCTGACTGCTCTCCTCTCACCCTAGGATCTCAGATTTTCTCTGCCTACCTTTTGGATTTTTCTTTTCTTGAAAGTTGTTTCACTCTGTCTCCTTTTTTGTTCTTTATTCCTGTATTCATTTAGAGGATTTTAATCCTGATCTGAGAGAATTCTTGGTGTCATGGAGCTGCTCTGATATACTCTACTATCTTGGCTCTGCCCCCACAATCAAATACAAAGTTTTTAAAAATGTCATCTATTGATTCTTCACTGTCTATTTTAATCCTTTGGAACAGCCTACACACCAGAGTTTCCAGTTCTTTCCATTTCTCACAAGAAACAGTAGAATGTTCTGTGTTCTTAACCATTAATACATTATGTATCTTTAGATAGACTGACTTCACAATTCTACCCATGTATCTTTAGATAGACTGACTTCACAATTCTACCCATATGCACAAAGAGATTTACTAGGATAAACACAGGTTAATAAAATAGAGTCGATGTATTATTTTATGAAGTCTCAATATCCAGTTTCCTAAATGTGGTCTACTTAATAGGTCTTAACTTTCCTATTAAATTAGTTGCTTAATTTGCATTATAGACAACTTCCAGCTGGCAAAGATGAAGTAGTAGAGCAACTTGTATAACCACTCAGTTGCTACTTTTTTTCATGAAACTTTTATTAATGCCCTCTGTCTACATATTGTATCTCATTCTCTGAATTTCTTAAGCTTTTTTTCTTTTTAATTCTCATGCATTTATTCTTTTCCAACCTGGAATTGCATGTGTGCATGCCTCATTTTCTATAAGAATGTAAAGATATCAATGTGTTTTATATCTCTACATCTTCATATATCCAGCACTTAGCATAGTGCCTTTATGCAAAAAGAACTAAATAAATATGTGTTTAATTAAATTAATAAAGAAGGGGATTTTTGTTTCCAAAGAGGTAAATTTTTTTTGCATATCCATAATACCTTTACTGACAGAGAAGAGCAGGAGTAAAGAGAATGTAAGAGCTGTGATTGTGGTTCTTTTTCTGACTAGAAACAACATGAAGGTTTGACTTTTGGCAAGTTGACAGCTGGAAGGTACCTGTTGGTGTGTGAATTGTTGTGCATGAACCAGCTTCGATTATTGTCCACATACATTGCCCAAGCCTTGTCATCCTTTCCCAACATCATGTCTTTCATCACATCAATACAGGCTACACCAAAAGCAGGATCTGGATGGTTGTCATAACGATCAATTGTCAGCTCCCAATAATGGACTCCCTTAGAGAAGCCAGTCTTTCCTAGCACAACACGATCATCATAGCTATTGCAGGTCACAGTCAGGTTGTCATTGGAGAAGATAATGTCAGAGTGTGCAGAGCCAGGGTCAAATGCAAACCAGGCAACTGGGAAAAACACAAAGGGAATATAGTTATCAAGTAAATAGTCTATTAAAAATTCCTACATGAAATAAGGACCTTTATGTCCGGATATATTGCTCTGTAGGAATAAAATTCCTAGAGCCAAAATAAATTATGTGAAACTGAAGTGGTGGCCACTTTCTTCATATAGAATGAGGCTCAAAGAGCCAGATAACTGTCTTATTAGGTACATCTTTGGGAAAGGGTCTTTTGCTCAAACTATACTCCTAATGAATGCCTTCCTTCACCTAGTGACTTGTCAGAATAATACCATCAGAAACAAGAAGAAGTTGAATTAAGGTGAAGGTATGAAAAGGAAAGTGGAAGTGTAAAGTATGAAATCATACATGGAAAAAGGAAAACAAAAATGATCAATAAAGCTTTCAGTGTAACTGATAAAGTTCAGTATTTTTCTTGGCTCTACTGAAAAGTGAAAAGTTGTTTGACAAAATCAATATTTATGGCTTCAATTTTCATGAATTGGCAATAGGGAAGAAACTACATGATTTCCTTCATACCATAATTGGATAATTTGTCCTCTAAATCTCAGACATAAAATTTACTGCTGGCTTTCAATAAGGGTTGATTAAAAAAACATAGAGCAGATTATTATGCTCCAAATTCTAATTCCTAAGTACTGTTCTAAAAATAATACTCTTTCATAGATCTATTCAATGTTTTATTGAACCTCTTTATAAAAACCTCTCATGCACTCAGATTTTTTCATTTTAAGAAATATAACAGGTTATTTCATACCTGCTACCAGCTTTTTTATATCAACTGTTGTCATTCCAAATGATTGTCATGGAGAAGAGAAACAGGACGTCAGATAGTTATTTATAAGAAAATGAGCATTTACAATAATATTATAGACAATGCTTTGTTACCTTAAAGTACTATATAAATTCCAGTTATTACAGTTATTTGTTCCTTTTGGGAAGATTACATTACTTTGGGGAAGACAAAGAACATTATTGAAAATAGTCAGTATGAACCTGTACAAAGCATTGCTTTGGGGGGGGGGGTTGTATTATCAACAAGTTTAACAAAATAACATTCTGAGTTAATGTATAAGAAAACTAGAAGGCATTAGAGTTTTATCTGATGCAGCATAGAAATAGAAATATTTTAAATTATTTTCATAAAAGGAAATAAAAAGTTTGGTGTAATAGAACCCGAAGAATGGTTAATCAATTATCTTGAACTAAAGTAAGTATTCATTTACTCTGTGAAGGAAATTGATGGACATAACAACATAAAATAAAATAAATCTTAATTATGATGAGTAATACTTGCCCAGTTGGGAGAAAGGTGCTGATTGTGTCTCAAAATTGCATCCTATAAAGAGATGGTATATTATATTCGTCAAAGATAAGAAAAAGTAGGCAGTCTTAAGAAATTGTTTACAATATGAGTAATATTCTGAATAAAACTAAGAAGATGTTACTGGATCAAAAACCTTCTCTTTTCCTCTTCCTATACCAGCTTACTACTTAACTTTTTTCCATGAAATCTGTGGTGTACTTTTAAAATGTGAAAAGCTGAAATTTGAATCATCCAATAACCCTCTTTCAATGCATGTAGTTCAAAACCAAATCATTCTATATTCTACCACTTTTTCATAAGGTACTATATTAAGAAACTTACCATTCAAAAAAGAATATTATTTTCCTGCATAAAGTGGAGAAATTTTGTAATCTATAACTATTTCATCATAGTGTGGCTATAACCTCATATATGTGTTCAATTTTACTAACATAACCAGATAAGAATATACCATATATGTATTTATCACTTAAGTAATATGGAGATTATAAATATTGAAATTATTTTTAAATTAAAGAGGTTCTCTGAAAGCTTCATCCTTTCTAGATATCAGATATTTTATGTTGTTATATAAATAGTTCTGATATGAAATATACCTATGCTATTCCAACCATGAATATTCCATTGTTTTCCAGAAGAGATTATTTCATTATGTGCCAATAAACTTTCTTCATTTTATTTTCATTAGACCTAAAATTTGGGATAGTATTAAAAGAGTCTTGTAAATCTGGAAATGGAATTTTGAGAAAGGAAATCTAATGCTTCACCATACCCACTCAGTAAAGCATAACAAAAACTGCTTTAAAATAACATATTTTCGGGGGCAGCTGGGTAGCTCAGTGGATTGAGAGCCAGGCCTAGAGACAGGAGGTCCTAGGTTCAAATCCGGCTTCAGACACTTCCCAGCTGTGTGACCCTGGGCAAGTCACTTGACCCCCATTGCCTACCCTTACCACTCTTCCACCTATAAGTCAATACACAGAAGTTAAGGGTTTAAAATAAGAAAAAAAATTAACATATTTGAAGGAAAAATATTTTGTTCTTGTTATAAACTTAAAAATCAGAAATGTATTTTGTCATGTACAATATCCAATGATGGAATTATGATATAAAGAATGTACCCCTATTTTAGTTAGTATTTTACTAGAATAAAATGGAAATTGTTTCCATTGTATAATCCCTAAATTTATTTTTCATGCTTAGCTTCAATTTGAAACCTAAATTACTAGCTATGAATTAAGTCCCAATGAATAAAATAAAGCTATGCTTTTTTCTAATCTAATTAGAAGTTCTTTCCAAGCAGTTATGTAGTATCGACTTAGAACTTGTTATATGCTTGTTTTTAATTAATGATGTGTATATTTGTTCTCTTTCAAAACAGATGTCCTAAAGATATTTTATTTTTAAGTTCAAAATATCAGGTAAAATTCATAATACAATTGTTACAATATTATCAAATACATTACCAATCAATTCAAACCACAATACCATTTATCATTGATATATGTATATATATACATATATATATATATATCGTAACTGTGAAAGAACATCAAAAATGGATAAAAAATTTGGTAAAAAAAGGCATGTGTGGAAGAGAGAAACATAATGGGAAAAAAAAGACATGTTTAATTAAGCTTTAAATCACTGCATATTATTTTGACTGATGTGGTGTGCTCTTTTTAATTTCTAAATATGAGTGAGGTAAAAAAGGAAAAAGAAACTTTTGGAAAAGTGCAACATATAAAAATGTGCATCCATAAAATAGTCCTGAAGAAATTAAATGTGTGCAGCTTGAACAAATTTTCTAGGTTCTGTTTATTAGATTGATCCAGCCAAGGAAAAAACTATTACACTACATTCAAATTTGTCACAATTTACTTTGATGGTATAGTAGTGGAATTGAAAATAAGGTAATTAAGATTAATAAATAGATAGGTTGCAAAAGGGTTTTTGCCAACTCGTATGTCCTCACACAGATTGGAGGGCGCAAGCAAGGTTTGGAATGGAAGGCATGTGGGCACAATTCTGTTTGGCAGTTAGGAACACTGGCTGTCTGGGGAAAATAGTTTGGTTGAGACACTGGCGCTGACTGAACTTTCTTCTGGTGGCTTTGGATGTGTGTGTTTTCTTAAGTTAAACAGATTGTAAAGCTTGATTTATTCTGCACAGAGAAGGAATTCAAGAATAGAAAAGAAAGCTGAATCCCAGGAAGATCCCTGTGGTAGCAAAATCTTAAGCAGGTCTTAAGACTCTTTTCCCAGGCCATCTTTAGTCTGAGAGAGATGTTTGAAACATCTTAAAGGTTTCCTGCTTCCTGTCTTCAGAAATCATCAAGAAGAAGGCAGTGAGTAAAGACAAACCTTTGCTTTGCTGGCAATTTGAGATTTCTCTCATTGTCAGGTAACTGTGATAATTGGATTAAGTCTACACTGCCCATCTTTAGATTTAATCACCAAAGGTGAGAGCACCTTCAATTCTGGGAGGTCCATAACCTACCTGTGCTAGAGTGGGTGACAAATCAGAATCAACTGACTGCCCCCGAGGCAGTACTATGAGAAGCATCTATTGTGATTGGACATGCAAATTAGGGAGGAGGCACAGGAAGTGACGCATAAGTGACCCCTTTAAAAGGAGAAGGTCTTCTGCTGGGGAGGGGCTTCTGGTGAAGAGGGTGGCTGGTGAAGGAGCTCTTCAGAGTCTTCTAGCTCTTCTGGTCCGTGGAGGAGTGCTGTCTGGAAAGCTGAGACCTTGGTGAGACTGCTTTCAATATCTTCTTTAGAAGTCCACATGGTGAGTTTAAAGACTGAATCTTCCTAAACTTCTCTTTAATAGACTCTGTGAATGAAGCTTCATTCACCTCCAGGCCTCTGGCCCTCTGACTCTCAGCTGAGGGTTAATTAGATATACCTGGATTAATTAGAGCAGTGATTCCCAAAGTGGGAATACCACCCCCTGGTGGGTGCTGCAGTGATTGAGGGGAGTGGTGATGGCCACAGGTGCATTTATCTTTCCTATTAATTGCTATTAAAATTTAAAAAAAATTAATTTCCAGGGGGGCTAAGTAATATTTTTTCTGGAAAGGGGGCAGTAGGCCAAAAAAAGTTTGGGAACCACTGAATTAGAGGATCGTAGTAATTTACTTACTGTGTTAGATTCTTATTTCCTCTCTCTCTTCTCAATTGTAAATAAACTTTCATAAAAGTAAATTTTGACTTGAGATTATTCTTAATTGAACAAATGTTCAATCCTCTGGCGACTATTTTTTAATATCTTGAACCCAAAAAACCCCCTTTTCTCCCTTACAACTGGTAGGCCCAGAGATCTTTTTAGGCCTGCCAGAGCAAGGTATAGACAAATATAGGCAAAAGCCTCAGTACTGACTTTATATCATCAGTCGTAATCTTATTTTTTAAATGGCAAGTGAAGCAGGTGGTTAGACATTGTGGATTATAGTTACTTAATTACTCTTATTATGTTTGTGGTAGGTTCCATCTTTTAGCTGAGGAAGTTCTGTCATGTAAGTAGATAATGCTTTCAAATTCTAGTTCTTTTCAACCTAATTGCCAGGATTTTGTCTACACATATCTCAAGACTTTGTTAAATAAGCCTACTTTGGCTACATATGCAGTTCTACTCTTTAAAATGCTGTCCTGTGAGTAGACTGAGCAAGGACTATGTCATAATGTTCTTTGAATTTAATATAAATTATACCTCTCTTTCCTTTTTAAAAAAAAAAAGGAAAATTTTGAAAATCCATCTCAAGTCTCAGGTTTCAACCCCACCCTTTTGATTAAGCATATATACATACTATGGAAGGAGACCAGAGGCATCATAGCTCCCTGGATTTCTGTAAAATGCTTGCCTCTTGTCCCCCATGACTCCTGGCATCCAGAAGGCTGGCCTCTGACCTGAGCTATGGTCAAGTCTGTCCAATCAGGAAGATATAGAAGGATACCACTGGCATTATAACAAAGGGTATTAAGGGAAACAGCAAGATCTTTTTGGCTTTTCAGCTCTTGGTCTTGGTCTAGGAACTTGGCTGGCTTTAGGTAAGAAGCTATATGGCCATTTTGACATTTTTTGGAGTGACTTCTCTTGGCTAATGAAAGGAAACACCAGTGACAAACTCAGGCTTGGGTCCCTGATTAGGTTTATTTCTCTATCTCTATCTCCAACTCCAACTTTTACTTTCTAATAAATAATTATATGTTAATATAATGTCTCCAGATAATTTTAACCCTAACAGTATATTTTAACAGAATGATTAACTGCTGAAATTGTTAAAAAAACAGAATAATTTGTAAGCAAAAAGTGCAAATATGAGCAAAAGGAATAATTTCACTAATGTGGAAAGCTTACTTCTCAATATACACATTAATAGCAGCTCCACACTGACACAACAGATAACTTCATTATTCAAATCCTTTCCATCCTAGAAACAGTCTATAGATAGAGGATAACTATACCTTTGTAATGTGCACATGGATTTCAAGAACAAAATACACTATTTCAGAAATGCCTGAAGGGCACAGAGATCAAGAGAAAACGTCAGATATATTCAGCTTACCTGGTGCATTCAGAGACTGTAAAGAAGAATGTAAACTCAATTGGTGGGCTGAAGATCGGATATCAAAGCAGGATCTCCCAGGAAAGTTGGGCTGTAGATTAAGAGTTGATGAGAAGGGACTCATCCGTCGGAGCTGTAATCTTTCTGAAGATGATGGAAAAGTGAGGGTCTGCTCTTCTGAATCTGTGTCTGAATCAATGTAAACTAGATATCAGAAAGCTGTCACCTATGTAAAAATTCTTACCAATTACACTAGCATAAATTCCGACTCAATGGGGAAAGGGTATATATGTCCTTTCCTTAAATCGCAAGGGGTTTGGGGCAAGAACAAAACAGAAGATTCTCTAAGTCCAATATTTGTATATGTTTGAATGTAAACAGAGATTTATGTGTATCCCTGCTCTCTCTTCTGACATTTTAAATAGCATGGTTTTTATTCTTCCAAAATGTTACAGGGCCATCAAATAATTAGTAAATTTCTTTTTTGTAATTTTGACATTTTTCATGTTGAAATTTACTATTGAAAATAAATTTCACTAGGTGAGAACCAAAAGAGCCAAAGACCAAAGCTCTTATCCTAGACAAGTGATGGTGCCTATAGCATGCATGCCAAAGATGGCATGCTTGCCACCCCCCATCCCCAGAGTTTTTTACTAGAAAGGCAGAGAGACTTCTCCCTTCCTTCTCTCCACCATGCTTGATGACACTTTTTCATATCACCCATCTCCTCTGCCCAGTAGTCCAATGGGAATGCACAATGGGTAAGATGGGTGTCTCACAGGCAGCAGAGCTGGAGGGGAGCAGAGCATTAGGGCTACTCCCCTCCCCCTCTTCACCTGTGCTGAGGACATTTCTCACTTCACCCACCCCTCTGCCCAGCAACCCAATGGAAGGGAACTTCCTCCCTTCCCTGACTGGGGTAATGTGGACAGCTTATGGACAGCAGAGCTAGAGGGTAGTGGAGTGCTTGAGCCACTTCCTTCTCTACACTTGCTGGGGATATTCCTCATTTCACCTACTCTTCCACCCTCCACACAGCAGTCCAATGGTAGTGCTTTCTCCCTGCCCTATGTGGAGTGAGGGGAGGCAAGAAGCTCCCAGCACTCAGTGGGAGGGGTGGGGCAAGAGAGGGCACACAGTCTCTAAAAGATTTGCCATCACTACCCTAGACAATTGTTTGGCAAATGTATCCTTAGGCAACAAAATTCTTTTCAGAGTTTTTGCATAAGAGATGATGACAATTAGAGATTATATACTCGTAGTTTTCACTTTCCTTCTTTTAAATATTTTCTCATTAAAAATCTATTAAAGATTTTATTCCCCACAGTAGTCAACAAAGCTCTCTCAAGTTTTGGCCTTTATAATAAAGGACTAATGTAAAATTCAAATGGCTCAGACAAAGCCATTTGTTCAGACAAAGAAATTGGATTCCTATCTGGTCCTATGAAGTTAGTTTTAGGTCCTGGAAATTTCATTTAACTTCTTATAAGTATTAAAATAAACTGATCTTACACAATGTGAGTTATTTGTAAAACAATGTCAGAGGATATATTCAGGAATTAGACCTCCAAAAATGTATGTATAACAAATTTAAATTTATTCTGCCTATTATAACTTATCACTTTTTAAAATCTAGATACTAAACAAAATTAAAAACCACTCTAGGGCATATTATTGCTTCAATGAATAGGCACTGCAGAAATACTAAGTTGGGGCAGCTAGGTAGCTAGATGAATAGAGTCAGGCCTAGGGACAGGAGGTCCTGAGTTCAAATCTTACCTCAGATACGTCTTAGCTGTGTAACCTTAGACTTACCTCTAATTGCCTAGCCTTAATGCTCTTCTTCCCTGTACTGCCAGTGAAATACAAATTGACAATAGTTTTCTAATGAATAACTTAGATATCTATCAGTGAACTGAAATATTGGTGTAATTCCTCAAAATGTATTCTGCTTAGTATCAATTCTAAGACAGAAGCTTTTTTAAGGCTTAAAAAAACCCCACAAAATAATGATAGTATAAGAATATTTTTAACTGTCTGTCCTTTGCAAATAAAACAGCTAGTGAATTTATTTTTCTAAATTACAAAAAGTATCTGCTGCTTAAAAAAAAGGTCATTTAATACTAATCAGATGTATTGGAATAGACTGTTAAGTGGAATTTTAAATATTTTTGACTCGGAACTCCACTTTAAAGGAACTAGAAATGATGACGCAAGTGGTTTCTTATTCTGTTGAAATCTTGCCAGGTAAATTTCTAAAATCCATTTTATGGTTATGAAAATTCTGCTGTTATTCTGCTGAATGTAAAAAGTAGATCCCATAGCTGCATTCTCATTTGTTTCACTATGCTTCTTTGTGAGTGATTGATATTTAATAACAGAGATCTTAAATGTGTACATTTCTTGGAGTCAGTTTGAACTATTTAAAATGCATTTAAAATCTTATTTTATCTTTGGTTTTTAATATCACTTTCAATTCTGAATATATTCCTCTTTCCTTACCTAGAAATAAGCCTTTCTATCTAGCAAAAGTTATAAAAAGAAAAAAGAAAATTTTAGAAAATCAAATTACTATACCAATTATTTTACAACATATTCAGTATTTAATACTCATAGTCCCCACAACTCCATAAAGAGTGTAGAGAATGTATTTTCTCAACCTTTCTATGAGGTGAAGCTTGACCAATATAATTGAACAGAATTCAGTTTCATTTTTTTATAAGGTAGATATTAGAAGAAAATTTAAAAAAACCAGTCGTGTTTTTATTTCAGTGGTCATAGAGACAGAGGTGTTCTTGCAGATAGTGTTTGAATTAAAACAAAAAACAAATAAAAAACTCAAAAAACAATGAGTTAGAAGAAGAGAGAAGCAGTTGGTACTAATAGACATATATCTTTTATATTTTCCATAAGAATTTATACTCTTTCTTCCTAACAATGCAAACTAGTTGGAATGTACTTCATATTGGTATTTAGAAGACCTATGTAAATTATTGAATATGATGTATTGGGAGGGGGGGAAACTGTTGAAATTATTTTTATGGAAGATTTAAAAAATTATAATTAAAATAATGTAAATGTTTAAATAGCATTTTTTGCTTTTAGAATATCTTATAGCTATATTTATCAAACACCATAATATTATCTTGATTATTAAGTAAAAACTTTTCCCCACATTTTAATAAGAATCTGCATAGCACTGCAGATTTCATTAAACACTGGCAGTTGATTTGTTATTCTTAAATCTAGATAAAAAAGGAAAGAATATATGGCAGAATTCATTCCCAATGATTCTGAACTATAAGGATGATATTTGAAAATAAGTATTGTTTTTATTAGTTTAAAGATAAGAAGTAGAGAAGCTGGCTTGAGAAAGAATTGGAGTTTCAAATAAAGCTGAGAGAGTGTGTTAATTTCAACTGGTGGCAGTTATAACCGTTATTTCCATGACAATTACACTTTCTGGGTGTGGCATTCCAGGAGGGGCTTCTGGCAGTGGACAGAGCCACATGTAGCTACTTTCTCTCTTAGGACTGGAGAAGGTAACATCTTTGCCTCTCTCTATCTTGGTCTGAGGGAAAGACTTGAAAGAGTGGAGTGTTTTCTTTTCCAACTTGGGAAAACACTATTCATTTATCTTTTACTGTCTATAGATTAGTTAAACTGTGAAAAGACCAAACAAAATCTGGTCTTTTGTTTGTACTCTGAGTCTGTTAAGGTTCAGAGTCCTAACTTGATTCTTGTGGAGACTCAACCAGCTAGCCTTGGTTATCTTTGTGACTTAAATGTGAAGTTAAGAGTTAGAGTGGTTAGGTTTATTTAGAATAGTATAAATTTGGTTAGTTAGATCAGGGACGTAGCCTGTGAACCACAGGAGAAGTGGTTCCTTGAGGGACCTAGGAGTTTATTTGAGGGGAGTTGGAATCCCTTAAAATTAGAAATCCTTTTTCCTTTATATATATTTAAATAAATAGTTTATTTTTCATAAACAAGAGTCTCTTTAGCATTCCTTGCACCTGGCCCTGAAGGGAAATTCATCATTGAGCTTCACTTCACTTACCATTGAAGATACTTTGATATAATCTATCAAAAGTATCTAGAAAAAATTTTCAACCTTTGTTTTCTAGTTCCTTGTGGGCTCGCCTATTTTATTTTTACAGAACTTTGGCACAATCATCAGAAAAGTCATTTTAATGTTTGATTAAAACATTTATAGTGGTTCCATCAAAAACCAATTATAGACTTCTTGGGGTGGAGCCAATAAGGTGGAGTGAACCAGAACTGCTTTGTGTAATCACAAGAATCCTCTCTGACCAAGATTAAAATATCACCACAAAATAAATATAAAGAGGTGTGAGAAATCACTATAGAAAGGGCAGGTAACAGTGGTGATGGGTAATGCTTTAACTTTACTCTCATCCTAACTGGCTCAGAGAGGGAAAAACAATTATACTCAGTGGGGTATAAAATTTTATCTTACAATACTCAGTGGGGTATAAGATTCTATCTTACCCTACAGAGAAGTAGAAGGGGAATAAGACAATGGAAGAGGGAGATAATTGGAGGGGGGGTAAAAAGTGAGGGGATAAAAAAAAGCAAAACGCTGGTGAGGAAGAACAGAGAGAAAGGGAACAGAGTAGGATCTAAAGGAGATAATATGATGGAGGGCAATAAGGAGATAATAATCATAATTCTGAATGTGAATGGGATGAACTCACCCATAAAACAGAAGTAGATAGCAAAATGGAATAAAAACTAGAATCATACTATATGTTGTTTACTGGAAACACATTTGAGGCAAGATGACAAACATGGAGCAGAATTTATTATGCATCATCTAAAGTAAAAAAAGCAGGAGTAGCAATCATGATACCAGATAAAACTAAAGTAGAAATTCATCTGATTAAAAGAGATAAGAAAGGAAATTGCATTTTGCTAAAAGGTACTATAAACAATGAAGCAATAGCATTACTAAACATTTATGTACCAAATAGTATCTCATCTAGATTTCTAAAGGAGAAATTAAAGGAGCTTAAGGAGGAAAAAGAGAGTAAGACCATACTAGTGAGGGATCTCAACCTTCCCCTTTCAGAACTAGATAAATCAAACAAAAATAAATAAGAAAGTAAGGGAAGTGAATGAAATGTCAGAAAAATGAGAGCTAATAGATATCTGGAGAAAATTGAACAGGGATAAAAAGGAACATAATTTCTTCTTAGCACAGTACATGGTACATATACAAAGATCAGCCATGTACTATGGCATAGAAATATTGCAAACAAATGCAAAAAAGAAGAAATAATAAATGTAACTTTTCCAGGTTATAATAAAAATTATAATTATCAATGGTCCATGGAAATGCAAATTTAAAATTAATTGGAAACTAAATAATCTTACTTCTTCAAAACTGGTGGGTCAAAAAACATCATAGAAACAATTGTGAACTTCATTAAAGAGATTGACAATGAGGAGAAAACATATCAAAATCTATGGGAGACAGCCAAATTCAGGGGAAAATTCATATCTCTGAGTGCCTATAGGAACAAACTTGAGAGGGAGGAGATCAATGATTTGGGCTTGCAACTTAAAAATTAGAAAAAGAAGAAAATAAAAGAATATAAATAAAAGAAAATAAAAGAAAATAAAAATCTCCAGATAAAAACTAAATTGGAAATTCTAAAAATTAAAGGTGAAATCAATAAAATTGAAAGCAAAAGAACTATTGAATTAATTGAATTAATAAATAAGACTCAGAGCTGGTACTTCATAAAAACAAATAAAATAGATAAAGTATTGGTTAATCTAATTAAAAAAGAAGAGAATCAAATCAACAGTATCAAAGATTAAAAGGGTGATCTCACCTCTATGAAGAGGAAATCAAACTAATTATTCAGAACTATTTTGCCCAATTATGTGGCAATAAATATGACAATCTGGGTGAATTGGGTGAATATTTACAAAAATGTAAATTGCCTAGATTAACAAAAGAGGAAATAGAATACTTAAATAATCCTATATCAGAAAAAGAAATTGAACAACCCATCAAAGACCTTTCTAAGAAAAAATCCCCAGAGTCAATAGATTCACAAATGAATTCTATCAAACATTTAAAGAATGACTAATCCCAATATTATACAAATTATTTGACAAAATAAGCAAAGAAGGAGTCTTATCAAATTCTTTTTATGACACAAATATGGCATTCATGCCAAAGCCAGGAAGAGCAAAAACAGATAAAGAAAACTATGGACCAATCTCCTTAATGAGCATAGATGTAACAATTTTAAATAAAACACTAGCAAAAAAGACTACAGCACTTTATCACAAGGGTTATCCACTCTGACAGGGTGTGATTTATACCAGGAATGCAAGGATGGTTTAATATTAGGAAAATCATCCACATAATTGATCATATCAATTATCAAACCAAAGTAAATCAAATGATTATCTCAATAGATACAGAAAAGGCCTTTGACAAAATACAACACCCACTCCTATTGAAAACACTAGAAAGTATAGGAATAGAAAGGCCCTTCCTCAAAAGGATAAACATAAAATAAATAATAAATACCAACAAAACCACCAGCAATTATCATCTGCAATGGGGAAAAGTTAGAAGCCTTCCCAACAAGATCAGGATCATGTCCATTATCACCTCTATTATTTAATATTGTACTAGAAATGCTGGTGATAGCAAATTAGTGAAAAAGAAATCGAAGGGACCAAAGTAGGCAATGAGGAAACTAAATTATCACTCTTTGCAGATGATATGATGGTGTACTTAAAGAATCCTAGAAAATCAACTAAAAGGCTAGTGGAAACAATCAACAACTTTAACAAAGTTTCATGGTACAAAATTCTATATATTTTCAACACAATTCAGGAGCAGGAATTAGAAAGAGAAACCCCATTTAAAACCACTTTGGACAATAGAAAATATTTAGGAATCTATCTGTCAAGGCAAAAAGAGGAATTCTATGAACACAACTGCAAAACACATTTCACACAATTAAAACTAGGTCTAAATAATTGAAAAAAACATTAATTGCTCATTGGCAGAATGAACTAATATAATAAAAATGACAATCCTACCCAAATCATTTTACTTATTTAGTGCCATACCTATCAAAGCACCAAAAAAACTTTTTTATAGAATTAGAAAAAAATTGTAACAAAGTTCATCTGGAAGAACAAAAGATCAGGAATATTAAGGGAAATGATGGAGAAAAATGTGAATAATTGGGGCCTACCAGTACCAGATCTTAAACTGTATGATAAAGCAGTGATCATCGAAACAATCTGGTTTTGGCTAAGAGATATAAGGGTGGATCAACGGAATAGACTAGGGGTAAATGATCTCAGCAAATTAGTGCTTGATAAACCCAAAGAGCCCAATTTTTGGGGAAAGAACTCACTATTTGACAAAAACTGCTGGGAAAATTGGAAAACAGTATGAGAAAAATCAGGTCTAGATCAACATCTGACAACCATATACCAAGATCAATTCAAAATGGGTAATATATATGTATACACATATATATTAAGACATATATAAAGAGTGAAATAATAAACAAATTAGGTGAACATAGAATAGTATATCTGTGATATCTGCAAATTTAAGACCAAGCAAGAGATAGAAAATATTACATAATGTAAAATGAATGATTTTGATCACATGAAATTAAAATGTTTTTGTTCAAATGAAACCAATGCAAACAAAAATATAAGGAAAGCAACAAACTGGCAAAAATATTTTATAACAAAATCCTCTGACAAAGGTTTAATTTCCCAAATATATGAAGAACTAAGTCAAATTTGCCAAAAATCTCGCTATTCCCCATTTGACAAATAGTCAAGGGATATGAATAGGCAGTTTTCACATGATGAAATCAAGACTATCAATATGCACATGAAAAAGTGGTCTAAATCCCTCTTGATTAGAGAAATAAAAATTAAAACAACATTGAGGTACCATCTTAAACCAACAGAGTGGCCAATATGACAGCAAAGGAAAATGAGAAACATTGGAGGTGATGTGGCAAAATTGGGACACTAATACACTGCTGGTGGAGTTGTGAATTCATCCTACCACTCTGGAGAGCAATTTGGAATTATGCCCAAAGGGTTTTTAAAAGACTGTCTGCCCTTTGATCCAGCCATACCACTGCCGGGTTGTACCCCAAAGAGATAATAAGAGAAAACCCTTGTACAAAAATATTTAAAGCCATTCTCTTTTTGTTGGCAAAAATTTGGAAAATGAAGTGGTGTCCATTTATTGGGGAATAGCTGCACAAATTGTGTTATCTGATGGTGCTGAAAGGAATGTTGAAGTGGACTGGAAATACTTCCAGGAATTGATGGAGAACAAAAGGAGCAGAACCAGGAGAACATTGTACAGAGACTGATACATTATAGCACAATTGAATGTAATAGACTTTTCTACCAGTAGCATTTGATCCAGGACAACATTGAGGAACTTATGAGAAAGAATGCTATTTACATGCAGAGAAAGAACTGTTAGTAGAAACGTAGAAGAAAAACATATGATCAGTCATGTGGTTTGGTGGGGATACGATTAGAGTTTTGGTGTTAAAAGATCATTCTACTGCAAATGTGAATAACATGGAAGTAGGATTTGAACAATGGTACATGTATAACCCAGTGAAATTGTTTATCTGCTTCAGAAGTGGAGAGGGAATAGGGATGGGAAAAATCATGAATCACATAATCATGGGAAAATGTTTGAAATAAATAAATAAATTTTTAAAAAGAATTAAAAAATTTTAAACCAATTAAGCAATTTAACTATTTCATTCTCACCAGAAAGAAAGATATATTCAATTAAGTCATTTTTTTCTGGCCTAAAAGATGGACTGATTTATAATTTGCCACTTAAATAGTTTTGTCAATGGATTTTGCCACCATGCTGCTCCCTCTGTCCTTGTGTGCCCCTTCTTTCCCTCAGGACAACCTCCTAGAATTTCTAATTTTTAGGAATGGCTCAGATTTTCCATGCTTGTGATCATCACCTCCCAGTTCCATGAGAATGACACTATCTCTTTCAGTTCCTTTTTATATATTGTCTTTCTCTATTAGAATATATGTTCCTTGATAATTATTCAGTTGTTTTCAGTTGTCTCCAGCTCTTTGTTGAAGATTATATTTGGGGTTTTCTTGGCAAAGATACTGGAATAATTTGCCATTTCCTTCACCAGTTCAATTTATAGATGAGGAGCCTGAAGCAAACAGGTTTTAGTGAGTTCCACAGAGTCATAAATCTAGTGCCTTGAGACTAGATTTGAACTGAGGAATATGAGTCTTTCTAATTCCTGGACCAAGACTTTATCCACTGTGTTACCTAGCTGCCTTGACAGTAGAGGATATTTTTAATTTTACTTGTATTTGTAACCACCCAGTGCCTGACACATAATAAACATTTAATAAATATTTGCTGACTTGAATTGACTTATCATGTAAATATTTTTCTTGGTGACAATCTTATTTCTCCTTTCAAGCATCTTTTCTGCTTAGATGAATTTCTTATTGTCTATCATTCTACCATCCTTCCCCAAATCTTGTGTCTTCTTTCATTGTAGATCCTACATATGGCAAGCCATTTCTCAATAATTTGTCACATTTTCATTCCTTTTAACCTCAAGCAACAACTAAAATCTTACCTCTTCCACAAAGCCTTCCATTGCTAAGTAGAAGACATGCAATATCTAACCTGGAGTTACTCATACTTCATGAAGAAACAGATACATACTTTAAAAAATATTTACTAATTTCCTTTGTGTTTTGTATCAGGATTTTTCAAAGATAAAAATATTCTCATATTTATCTCTGCATATATCTCCAAATTGAATTAAATATAAAGAAGGTACTTTTAGAATTAGCAATTTCTCAAGAAAAACTAAGCTATAGGCTCTAAATTTTGTGTACTTGAGGAACTACACCAACATTTCAGTTTACTGATAAATATCTATGTTATTTACTAGGAAACTATTGCCAATTTATATTTCACTACTGATAAGGGGTAACTAGGTGGTATAATGGCTAGAGTCCTGTATCTGGAGTCAGGAAGAGTTGAGTACAAACGTAGCCTAAAACATTTACTTACTGTGTGACCCTGGACAAGTCATTTAATCTGTATTTGCCTCAGTTTCTCATCTGTAAAACAGAGAGACACTGGAGAAGGAAATGGCGAACTGCTCCAGTGTTCTTTGACAAGAAAATCTCAGACAAACGTCTATGGGGTCAGATAAAATTAAACATGACGGAATGACTGAAAAGTAACAAGAGATAGGAAAGCTACCCATTAAGAAGATTCCCATCATGGTGTATAACATATCCTAATATGGTCCAGGGCCAGGCTATACTGCACGATTCTAAGATTTTTTTTATGTATGCAACAACACTAAAAATTTATAAAATTTATTAACAATGCAAATTCTGCAAATTTGAAGTTACATACCCAAGCACCTTACTTAGTATTTTGAACATATCTCTGAATTGTTAGATTATTTATGTTGCTGATAAATGCAATATATTGCCAGTCTAATTCTTTTATTGGGTATATAGGCTTCTAGAAGAGTGTGGTGTACATGAAAGGGTAGTGATCAGGAGGACAAATCACTCCCTTTTGGCTATCTCAACTCTCATGTGGGCAGAGCCACTTTCTCCTATCTCTTTTGTCATATACTTTTCTTTTTAGTCAATGCCTTCAGCTCCACCTCTGGGGTAGGTTTTCCTTAAATAGGTTTTCCTTAAATCTGTGTGGGACTTCATAGGTACTGAACATTCCTAAAAGCAATTGGTTCCAGAAGAGAGAATTCCAGCCATTTTCCTATAAGGAAATGTTTAGGTTCAGATGTGCCTAGGCTCATTTGGTCTTTCTTTACCTTGGGAAGCTATATAAATTTAAAAAAAACCTTTAAACTTGTTATCTAAGCCCACTTATTGGGAAAATTCCCAGTCATTAAATTTCTCTTCTTGGGCACATGATTCCTTGTTTCCCTTCTAGATCCATTTATTAACATACATATGCAAATTAAATATCAATAATTATGTGTATTAAAAGTTTCATTTGAAGCAAGTGACAAAATAGAAAGTGAACAAATTTAATGAAAGATTGATAAATTGGTTTCGTTTCTCCATAGAGAGAGAAATAAAATTTATATGGAGAAAAGTCAGGGGATGAGAGTTTTGAATAGACATGCTTATTATATCTTTGCAGAACTATAGGCATGTCAGTCATGATTATATTGAACTCAAATCACAAAGCCTTGAAATCAGAGTATTCATGTACTCTTTGTGCTTTCCTTACTTCCTTTTTCTCATTTCAGGCTTACTGAAGCTGTGGGAGAAGCAAGTAGCAGCTCATGTTGTTGGTGACCCTTTGGCACTGATGGAGAGATCACCTCCTCTCCTCACTGCATTTGTTCATTTATACCTTTTTCTGAAACTTCAGCTCTCTCTTCTTTCAAATGAGGGTGAGAAAGACTACTCTTTCAAACAAACTCAGCCCTACTCCAGACACTGGAGTGGACAGATATTGAGGTATGGATTTATGATAGCAAATATTGATCTTCAGTACCACAATCTGTATTAACATTTTTCTTGATTTTTGACATAAGACCTAAGAACATTTTATTTAAAATCCAAAGCTCTATATTCAAGTAATGCTAAGTTTTGATCTTGAATGCTTTACTTAACTAAATTTCAGTTTTCCTATCTATAATAGATGAATCTCAGACTAGGTATTCCCTAAGGTCCCTTCATATCAAAATTATATGATTCCATTTTCTATTATTATGTGTTGTTGCTATAGAATGGTTATGTGAGTTTTCATTACCCCATGGATCATACTGTCCATAGAGTTTTCTTGACAAATGCTGGAATAATGTATTGTTTCCTTCTTTAGTGTACTAAGACAAACAGAGATTAAGTGAGTTAGCCAGGCTCACACAGATAATAAGTGAGGCCAGATTTAAATTCAGATCTTCCTGAATCCAGGCCCAGTGGTCTATCCACTGAGTCATTTGCCTGCCTCCTAATGCTATTAACAAATACTGATAAGTTTTCCTCTGAGTAAGGAAGAGCAAATATAGTAGTTTTCTTCTTTACAAAGAATAGAATCATAATTTCTGTCCTCCTCCTCTCCTTGCATTGAAACCAACAACTTGATAAATTTAACAACATTTTGCTTCTAGCCAGATATGAAGATTGGAATCCCCAGAAATTAAAATTAAGTTTTTCAGTAAGATTTGCTAAACTTACATTAAAGAACAGATTTAGGAGTAACAATTACAGATGCTTTTGTCAAGAATATGACAAAAGACAAGGGAATAAAAAAAGAAGACTCTCAAATGATATTTAAAGTGATTCTGAAAAGACAAAATTATGTTGCCAGGCATATAATTTGTGACAAAAAGTGCCATTTTAAAAAGTGACTTTTAAATTTTCTCCCAAATTGCGCAGTTGGGAAATGACAGAATGTTAAAGGTTTTGGTGATTTCTTTTTTTTTTTTTTAAACCCTTGTACTTCGGTGTATTTTCTCATAGGTGGAAGAGTGGTAAGGGTGGGCAATGGGGGTTAAGTGACTTGCCCAGGGTCACACAGCTGGAAGTGGCTGAGGCCGGGTTTGAACCTAGGACCTCCTGTCGCTAGGCCTGACTTTCACTCCACTGAGCTACCCTGCTGCCACCGGTGATTTCTTTTTTAAAGTAGTCAATAAAAGCCCTCTTGCCAATCATGACTGTGCAATGTATTCCATCTCTGAGTCCACCCAACAATTAAAGTACAATATTATTTCTGTTATTTTAGAACACACCACCCTAGCAGCATACCTATTCTTCATTTAATTTTTTTTTTAACAGGTACTTTACTGTCACCTAGATTTGATATCTCAGATTCACAAAATTTTGACTTCATCCTCCCCATATTAAAACAGTTTGCAAGCCCCTTCAGTATATTTTATCCATTATCTTCTCTTCACTCACTTCAGAACTACCACTCTAGTTCAGACCTTAATCTCAATTCACTGAGTGAC
>NC_058131.1:442670726-442698246 GCF_016433145.1 Gracilinanus agilis | reverse complement strand
GGAGGAGGGTTGGGCGTGGGGCTAGCAACCCCACCCTGCAAAAACTACATCTGCTAAAGAAACTGCAACCTAAAGTAGGGGCAGCTGGGCTAGCTCAGTGGATTGAGAGCCAGGCCTAGAGACGAAAGGTCCTAGGTTCAAATCCGGGCTCAGACACTTCCCACCTGGGTGACCCTGAGCAATCCATTGCCTACTGGTTGTGGCCCTATGCTCCTAGAATGGAGTCCCAGGATAAAAAAAAATATTGTGTCATGTATCCTAGATTTAGGAAAGACAGATTTCAGAGGAGAGAGGAAAGATAGATAGGATATCATGGACTAAAATGCTTCATGGAAAGTCTGCTTAGGGGACAAGGAAGACGTACAAGAATGGAATTCTGAAGATAAAAAGCAAAATAATTCTAGTGAGGAGGAAAATGAAATTTGTTTAAATAGAACAAGATGAATGCATAGGGAACCTAACAGCAAATTTAGATTTTAAAAAGAAAATTAATAGAATGTACATGTAAGGCCCAGTAACACAGGATGACTATGAGTATGGCACAGTCTTTTAAAAATAGTATGAGGAAATAATAAAGTTTAGGAAGGGCAGAGTAAAATGTTATTTAATTAGCTATATTGAGGGAAAGGAGATGAAATGTTTTCTGAAAATGATTATAAATGACAACAGGGAGAAGTCAGATATGTTCAATTATTATTTTTGTTTTCTCTACAAAGAATGTCCTTTTACACTTGAAGTGATAGGGAGAATATGAGTAATGGGAACCTGAAAAAAAAGTAAGAACCACCCCCCCAACCTCTAACTGCTCTATTAGTCATTTAGCTAATATGTACCACATCCTTAGGTCCAAAATGCCTTGGGATTTTGGAAGGGCTCAGCCACTCTCAGGGATAGTATCAAAATTGTGGAAAATAGCAGAGATATGACAATATTGCAGAAAAGCAAACATTGTTCCACTTTTCAGAAAAGAAAATGATGGAATCAGGTAATACTAAGTTAGAGAACTCAATTTTATAAATTGTAAAATAGATCACCAAAGAGAATACATAGAAAAGGAAGCAGCTATTAAACACTTAACATGTCTCCATCAAAAACTCTTTGCCAGATTAACCAAATCTCCCTTTTTTCATGGGAATACTAAATTAACAGATGAAAGAAATGCCACTTTATCTAGATTTTTTGCAAAAGGCTTTTATAATGTT
The DNA here is from genome assembly GCF_016433145.1 of Gracilinanus agilis. NCBI lineage: Eukaryota > Metazoa > Chordata > Mammalia > Didelphimorphia > Didelphidae > Gracilinanus > Gracilinanus agilis. Next base: position 442,697,044 of record NC_058131.1, on the reverse strand, counting down.
CTCGTACTATTTTTTGGTAGACAATGGGAAAATGTGAGTTAGATAAATGATACAATCATATGAATTCAAACCTTGTTAGATGGCTGTATTCATAGAGTAGTTGTTGTTACAATATTAATAGTCAGATTCCTCATAGAGTACCCTAGGGATCTTTGCTTGGTCTTACTCAGTTTAACATTTTTATCAATGACATGGATAAAAATATAAATCCAATATAAATTCATCATATTTGTTTTTGTTTTTTTAATTTATTTTTTATTTTTTTAAACATTTATTAATATTCATTTTTAACATAGTTACATGATTCATGCTCCTACTTTCCCCTTCACCCCCTGCACCCCTCCCCATAGCCGACGCACATTTTCACTGGTTTTATCACGTGTTGTTGATCAAAACCTATTTCCAAATTGTTGTTAGTTGCATTGGTGTGGTGGTTTTGAGTCTACATCCCCACCATATTTGTTTTTATCTATTTACTTATTTTTATCAAAACCCTAACTTTCTGTCTTAGAATCAACATGATTCTAAAGCAGAAGAAGAGTGATAAGGGCTAGGAAATGGGGGGTTAAGTGACTTGCCCAGGGTCAGACAGCTAAGTAGTATCTGAGGTCATATTTGAGCCCTTCTCTAAGTCTGGCTCTCAATCCACTGAACTACCCAGCAGCCCCCTACTGTTATAGAGAAATAGAATTTATCTTAGATAGCTAGCAGAGAGAGCAGACTTGGCTGGCAAGAGAACTTGGAATCTTGCACAGGAACTGACACATAGTGACTCTGGCTGGCAGTTGGGTTTTGGAGCAGCTGTCAGGGTGAGCCTGTGTCTTTTGGGGAACTAAATACTCTGTAGTTTTCCTTGAATGTTGACCGAACATCTTCAATCAAGACCAGTGAAATTTTAGGTTGAGAAGTGGAGTTATCTGGTGTGGTGGACAAACACAGATTCTCCAATCTCCCTCACTTCACTCTTCGATTTTATCTTGCTGTTTATCCTGATTTTCTGTGACCAGCTGTGACATCTTGAGAACAACCACCAAGGACATCTTTGTGAGATCCCCTTAACCCTGTCAAGTCAGACTGCCTTGCCTGAGTCAGTCTGTTAATAGTTTTAGTTTCAGTGTAGTCTGTGTCCATCCCTTTATTACCTGGTAGTTATCACTAAACCTTAGTGGCAGTTTTCCTACTTCCCTTCATTCCCCATTCCACTTATTTATTAAACAGCTTAGATAGTACAATCCTACCTGTGTAAGTCCTTTCCCAGATACCTGGTTGACACATGTTATATTGAATCTCTGGGAGCTTGAAGATCACCTTTGATTGACAAATAAGCCAGTTGGATGGAATGTTCCCAGGGAAGTCATGCGAGAGGCAGGAGGAGGAGCAGTTGAGAATCCTGCAAAAGTTCTGGGTCTTTGACCTGTGCTGAGGCTGGAGATCGGTAGATCCTGGTCTTGGAGTGAGAGGGTGCAAACAGCTCTCTGCAAAACTCTTCCTGTACTTGAGATACTGTTCAACCTGTACCTGACCACCACCTTGGTGTCTACTGCCCCTAGATATTAAGAGTTACATCATTTAGATATCTAGGTTTCCCAGGGCCCGGGAGGGATCTGGGAAGTGGGCAGGAGACAAAGAAGAGGGTGGAAAAGGGTGGAAATAACTCAGCTGTAAGGCTGAAGATCTTTTGAAGAAGAAGTCAAAATATCCCAATAGTTTACCTAATCTGGTTTAGTCCTGGCCAGACTGAACCAGAGGGAAGCTACATTGATTCTTCATCTGCCAGCAGTTGAGATTTCATTAGTAACCAATAGAATAGGGTCTCCTATACCACAGTCCTTTACCCCTATCCTTCTTGTTAATATAAGGTTTAAAGTACCTTCCTAAAGCAGTGTCAAAGCTTGTTTTGGGAAGGGAGAAATCACAGTCAGAATACAAACCTAACTAAAGAGCCCAAATCAACATATCAATTAACCCAGGTGGGTCCTGAAGGGATACACCTCTTAGACCTGAAGGATCCTGCCTGGGCAACTGTTATAAGGGAGAAGGGTCATCTTATTTCTCTCTGTACATCAATTTACCATCTCAAATAGATCAAGAGACTCCCAATAATTATAACAGTTTTTGGCGTAGCCAGGCTTAGGACCTGTTGATTTCAAAGAAGGATAATGGGAATTGTAAGAATGACATTTATCCTGAGCACTCTGGCAATGTTTGTATACTCATTCACCCAGGGAGTGATGAGGCTCTGGTGTTATACAGTACCAGAATATCTAGTGAAATTAGTAAAGATATATGACACCTATAGATATCTAACTATTTCACTGGCAGAGTTTCTATCCTACCTGCCAACAGTGGTTGTAGCTTTGGTGGCTTTCCTGCAGATGATTTTGGCTTTAAAGAAAATTTATGCATGGGATAATGGCAGAGCAAGGAAAGATACTGAGAATGTCATGTCTTTAATGAGGGATCAATTGAAGATGTTGATTGAGATTAACAATAAAATCAGACTTGGACAGGAATTGGTCAAACACACCATCTTACAACTAGAACTAATACAAAACACATATCTTCCTAAAGAAAATAAGGCTAATAAGAAGACAATGGTTAACATGAGCACACAAACTGATAATGAAGCTGAGACAGAGACTGGTGTGGCTACTCAGACTGAGGAGGGGGCAATGGCATCGGCTACTGTGACATTGTTTCCCATTGTGGACCAAACTCAATTTAGGGCAGATGGTGAAGCTGTATTTGGAGGTGCTGAGGAAAAGATTTCCCAAGTTTTTTCTCTCACCTTACAGGGCGGCTAAAGAGTTAAAAAGGACATTCAGTCTTTTTAATCCATCGTATTAGGACGTTGAATTTGTATTGGAGGAATTCTTTACGCCCAGTGAAAAAGCCAGGTTTATTGAAGAAACAAGATCAAATCCTGTATTAATGGACTGGCCTAGAGACCATTTTGGCATTGATTTGAGTTCACCAGAAAGCATGAGGACATTAGTAAAATGCAGATCTGACCTGTTAGAAGCTGTAAAAATTCACGCAAAGAGACTTAACGGTTGGTTTAAATTTGAGAAGATGACTCATAGATTTTGCACTCAATCCCTAAATGTGATAGATAATCAGTGTCTCGTGGAGCTTTTCCTATCCATGGCTGTTGACCATATAACAGTTCAAACGGTGACAAATGAGTTTGACTATTTTGTTGGCTTCTCAAATAGAAAAGTGCCATAGGTAAAACATCTCGCCATTTAAGATGACTCTCTGTACATAACTTTCCAATCATTGATTTTAGAAATTGGTTAGTCCATTCCACGGCCCCTGATGACTGCGGTCTATATATAGAACACAAGTGTCTCTTGATCCCTAACACCTGGTAGATTTGCTTTAAAATTGAATTTGCAAAATGACTACCAGAGTCAGATGAAATTACTGATGGTATAGAGAACCTTGGAACTATCTCCTTTAATAACACTTTTGCTACAAAAGCTGCATTGTTTCTTTTAGCCGGGAACACTTCTGGCCATTTGGTCAGCTTGTCCACTATCACGAGAATATACCTATACTGTTGACATTTAGGCATTGTGACATAGTCTATTTGTAGATACTCAAATGGTGTGAATGCTAAAGGTTTTCCTCCAAAAGCTCTTGTTTTAATTACAGCCTTGTTGTATTGTTGACATATGAAACATTCATCATACATTGGACCCACTGTGTTACTTTTCCAGATTATTATTGGTTGTTATTCTGTTATTTGTTGTCCCCAGCTGAGTGCTATTACTTGTAATTGTTCAGTCACCTTTTCAGTTCCCTATTGTCAGTTGATACATCTAACTGACAATCCTCTTTCCCCACTTTTCCCACTGTAGTAAGGGACTCATTTTAACCCCTTACTACGTTATTTCAAACCACCTCCCCGTACTTTCATTTACATCACTACTTGTCATATTTGGAGATAACATAAAACTATAAAGTATAGCCAACAAGAGAATTTCAGAATTTGGATACCAAAAATATCTTGGCAATCTAGAGCATTGAGTTAAATTTAAGGAAATGAAATTAAATAATGATAAACATAAAATCTTGCACTTGGATATCAAAAATGCAAGCTTCACAAATATAAGATGAGGGAGGCATAGACAACAGTTTTAAATAAAATCTAAAGTTTTTTTGGTTACTGTGAGCTCAATATGAGCCAGCAGTTTGATATTGTGACCAAAAAAGTAAATGTGATCACAGGTATATAGGGGCACAACTTCCAGGAACAGAGAAGTGACAATTCCACTTTATTCTATCTTTGTCATATCTCATCTGGAGTTTTGTATTCAATTAGGGGCATAATGGTTTAATTTTTAAAAGGATACTACAACCTATTATTCTGGACATTGTCCATATGATGAAGGAACTTGAGTCTATGTCACGTTGTTGTTGTCTAGCCTTTATTTTCTTGAGTTGCCAGTGAATTGTATTTAGATGAAGCAGAGTTACACAAAGTCTCATTCTCTTTTCCAGATCAATCAGAGTCAGCAAGACAAAAGTCAGGATGACTTGTGATAGATGGAGTGGATGACCTTGGTGTCTTCAATATCTGACTAGGCTCTAAGTGTTCCATAGTGCCTGCTTCAGTTGCCTTCATGGCTTTTGGAAAAAAACTTCTCTCATCTTACCCATTCCACTGAGGAAAGGCTTCACATGCTTGGGGTAGACATCCTTCCTAACTCACAGACAAGTTTGAGGCCTGTTGGTTACCACAAATCTAGTTTATACCATTTAGCCCATTGCCAAGATAGTTTATTAGGGTGTGGTTGCCGTGCATGCTACAATTTCCTAGAACCACAGGTAAAAGTTTTTGTTTTTAACATGGGTTAGTTTCATTTTATTATATACATGGTTTAATGATCATGCTGCAAATTTTATGAAAAGTACAAAAGTCTAACCCTTTTTCTAATGCAAAGTTAAAAGAACAGATAGAATACAACCAAAAGAGCCCCCCCTGCTTTTCAGCTAAAGACGGAAATGAAAGGTAGATGAGCAGCCCTCTAAAAGAGCTCAGCAAGTCTTCATACCAGAAATGTTAGTCCTCCCTAAACATCTTATACACCACGTCACGTAAGGAACTATTGAAGAAATTGGCTATATTTGGCTTCCCTGGAAAAGGGAAGACTTCAGGGGAGACTCAATTATCAGAAAGGATCTTGTGTAAAAGAGGGACTAGGCTTGTTTTATTTGTCTTGAAAGCAAATGCAATAGCAATGAGTGGAATATGCTAAGATGCAAATTTAGGCTTGATGTTAGAAAATTTTTCTTAAAAATTAGAGCTATTACAAAGTCAAATAGGTTTCATAGAAAGGTATAGCGTGATCCCTGTTTAGAGGTCTTTAATCAGAAACTAGATTACTACTTGTCATGTATGTTAAAGGATTTCTTTTGTGTTGGGTTGCCCTAGATGGCCACTAAAGTCCTTTCTGACTCTCAAATTCTGTGTTTCTTCTTTTCTTAAAGTATTGTTTTATAAAGTAAATATTCTTAAAATATTGAATATTCCATTATGTTCAATTATATGTAAGTAACTGATCAATCTTTTTCAACTATTGCTTGTAGTATTTTTCCTATTACACAAATGATGCTATACATATTTTGGTGTATGTGGGATCTTTATATCTCAAGTCTTTTTGGAACATGTGCCTAGCAACTGCATCGCTGTGTCAAAGAAAATTTTAGTCATCTTTTTAAAAAACATAATTTGAATTTGTTTTTCGGAAAGTTTGGGTCAATTAAAAGGTTCAGAAATAGTGTGGTTCATTCTACAGACATCAACTATTCCCATTTTTGTTATCTTTGCCAATGTGTTGAGGGTGATATGAAAGTTGATTTTTTTATTTTCATCATCCTTATAGTGCTTTAGAGATTTTCTAAAAGTTATTACTAGATTACTTGTTTTTTTCTTTTGCCCCTATAAATCTTGGATGCAAACCCTTATTAAAGATCAAACGAGCATATAGGCTTAGAAAGGACCTAAGATGCAATTTAAGCTTTTAATTGCACTAAGGTTGCCTCTCAAAATATTTTATGGAAAGATTTCTCCCTTGATTGATCTCTTATTGTTTTTATTCTACTTTCATGGATTTTGTGTAAATTTTTTCAATTTCATTTTACTGAAATTATATTTAAATTTTTTTATATTGGTTTATCATTTGTTTGATTACTCCAGGCTATATTTGTTGATGATGCTTTCATTTTTGTCTTTTGCTTTTAATTTTGGCTTTAGCCAACTCCCTTATTAACATATTCTACCTTGTCTTCTAACTTGTCAATTCTCATGTTGATTTTTCTGACTTAGGATATTTTGGTTTTTTTCCCAAGTGAATGTCAAAACTTCCTTTAGTTGTTTAACTGAACTTCAAATTAGATAATATAAGTAAAGTTCAGGGTAAAACTTAAAACTCTAAGTGCTAGATGTTGTTAATCACATTGGAAGTTCTTATGGCTATTCCATATTCATGAGAAGTCTAGTTTTTGTTTTTGTAGTGTTGCTCTTTTCTTCCACAAATGTTTCCACATTTTCTTCATTGTATTGGAGGATTTTTGCTTACTTATTTCTTTAGACTTTATTTTTTATGAGGTTTTCCCAGGAATTATATGCAGTTCTCATTGTTGCTTAACTTATTTGGAAATTCATTCTTGTTTTAGGTGATGAAAGGCAGTCATGTTTCTTGAAGTCCATTCTAACATTTACTTCACTTATTTTGCCTCTACAGAATAAATACCCTCTTTTAAGATTTCTCCTAGGTAACACTAGTTATTTTATGTTCATTTTTACATTAAAAAGTAATAATTGAGTGAAAATATGTGTATGTGTATTAATCTGTATCTAAATTTGCCTTGTCAAAGGTTAAAATTGAATTGCTGGTATTATAATGTTATTATATAAAAGAACTTTTTACCCAAGGGTAACTTAAATTTTTTCACAGGCATGTGTAATTTTTCTGAATTCTGCTTATTCATTCATTCATTTGCACACATTTATTAATTCAAAACAATGATAAATGTTTCAGTTAAATAAAATAAACACAAAAAAGCAGAAAAAATATATTCTTTGGAAAAATCACAAAGAGCACTAATAAAAACTAAAGAAACAGCCAAAAAATAATACCATGAATCATTATTTTGTTTCAGGGAGCTTAAAAATTTCCAAACAATTTCTTAGAGATTCTTTATATTTAATTTTGAGAGAAGAGCATTGTTTTTCAAGACATATAAAGTGACGGATACATTATATATCTAATTATATATCATAATCTGGAAATAAGCATTCATCATCACTTGATTAATATTATTTGGATACTTGGGTGGAACTCCTATGAGTATTATGGATGTTCTTTAGGATCCCAAATTTTGGGGGTTTGATTCAAATGACACTAAAAAATCTTCAAAGAAAAGAATGTTGAGAACACTATTTTACAGGAAACCCCATCCATATTGGCTCCCTGATAAATGCCATCCATGAAAGTGACAAGCAACTTTGAAAAGCAAGCACAACCCTGCTTTTTTCTGTGGAAATTAATAATTGGGAGACCTTTGGAAAAATACTTCTGTTATTACATTTGAGAACGAATGAAAGAAAAAGTATTTATTAAATGTCTACTATGTAATATTGTACACAGTGATAAGAAAAAATTTTAAAACCCTTACCTTCCATCTTAGAATCAATATTGTGATTGGCTCCAAAGAAGAAGAGCAGTAAAGGCAAGACAATGGGGGTTAAGTGACTTGTCCAGGATCACACTGCTTAGAAGCATCTGAGATCAGATTTGAACCCAGGACCTCCCATAACGAGATCTCGCTCTTAATTTTTGATGAACAACTGTGAATGATGTAGTTATTCTTAGCAATGCAGTGATCCAAGACAATTCCATAGACTCATGATGAAAAATGCCATTTGCCTTCAAAGAAAGAACTGATGGAGTTGCAGACTAAATCATTCTATATTTCAATTTTTCTTCTTTGTTAAATTTGGTATTTCTTCCACAAAATCCAGGGAAATGTTTCATATGATTGCACATGTAAAATCTGTATCATATTATGTCAAGGAGAGATGAGAGTTAGGAGAAGGGAGAGTAGGAATGAGAGAGGGAATTTGGAACTCAACATTTTAAAAAATGAATTACATGTAATTGGTGGAAAATTAAACATCAAAAAAAAGAAAAGAAATACGTCCTAAAATAAATCTAATATATCAATAAATGTATAATTAATTATAATTATATGTGCATTTTAATGTAATATACATGATAGCACAACAAAAGAATTATAATATTTGTTAAATGTCTATTATGTGCCAAGTACTATGATAAGTGCAAAAGATACAAATACAAAATAAAAAACAGTCCTATTAAGAAAAGCTTCAATAAATCTATGAGGGGCACTTTGTGCAGGGAAGATGCAGTACTAGTGAGTGGTGCCAGAGAGGAGTAGGTTGATACACTGTCTTTAGGGAAAATGGCAGACTCAATTTGTTCATAATGAGTGAGGTTAAAGAAGATTCAGAAGAAGATGAATTTTTTAATCAAGGAATCTTTTATTATCTTAACATATGCATGAGAGACAGTTATTGAACACTGCTAATGCAACAAAATTTCTTACAAATTCTTTGTAAAATAATTGGCATACAATTAGCAGAATGATATTTTGTATTCTCATTTTATACAATACTAATTGTGGGATTTCAAAGACATAGTCTGCTATAGAATATTGTTTATAAAACCTGGCTTATAAAATCTTTCTTACGTGCTCAAGGATGTCCTTGAAAATGTTTGTTATTAATAATTCATAATTATGAAAAATCAGTAATATTATTCAAACTTTACTGATATGGCTTCAATCATCATTTTGCTTTTTCTGTAGTATTAACATTTATGATTCACTCAATCCTCAATCATTTAATATCCTCTTTTTTAGATAACCTCAGAATAAATTTTTCCACATCTCATAAATGCATTATTTCCCACATAGATATTCATCAGCATATTTTGTCCAATAGTTGCTTGGCAATATGTTAATTGCCTATTGATGTTAAAATCCTAATGTTAAAACTGCATTGCCATTAAGTAAGTAAATAGTTATAGAAATTTTGACAGATATATTTTTCCTTATTTGTTGTCTTCCTTTTAGATTTGTCCCTAAATGTTTTCAATATTGCCTATCTGAAATCGAGTTTCTCACCAAACTTTCTGTGTATTTTTCACTGCCTTTTGTTATTTTTGAGATGACAATTCTCATAATACTCCTTAAAACTCCTTAAAATAGATGGGTCAATTGGTTAGAAGAGAGAAGATCGAATAAGGTTGCTTGTACATGTACAAAGAAAGGCCTTGATAATGAGAAAGGCTACTCATGTGCAACAGGGATGGGGAAGGAAATAGTGGTAAAAAAAATTGACTGATATGAGTTGAGAAAGACAGGAGAAAAGGGAGTTCAGAGTAAAAGGTCTTGATTGTTTTAGTATAATATGAGGCAAGTTTTAAGTTGAGAGTGGTGGAAGAGGGAAAGCAATGAGAAGTTTGAGAAAAGATGAAAAGGTTTGGAAGAGTTTTGGAGAGTTGGAGAGTGAGTTGATAAGGGAGGAATAGTTAGCAGCTGTGAGGACCTAGTTGCATTTGTGTAACATAAATTTGTAATAGCTCCAGTCAGCAATTTTTCCTCATATTGTTTTCATTTTTGTGGGGTAATACATATGTAGGAATGATGTTGGTGGATGTCAGGAGTCTTCCAGGGCTGAGGCATGGTTGGATGCAATCAGGAATATGATAAGGGATCAGGGATACAAAAAAGGAGAATGTGTTGAGTTGAACTGATTCCCCAAAAGGTCAAAATGGGAAAAAAAGAAAAAAAATGGCTAGTTCAGAGGAGATAACCTGGGAGAAAACTGAGGGGTCAAGGACTGAATGTTGCAGCGCAGAGGAAAATTAGACATTGGTAAAGGGAGGCAGAGGGAGAGATGGAAAGACAATTCCTCATAGTTAGATCAGAGAACTTTGAAATTCTTGAACATGGAGGTGGTACATTTATGGTGATAGCAAGATCAATTATATATGACCACCTTTTTGTGTGGTTAAGATGAAGTGGAAGTGCAGGTCATGGGAAATGAATAGATAAGCATATAAATTTGGAAGAGAGAAACCAAAAATGTCATTCTAATTCAGTTTCAACTCAATCTCATAACAAAAGAATTCATTAAAATGTAACTTGAGAGTGTCTTTCAAAAGTGAAGAATAATCAATCAATATTTATTTTCATTAATCAATATCTAATATTAATTTGGATCTTCTTCCCTTAAAGCTTAAAACCAAGGACCCCTAATTACTTAATGGGTTCTACTATCCCAAGTAGTTGTACAGCCTGAAATTTTTAAAAAGTTCAAGAAAAGTTTATATTTATATGTGTAAAGAGATGTTCTGGGTACTTTGGGTGATTCAAAGGATTTAAGATGGATCCTTGCTCTTAAAGGCAATACAAGTATAGTTAAGAAGATAAAACTTATCAAAGATGAGAAGGAGATAGCCAGTCTGAAAAAGTTTTACAAATTATACTAGATATAGAATTTCAGTAGGACAGAAGGATTACTTTAGGCTGTATTGACAAGGTAGAATTACATCTGGGACTTTTGAAAGATATGGAACAATTGCATATAACCAAAGTTTGAATAAAAGGTCACCTTATAAAAAGTGATTCAGAATAGAAATGTGGGCCCAATCCATGCAGTCCAAAATACTGAACCTCTTCTCTGACTACTTCTCATGAAACATGTGCTTTGGCTTACTGTGTTATCAGTTATTTATTTAGTCCTCTTGTGCCTGTATCATCTATTCATTCTACTTGGTCCTTGAGTATCTACCAACTCAGTAAATTTTACAGCTGTTCTTGCTTCTTTTTAAACATGTGACTTAAGATCTCTACAGTTTTTCCTGTATTTCCTTTGGTGAGAGGAGAGGATTTCTCCCACTTTCGCCTCAGCAGCCTTGGTTAGTGCCCATGTCTGGCAATGAGTCTGCTGGCCCAGATGAGCCAAGAAGCTAGACCTACCTGAATACAAGTGACTAAACAGCAATCATAACAGACAGATTTTTTAAAATATAGTATCTATCTTGGGAGTACAAGCGTTATCCTGATTGGTGATAATTGGAAAAAGGAAAAATAACCTTTTTGGAGAAGATGACCACTTACAGGACAATGAATATAAGTTATGATTTAGTTTGTTAGAAGACAGAACTTTACTCAGCAAAGAGCTGAGGAAGAGACAGAATGCCTGTTCAACAGTCCCAATGAAAGTTAAATATTTAAAACATCAGTCTCTTAGACCATTGTAATAAAAGTACTGTTTTGAATGTCAGGTAAGTTTTGCAGTTTTTTTTTTTTTGTGGTGAATATAATTAATAGATATTCTATTTCACCTACACCTGAGCTACCTAGTACATTTAATATCTTTCTAGAATTTGTTTTTTTTTTCTTCCTCTTTTGGAGAGAACCAGATGTGAGCCAAATCTAAGTTCAGTTTATTTTCAGATTTGTACTGTGGGGTGGGATGAGAATGTAATGTATATAAGGAGAGTCTGACTCCCCTTTGGAGGCTAGATTCTTCAGGACTGAACCCAGTTGAAAAGAGTCCAGAAATGGGATTTGATAGAGCATATCCCACAACCCCCACCATTTGTAATCAGAATAAATAATGAGAAACAATATTCTAGGTGGGGATAAAGTGTGAACAAATGCATGGAGATAAGAATAAACAATATGGGGACAGTGAATAAGTCAATTTGATAAGGAAAGGAGAAGGGAACAAGCAATTATTAAGCATCTACTAAGTGCTTATAGATGTTATTTTATTTAATCTTCAAAATAGCTCTGCAAAGTATATACTATTATGTCCTTTTAAATGTTGATAAAACAAAAGCTATTAAGAGTGATTTGCAGGGGGGCAGCTGGGTAGCTCAGTGGATTGAGAGTCAGGCCTAGAGACCTAGAGGTCCTAGGTTCAAATCCGGTCTCAGACACTTCCCGGCTGTGTGACCCTGGGCAAGTCACTTGACCCCCATTGCCTAGCCTTACCAATCTTCCACCAAGGAACTAATACACAGAAGTTAAGGGTTAAAAAAAAAAAAGAGTGATTTGCCTTGGATCAAATAGCTAGTAAACATCTGAGGCTAGATTTGACTTCCTGACTCTAGGCTCAGTGCTTTATTTTGCTCTTTTATATGTATATGCCACCTAACTGCCTTGGTAAAGCAGCATACTCAGAAGCAGGGACAAAAAAATCCAAGTCAATCCTCCTATAAACATTCTTTTATAGTAAGCTCAAATTCCCAGACATCTTATAATTTTCCACCAGCTGCTCTGCTTGGTTTTGACTTCACCATAATTTTCATTAGGCCCCACCCTGAATAAGCTCATAACTAGGGGAAACTCAAGTGTTTACAAGGTGTAGAAAAAAGGACTTTAAGAAATTTCAGAGTTTCTGACTCTGAATGTAATGACAGAAAGCAGGAAGTTGAAAAGAATTTAAGGGTAGGGCAAGGATAATAATTTCAAAATTAAATATACTGAGTTTGAAATGATTTTCAGGAAGTGGAGGAATAGGGAGAATGAAAGGGGTCAACTGCATAATCTAGACTAGTGATTCCCAAAGTGGGCGCTACCACCCCCTGGTGGGTGCTGCAGTGATCCAGGGGGACAGTGATGGCCACAGGTGCATTTATCTTTCCTATTAATTGCTATTAAAATTAAAAAAAAATTAATTTCTAGGAGGCTAAGTAATATTTTTTCTGGAAAAAGGGCAGTAGGCCAAAAAAGTTTGGGAAAAAATGATCTAGACAGATCATCAAACTCTCCATTAGAATGTAGTGGTCATGGGCTTTAGCTTTGATTAACACATAAAATATGAAAATAGAAATTCACATTTTAATGTACTTTAAAGTTTAAAAATTGCCTTTCAATAACCTCTGAAGAATACTGTACAGTTGTTATAATATTATAACAAAATTATAATAATATAATAAATATAATTATAATAGCATAATTCTATAATAATTTATTAATGAGGAATTAAATGTTCAAAGAGGTAAAACTATTTATATAAGATCACATATTGTAGCAGTACCACATAATCTCAAATCCATGTCTTTTGATTTTAGAATCAGGGTTCTTAGCACCAATCTACATTGCACAGTAATTGTCTAATTATTTTTAAAAGCTTTTTATCAAAAGTTATATCTTCAGGGGGTTCCGGGTTAAGATGGCGGCAGAGTAAAAAGCAGCTGCTTGACCTCTCCTAACCCACGCATAGAGGACTCCTCAAGAAGACTTAAAAACAAATTCAGAGTAAAGAAGGGACCCCACAACAGGGCGCAACATTGAAGGTACGTGGAATCGGGGCATTTCCATGCTATAAAGTGGTGAAACAGCTCTCACGAAAACACGAGCGGAACAAACCCCTCCCCCAGCCCACACCACCTACAACGCCAAAGCCAGCGCACAAGAGTCAGAGCAAGTTTGGGACACGCGTTAAGTCACTGGCAGCTCACCAGGGCTTGTTCCTGGGAGCAGCAAGACTTAAGACCCCCAAGATGCTAAAGAACTCACGGACTCTGAACACAGACCCTGAGCCCAGGCACAGGCGAAGGGAATGACACAGGCGCGGGCTAAGGCTCAGACGAAGGGGCTGATTCTGAGTGCAGGAGCGGACCTTGAGTGGGGACCCAGTGCAGAGAGGTGCTTGACTGCGGAAGCAGCTCCCTGAGACTGATAAGGAGCTTCAGGCAGAAGAACAAGCAAGGAGACCACCAGGAAGCTTGACCCAGAACACTTAGACTTGAGATCTCAGGAGTCTAAAGACCGCAGACAGATCCCGTGCATGAGCATAAAACTGAGAGGGCACTCGGCTTACAATGGCAAGCCAGAATCATCAGGAAAACCAGAAGAGAAAGATGAAGAAGAAAAAACTTTTAACACTCGACAACTTTTACACAGAAAAAATCCAGACAACAGAGCAAACAGCAGAGGAGAACAAACAAGTAACCATATCCAAACCTTCCCAAAACAATGAAAATGGGTCACAAGGTCTTGAAGAGTTCAAATCTCAGATCATGAGAAAGATGGAAGAGATCTGGCAAGAAAATAACAGTTTAAAAGGCAGAATTTCACAATTGGAAAGTGAGGCAAGTAAATCAAAGACAAGAAATGACCAGATTGAAAAGGAAAATCAAAAGACTGTAGCTGAAAACCAGTCACTAAAGGCTAGAATTGGGCAATTAGAAAAACATGCCCCCAAATCAAAAGAATTAATAAGCAAATTGGAGACCAAAATCAAACAGCTGGAAAACAGGTCAGACCAAACTGAAAAGGAAAATCAAAAGTTTATAGCAGAAAACCAGTCTCTAAAGACAAGAATTGGGCAAGTAGAAGCCAATGATCTATCAAGACAGCAAGAACAAATAAAACAAAGTCAAAAGACTGATAATATAGAAGGAAACATGAAATATCTCAATGAGAAACTGACAGATCAAGAAAACCAGTCTAGAAGAGACAACCTGAAAATCATTAGTCTTCCTGAAAAACCAGAAATTAATAGAAATTTGGACTCCATACTAAAAGAAATTATTCAGCAAAATTGCCCTGAAGTTCTACAACAAGAGGGCAATATAGACATTGAAAGGATCCATAGATCACCCTCTACACTAGACCCTGAAAAGACAACCCCCAGGAATATAAGAGCCAAATTCAAGAGCTTCCAAGTAAAAGAAAAAATTTTACAAGAAGCCAAAAAGAGACAATTCAGATATCAAGGAGCACCAATCAGAATCCCACAGGATCTGGCAGCCTCCACACTAAAAGACTGCAAGGCTTGGAATATGATATTCAGAAAGGCAAGAGAACTGGGTTTACAACCAAGGATCACGTATCCATCAAAACTGAATATATTCTTCCAGGGGAAAGTTTGGGCATTCAACAAGATAGAAAATTTCCAAGCATTTGCACATAAAAGACCAGGACTAAATG
The DNA here is from genome assembly GCF_016433145.1 of Gracilinanus agilis. NCBI lineage: Eukaryota > Metazoa > Chordata > Mammalia > Didelphimorphia > Didelphidae > Gracilinanus > Gracilinanus agilis. The sequence continues at coordinate 442,681,999 of NC_058131.1, read as the reverse complement.
GAAAGTCTGATATCCAACCACAAAAATCAAGAGAAAAATGAAAAGGTAAATAAGAAACAGAAGACAAAGTAAGAAAACTCATATTTTTAAAATTTGCCACTTTAAGAGCTTCAATAAGATCTAATTATTGGTACTCCTATGTGGAGAAATGTTATCTATAATTCTCTGTAGTGAACTCTGTTCACCATTATAGCATTCACTATTATAATAATTAGAAGAATTATTTATAGGGAGAGGTTGGAATACTAAATGGTCTAAGATGATATGGGTGGGAGGGAGAGAAGGGGGTGAATAGTAGAGAACACCAAGAGAATCTTGAAGGAATAAGAAAAATAGGATATTTTATTACACACAAAGAGGGCATGGGAAGGGGAAGGGATGAATACTATTATAAGAAGGAGAGAAAGAGAGCATTAAGAGGTAATATTTAAACCTTACTCTCAGTGTAATTAACCCTGAGAGGGAAGAGTAGCTATATCCATTGGGATATAAAACTCTATCTAACCCTACTGAGAAAGTCAGAAGGGATAAACCAAGGGGAGCAGGGGAGTGGGGAGGTCAAAAAAGGGAGGGGAGAAGAAGTGGGAGGGAATTCATTAGGCCTTAAAAAATAGAGGGGAATAATAAGGGAGGGGGTAAAAAGGGAAGTAAATCAAGGGAGGGGACAAGGTTACTGGCTTAAAGCAAACCACTGGTTTAAAAGGAAATAGTGTAAGAAGAAGGGATAGAACTAGGGGAGGATACCAAAATGTTGGCAAATAGACAACTGATAATTATAACTCTGAATGTGAATGGGATGAAACTCACCCATTAAACAGAAGCAAATAGCAGAGTGGATTAGAAACCAAAATTCTAATATATGTTGTCTACAAGAAACACATATGAGGCGGGTGGACATACACAAGTTTAAAATAAAGGGCTTCGGCAAAATCTTTTGGGCTTCAAATGAGAAAAAAAGGCAGGAGTGGCGATCATGATTTCTGATAAAGCCAAAGTAAAAATAGATATGATTAAAAAAGACAGGGAAGTTAATTATATCCTGATAAAAGGCAGTACAGACAATGAGGAAATAACATTGCTCAATATGTATGCACCAAATGGCAGAGCATCCAAATTTGTAAAGGAGAAACTGGTAGAGCTCAAGAAGGAAATAGATAGTAAAACCATACTAGTGGGAGATCTAAATATTCCTCTTTCAGACCTAGATAAATAAAAAAAAATCAACAAGAAAGAGGTAAGAGAGGTGAATGAAGCCCTAGAAAAATTAGATTTAATAGATATGTGGAGAAAAATAAATAGGGACAAAACGGAATTCACCTTCTTTTCAGCTGCACATGGTACATTCACAAAGATTGACCAAGTAATAGGGCACAGAAATATTGCCAACAAATGCAAAAGAGCAGAAATAATAAATGTAACTTTCTCAGATTATAATGCAATAAAAATAATAATTAGTAAGGGCACCTGGACAGGAAAATCAAAAACTAATTGGAAATTAAATAATATGATTCTCCAAAACCAGCTAGTCAAAGAAGAAATCATAGAAAGAATCAACAATTTCATTGAAGAGAATGACAATGATGAGACATCCTACCAAACTCTGTGGGGTGCAACCAAAGCAGTACTCAGGGGGAAATTTATATCCTTGAGTGCATATATTAACAAATTAGGGAGGGCAGAGTTTAATGAATTGGGTATGCAACTTAAAAAATTAAAAATATTCAAAATCAAGGGAGAAATTAATAAAATCGAAAGTAAAAGAACTATTGAATTAATAAATAAGACTAGAAGCTGATATTTTGAAAAAACAGATAAAATAGACAAAGTACTGGTCAATCTAATAAAAAAAGGAAAGAAGAAAACCAAATTGACAGTATTAAAGATGAAAAGGGAGACCTCACCTCTAATGAAGAGGAAATTAAGGCAATCATTAAAAACTATTTCACCCAATTATATGGCAATAAATATAGCAATCTAGGTGATATGGATGAATATTTACAAAAATATAAATTGTCTAGATTAACAGCAGAAGAAATAGAATACCTAAATAATCCCATATCAGAAAAAGAAATTGAACAATGCATCAAAGAACTCCCTAAGAAAAAATCGCCAGGCCTTGATGGATTCTGTAAGAAAATATAAGGTAATGGGGTCACCAGGGATATTACAATAAACTAAGGGGTTTGTGAGAACACACTTTAGGATTTATGAGAGACTGGACCAGGGGGAAGAGACCAGAGTTTTACTGGATCTCCACAGGAATGGCAGTTGATCCTAACTGTCACCAGCTTCCACTAGACCAGAGTATAGTAACAGGCTAACAAGGTAAAAGGGACTTAACACCTTTAATTATGTTATACTAAAAAGGTGGGAAAGGATTTCTATACTAAAATCTAAGGGATAAAACCACAGGGCAATGGGAGGACTTATTCTACTCTTATCTAAGTGATCTAAACTAACAGGGTCCAAGGAGCTATAAAGAGTCTCTGGGTTTCTGCCTCAAACCTGGAACCTGCCAGGCTTGAGTACAGCTAGGGCTTTGCGGCTTTGGGATTCTCACTGCAATCCACTGATGATCTCTGGATGCCAGGAGTTAAAGTTGTCTCAGGAACCAAGTAGAAAGGGGTTTGCTTGAAGCACTGTCCTCTTCTCTTGGCTCTGTAGATCTTGTCCTTTCCTTAAATGCCATACCACACAGGATCCCAGGGGAAAACAGGAAGCAGGGTGTCCTTTGCTGTGAGGTCTCCCAGGCTGGCAACAGTTTTTGCCTACCACTAATGGAGTCAACACACTCAGGGCACAGGCAGACTTCCTCCTCCTTCATTCCAACCTGGACTTCCCAGCTCCAGCTCCTTCCTGCTAGGTACATCTTAATTCCTAATAACTAGCTAATCTCATCTTACTCATAACAATTCACAAGTGAATTCTATCAGACATTCAAAGAACAACTAACCCCCAAACTACACAAATTATTTGATATAATAAGCAAAGAAGGAGTCCTACTGTTGTGAGGAAGATTAGATTAGGTATTGATTAGGAAGTACATAGCAGGAAGGAGATGGAGCTGGGAATTCCAGGTGGGAATGAAGGAGCAGGAAGAGGGGACTTGGCTGTGAGTGGGACTCCATTAGGGGTTAACACAAACTGTGGTTAGCCCTGGGAGCACTCAGAGTAAAAGGACATCTTGCATCCTGTTTTTCCCCTGGGATCCTGTGTGGCGTGGCATCTAGCAAAAAAGACAAGATCTACAGTGCCAAAGGAAGAAGGTGAAGTTTGAGTTCTGGTGGACAGTGCTTCAAGCAAAACCCTCTCTACCTGGTACCTGAGACAACTTTAGCTCCTGGCATCCAGAGATCATCAGTGGATTGCAGTGAGAATCCCAAAGCCACAAAAGCCCCTCCCTGTACTCAAGCCTGGCAGGTTCCAGGTCTGAGGCAGAGGCTCCATTTACAGCTCTTTGGGCCCTGTTAGTTTAGATCACTTAGATAAGAGTAGAATAAGTCCTCCCATTGCCCTGTGATTTTATCCTTTAGATTTAAAGTATAGAAATCCCTTTCCCACCTTTTTAGTATAACATAATTAAAGCTGTTAAGTCCCTTTTACCTTGTTAGGCTGTTACTATACTCTGGCCTGGTGGAAGCTGAGTGACAGTTAAGATCAACTGCCATTCCTGTGGAAATCCAGTAAACTCTGTTCTCTCCACCCTGGTCCAGTCTCTCATAAATCCTAGAGAGTACTCCCACAAACTACTTAGTTTATTTATAATATCCCTGGTGACCCCATTACCTTACTTATATTTCCCACACTACCAAATTCCTTTTATGACACAAATATGATACTGATTCCTAAGCCAGGTAGATCAAAAACAGAGAAAGAAAACTACAGACCAATCTCCCTAATGAACATAGATGCAAAAATCTTAAATAGAATACTAGCAAAGAGACTCCAGCAAGTAATCAAGAGGATCATCCACCATGATCAGGTGGGATTTATACCAGGAATGCAAGAATGGTTCAACATTAGGAAAATCATCCACATTATTGACCATATCAACAATCTAACAAACAAAAATCACATGATTATCTCAATAGATGCTGAAAAAGCCTTTGACAAAATACAGCACCCATTCCTATTGAAAACACTGGAAAGTATAGGAATAGAAGGACCTTTCCTAAAAATAATAAACAGTATATACCTAAAACCATCACCAAGCATCATATGCAATGTGGATAAATTAGAAGCCTTTCCAATAAGATCAGGATTGAAACAAGGATGCCCATTATCACCTCTATTATTTAACATACTACTAGAAACACTAGCAGTAGCAATTAGAGAAGAAAAAGAAATTGAGGGTATTAAAATAGGCAATGAGGAGACTAAGCTATTAGTCTTTGCAGATGATATGATGGTATACTTAAAAAATCCTAGAGAATCAACTAAGAAGCTTGTAGAAATAATCAACAACTTTAGCAAAGTTGCAGGATACAAAATAAATGCACATAAATCATCAGCATTTCTATATATTTCCAACACATCACAGCAGCAAGAAGTAGAAAGAGAAACACCATTTAAAATCACCCTAGATAATATAAAATACTTAGGAATTTATCTACCAAAACAAACACAGGAATTATACGAAAACAACTACAAAACACTTTCCAAACAATTAAAACTAGATCTAAAGAATTGGAGAAACATTGATTGCTCATGGGTAGGATGAGCTAACATAATAAAAATGACCATTATATCCAAATTAATTTACCTATTTAGCGCCATACCTATCAAACTACCAAAAAACTTTTTCACTGAATTAGGAAAAACCTATAACAAAGTTCATTTGGAATAACAAAAGATCAAGAATGTCAAGGGAAATAATGAAAAAAAAAATGTGAAGGAAGGGGGCCTAGCAGTACCAGATATTAAACTATACTATAAAGCAGCAGTCATCAAAACAATATGGTACTGGCTAAGAGACAGAAGGGAGGATCAATGGAATAGACTTGGGGTAAGTGACGTGAGCAAGACAGTATATGATAAACCCAAAGAGCCCAATTTTGGGGACAAAAATCCACTATTTGACAAAAACTGCTGGAAAACAATATGGGAGAGATTAGGTTTAGATCAGCATCTCACATCCTACACCAAGACAAATTCAGAATGGGTGAATGACTTGAATATAAAGAGGGAAACTATAAATAAATAAGTTAAGTGAACACAGAATAGTATACTTGTCAGATCTCTGGGAAAGAAAAGATTTTAAAACCAAGCAAGAGTTAGAGAAAATTACAAAATGTAAAATAAATGATTTCGATTATATAAAACTAAAAAGCTTTTGTACAAACAAAAACAATGTAGCCAAGATCAGACGGGAAACAACAAATTGGGAAAAAATCTTTATAACGAAAAACTCTGACAAGGGTCTAATTACTCAAATATACAAGGAGTTAAATCAATTGTATAAAAAATCAAGCCATTCCCCAATTGATAAATGGGCAAGAGAAATGTATAGGCAATTTTCCGATAAGGAAATCACAACTATCAATAAGCACATGAGAAAGTGTTCTAAATCTCTAATAATTAGAGAATTGCAAATCAAAACAACTCTGAGGTATCACCTCATACCTAGCAGATTGGCTAAAATGAAAGAAGGGGAGAATAATGAATGTTGGAAGGGATGTGGCAAAATTGGGACATTAATGCATTGCTGGTGGAGCTGTGAACTGATCCAGCCATTCTGGCTGGCAATTTGGAATCATGCTCAAAGGGCTATAAAAGAATGCCTGCCCTTTGATCCAGCCATACCATTACTGCGTTTGTACCCCAAAGAGATCATAGATAAACAGACTTGTACAAAAATATTTATAGCTGCTCTTTTTGTGGTGGCAAAAAACTGGAAAAAGAGGGTATGTCCTTCAATTGGGGAATGGCTGAACAAATTGTGGTATATGCTGGTGATGGAATACTATTGTGCTAAAAGGAATAATAAACTGGAGGAATTCCATGTGAACTGGAAAGACCTCCAGGAATTGATGCAGAATGAAAGGAGCAGAGCCAGAAGAACACTGTACACAGAGACTGATATACTATGGCAAAATCGAATGTAATGGACTTCTGTACCAGGAGCAATGCAATGACACAGGACAGCTCTGAGGGTTTTATGGTAAAGAACACTACCCACATTCAGAGGAAGAACTGCAGGAGAGGAAACACAGAAGAAAATCAACTGCTTGAATACATGAGTTTATGAGGACATGATTGGGGATTGAAAGTACCACACCAATGCAACTATCAACAATTTGGAAATAGGTCTTGATTAATGACACATGTTAAAACCAGGGGAAATGCATTTTGGCCGGGGTGGGGGTTGTCGGGGGGTGAAGGAGAAAGTGGGAGCACAAATCATGTAACCATGTTAACTTTTCTAAAATATAAATATTAATAAATGTTTTAAAAAGTTATGGCTTCATTTATAATATATAATTGGAAAACAAAATAAACAAGCCAAATGCTCTACTCACTCGGAACTGACCACCATTTCCATCATCTAGTTCCAGAATGTATCCTTCTGCTATCACTGTTGACAAAGGTGGCTGTTTCCACGACAATGTAGCACTGTTGTTGTGTGTGCAACAGTCTTCAAGCTGTAGCAGAGGAGCTGCTGGCACTGGAGAGGAAGCTAAACACAAATTAATACAACCCTGGCTTCATTGATAGTCATGGGGCATTGAAATATTTTAACTTGCATGTAAATGTATCCACAAAAAATTGAGTACTCTACCACTTACAAATAAGCTATTGGTTCATGCTAGGGACAAGGGCCCATTAATCCAGAAAGGTGAAAATATTCTCTTTGTCACTATTCTTTTTTTTAATCTTTCAATATTTTGCTTTTTCCCCAATTACATGTAAAAAGTCAGTTTGTAACAGTTTTCTAAAAATTTGAGTTCCAAATTCTCTTTCCCTTCTTTTCTGTTCCCTCCATGACGCAATAAATAATTTTATATAGGTTATACATATAATATCATATAAAACATATTTCCATATTGGTCATGTTGTAGAAGAAAACATATTTTAAAAACATCACAAACAAAATTAAGTGAAAATAGTATACTTTGGTCTCCATTCAGATTCTATCAGTTCTTTCTCTAGCATTTTTCATCATAAATCCTTCAGAATTAGCTTGGATCATCATATTACTGAGAATTAATCATTGTACAATATTGTTGTTACTTTATACATTATTTTGCTCATTTCATTTCAACTATCTGCTCTTTTAACCATATTCAGAATGGCTTACTGACTATTAAAACTGAAATATTGCAGGGGAAGTATTTATTTACCCTGCATTCCCCATAATAAAACTGATTAAAACAAAATTTCCATTCTCCCCTAATCTCAGGGCTAACCCACGAAAGCATAATTAACACATATTATATTAAAGCAGCACTCCTAATATTTTGGGAAAAACAAATGAAAAGTTCTAGACAACTAATTTACACACTACAGAAATGATCCATTTGTTTATACCAATCTCTCAAGCGTAGAATTTAGTCTAGGAATGTGCAAGATGCATTGATCATATTTGTTACTAGATTAAGTAGCATTCTTTTTAAAATTTTATTTATTGTAATAAAAACACACTTTGTTTTTGTTGTTGTAAGAGCACACTCATACGTAACCTAACTCCCAAAATAAAATAAAAGATACACTAATGTGAAAGATGACTCCATCAGTTTTTTCTCTGGAGTTGGATAGCATTCCCTGTCATAAGTCTTTCAGAACTGTGTTATGAGGGGTGATGGATCAATAGGGGCCTTGAGCTGGTAACAAACCTAGTAGGAGGTTGGATTTGATTGTTATGAAGGAGTAAGCAAACTCAGTTGGGAATGAACTAGCTTTAAGTTCAAATCTAAACCCAGAATGCTGAGTGCCCAGTGGATCTCACTGCTAGGTGCAAGGATCCTTTAAGATGTCAGGCAGCCGGCCCCTCCCTGCTGAGGAATCTTCCCTCTATTGGATGATGGCTGACTGGCAGGAAGGGGTTGTCTGAGCTTCCTGCCCTCAGCAATGGAGTTTTGTTCAACCTTAACAATTCTGAATTCTCTCCTTGTTGCTTATCCTCCTTAGCCTTTGGTGGTAAGAAATAACCATAGGATTCTCTGGTTGAAGGCTATGGGATTTATTGACTACTGGGTAAGGAACAAAGCAAAGGTAAGAAGGTTTGGTTTTTGTTAAACTGTTGGTATGGTTTGGCTGGCTGAAACTCGCAAAGATCCTAAGAAAGTCTTGGCTGCCAAGGGCTGACAGCCCTCAGTCAGAGCTAAGCTGTCTCTGGTCAAGAAATGATCAGATCTACTGGCTAATTTAGTTGATGTTGATAATAGATATTGTCAAGCTGGTGTGAAGATTGGTTTAAAATCTAAGCTATCCTAATTTCCTACCCACGTTCTCCTACCCCAAACTGGGGTCCCGGGGGAGGTCAGGGGTAAGAGAGTGATCAGGGTGAAGTCAGGGGTAAAACAGAACCCAGGCTTGGCTTTCCAGGGCCTTTTATAGTCTCAGTTCAAGTGACAGTTGGGACCTGGCACATGGCGCATGCCACCGTCAACATTCCATTCAGGGCAACTGAAAGAATTGCCTAAGCCAAACATGGCAATGCTAAAACTTGCATTACAATATTCCCATTTGTCTTTTGGAAATTTGCAACTTGCAACATTTCCAGATCCTTAAGCTCTGAAACTAAAGACTTACTCTAAGACTAAAACTAAACTATTCCCCTTAATCTCTTTAAGTATCCCCAAAACAATAAAAGGTTCTAACTCCTATTCTTACACTATTTCTATTCTAAGCTTAGCTAAGATGGGTTATGGGAAAAAGTAAAGGAAAGAAATGGGAATAAGTTTTACAAAATTTTGAACAGAAAGGAAAAGTAAGATTAAATACAAATCATCAACAGAACAGTCTTAAAGCATGACATTAGCTAAAAAGAATCTAAGTAATAAACTCTAACTATAAACTTATATATCTTCATGAACTAACCACAAAAGTAACAACTAAGAAAAGTTTTCTCTAGCAACTTTCTAAAATTAAATACAAACTTTCTAAGTATTAGTATGTTATTATGTTAATACTCTTATGCCTATGTTAGAAAATATTAGTAAGAATAAGTAAACTAAACACTAGCTAAAAGCCTTTTGGTTAAAATAAAGATTTAAAATATGTACAGTAGTTTACAAAGAGAATTCTGACCCTGATCTAACTTAACAAAGCTAAATATTCTGTTCCTGTGTATTAGTACAGGCTGTCACTAAGGGTTAGTAAGCAAGCATTTACATTTGTACATTCTTTAAAATGATATGTCAGGTGGTTTTGAGTAGAAGGTGTGTGAAACAAAGTAAAAGAAAACTCTTAGCTAAGGCAGACAAACCCTTCTCTCTTATGTGTGAACTACTATTTACATATGTACATGTGAAGGTTAGAAATGTTCCATGTGTTGTCAATTATGACCTAACTGTGTGATGAAGTGTCACATACTCCTGACAAAATCTTCTGCTAACAGCATATGTTCTGTGAATGGAATTCTAAGGTGTTTGGCTGCAGTGAGAATTCTGTGGGAATGTAAGATGTGCTCTTCAAACCTATGGTTCTAACACTGATCAGATGAACTCCTCTTCACAGCGCTGTTGTATAGTACACCGATTGTGTAGTCAGGTCAAAGTTATCATTGTAGTCCTCAGCGTTGATGTCCTTATGATGATCCACAAAGTCAGCAAAGTCTTTGACGTGATGTATGATGTTACCACATGCCCTTCTCAAATTGAAAATGATGAAACTGCATGTCCATAAAAATTTTGATGAATCTTTCTTCTTTCTTAATGTGGTTAAACAAAGTTAATCAAAGTCCATCATGATGTCATTTATGATTTTATTTATCATTCATCTATATCACTATCTAGATCTTGAATCGATTGAAGTTCAGACTTTGTTCCTTCTTCGGTAACTAATTCTTCTTCTCTACTCCAATAGTCCATGAATGTTTCTTCTGGGTGATTGTAATTAGGTGTTAAATAATTATTTTTTTAATTTAAACATTCATTAATATTCATTTTTAACATAGTTACATGATTCATGCTCCTACTTTCCCCTTAACCCCCCGCACTCCCCCCACCAATGGCCAACACACATTTCCACTGGTTTTGTCATGTGTCCTTGATCAAGACCTATTTCCAAATTGTTGGTAGTTGCATTGGTGTGGTAGTTTCGAGTCCACATCCTCAATCATGTCCACCCCAACCCATGCGTTCAAGTAGTTGTTTTTCTTATATGTTTCCTCTCCTGCAGTCCTTCCTCTGAATGTGGGTAGCCTTCTTTACCATAAATCCCTCAGAATTGTCCTGGGTCATTGTATTGCTGCTGGTACAGAAGTCCATTATATTCGATTTTAACACAGTATATCAATCTCTGTGTACAATGTTCTTCTGGCTCTGCTCCTTTCACTCTGCATCAGTTCCTGGAGGTATTTCCAGTTCACCTGGAACTGCTCCAGTTTATTATTCCTTTGAGCACAATAGTATTCCATCACCAGCATATACCACAGTTTGTTCAGCCCTTCCCCAATTGAAGGGAATACCTTCCTTTTCCAGTTCTTTGCCACCACAAAAAGAGCAGCTATAAATATTTTCCTACAAGTCTGTTTATCTATGATCTCTTTGGGGTACAAAGCCAACAATGGTATGGCTGGATCAAAGGGCAGACATTCTTTTAAAGCCCTTAGTTCCAAATTGCCAGCCAGAATGGTTGGATCAGTTCAAAGCTCCACCAGCAATGCATTAATGTCCCAATTTTGCCACATCCCCTCCAGCATTCATTACTCTCCCCTTCTTTCATTTTAGCCAATCTGCTAGGTGTGAGGTGATACCTCAGAGTTGTTTTGATTTGCATTTCTCTAATTATTAAAGATTTAGAACACTTTCTCATGTGCTTATTGATACTTTTGATTTCTTTACCTGAGAATTGCCTATTCATGTCTCTTGCCCATTTATCAATTGGGGAATGGCTTGATTTTTTTATACAATTGATTTAACTCCTCGTATATTTGAGTAATTAGACCCCTGTCAGAGTTTTTCGTTATAAAGATCTTTTTCCCAATTTGTTGTTTCCCTTCTGATTTTGACTACATTGTTATTGTTTGTACAAAACCTTTTTAGTTTAATATAACCAAAACCATTTAATTTACATTTTGTAATTTTCTCTAACTCTTGCTTGGTTTTAAA
>NC_058131.1:442652345-442665726 GCF_016433145.1 Gracilinanus agilis | reverse complement strand
GTTCACTACAGAGAATTATACATAACATTTCTCTACATAGGAATACAGATAATTAGATCTCACTGAGGCCCTTAAAAAGGCAAATTTAAAAATTATAAGTTTTCTTTCTTTCCCCCTCTGTATCTTATTTACTTTTTCATGTTTCTCTCGGTTTTTGTGGTTGGATATCAAACTTTCCATTTAGCCCTGGTCTTTTCTGTGCAAATACCTGGAATTCTTCAATTTTGTTGAATGCTCATACTTTCCCCTGGAAATATATAGTCAATTTTGATGGGTAGTTGATCCGTGGTTGCAGGCCCAGCTCTCTTGCCTTTCTGAATATCGTATTCCAAGCCTTGTGATCTTTTAGCGTGGAGGCTGCCAGATCCTGTCTGATCCTGATTGGTGTTCCTTGATATTTGAATTGTTTCTTTCTGGCTTCTTGTAAGATTTTTTCTTTTGCTTGGAAGCTCTTGAATTTGGCAATTATATTTCTGGGTGTTTTCTTATCTGGATTGAATTTCGCAGGTGTTCTATGTATCCTTTCAATGTCTATATTGCCCTCTTGTTGTAGGACTTCAGGGCAATTTTGCTGAATTATTTCTGTTAGTAAGGAGTCCAGGTTTCTATTAATTTCTGGTTTTTCTGGAAGACCAATTATTCTCAAATTGTCTCTTCTAGACCGGTTTTCTTGGTCTGTCTGTCTCTCATTGAGATATTTCATGTTTCCTTCTATTTTTTCAGTCTTTTGACTTTGTTTTATTTGTTCTTGTTGTCTTGAGAGATCATTAGCTTCTAATTGCTCAATTCTAGCCTTTAGGGACTGGTTTTCGGCTATAATCTTTTGGTTTTCGGCTATGATCTTTTGGTTTTCCTTTTCAATCTGGTCATTTCTGGTGTTCAATTTGCTTATCAGTTCATTTGATTTCTGAACCTCACTTTCCAATTGCAAAATTGTACCTTTTAAACTGTTATTTTCTTGCCAGATCTCTTCCATCTTCCTCAAAATTTCAGTTTTGAATTCTTCCATAGCTTGTGACCCATTTTCCTTATTTGAGGAGTGTCCGGATGCTTGTTTGTTCTCCTCCTCTGTTTGCTAGTTTGTCTGGATTTTCTCTGTGTCGAGTGTTAAAGACTTCTTTTTCTTGTTGTTAATCTTTCTCTTCTGAACTTCCTGATTCTGGGTAGCCATCATTAGCCCAGCAGCTTCTCAGCTTTATCCTCACGCTCAGTGACTGTCTGTGATCTTCTGGGTCCTGAGGTCTGAAATCTCGTTTTTTCCAAGGTCAAACCCCCTGGTGGACCCCCTTGGTTGATCCTCTGCTGGAGGTTTCTTTACAAGTCTCAGGGCGCTGCTTCCACAGTCGTATACCCGTCGGCACTGGTTCCCCACTCAGGGTTTCAGAGCCTTAGCTCGTGGTTGTGTCTGCCTCCACCTGCGCCTCCACTCCGTGTCTGCGCTTACAGTTCGTGCTCATTCTTTAGCTTTTTGGGGACCTAAATCTTGCTGCTCTCAGGAACAGGCCCTGGAGCTGCCAATGACTCAATGGGTGCCCCAAACTTGCTCTATTTCTTTTTATCTGGCTTTGGCGCTATAGGTGGTGTGTGAGAGGGGGGGGTGGTTGCTCAGCCCACGATTTAGTGAGAGCTGTTTCACCCCTTTATAGTATGGAAATGTCCTGATTCCACGTACCTTCCATGCTGCACCCTGTTGTGGGGTTCCTCCGGTCGTCTGGACTTGTTTTTATGTCCCCTTGAGGAGTCTTGTATGTTTCAGTCAGGAGAGGTTAGGAGCTGCTTTTTACTCTGCCACCATCTTAACCCGGAACCTTAAAAAATTATTTTGATGGTGGTGTAATATTTGGCTGCTTCCTCAATCGTGCACTGATCCGGGCTCATATATAAACTGTTGGAAAGATATTATCTCATCTTTTGACTAAAGTTCTGCTATGGTCTTGTTGCTTGGCTGGTTAGCTGGTGCTAATTGGTCTGCTTGCTGCAAAGTGATCGGGTCTTGTTGTTGTTGGGACATATCTTTAGCTGGCTTGACATGGGTAACATGGAACAATAGATCCCTCCCCTTAATTTTGATTGTGCTAGGGGTCATTAAGATTATTTGTGATGGTCCATGCCACTTAGCTTCTAACACAGACTTCCTATTAAAGTTTCTTATGTACACAAAATCTCCAGGTTGGAAGTTATGTAGATTAAAAATCAAAGGGTACTCTTTGATGTATGCCAACTTATGAAGCTGATCTAAGCGTTCTTTGAGTAACTTAATGTACTCATAGAGCTTGCATTCCATACCCAGATGTGATAGGTTATGGATGCTTTGAGGTGATTTCCCATGGTAAGGTGGATGTCCATATAGCATCTCAAAAGGTGACATGAGTAATGCTTTTGGGCTGGCACCTAATATGGAATAATGCCAAAGGTAATGCATCTGGCCATTTCAAATGTGATTCATGACAAATTTTAGCCACTAGGGTCTTCAAAGATTTCTTAACACATTCAATCTGTCCGTTCGACTGAGGTCGATATACAGAATGCAGATGTTGTTTCACTCCTAGGGTTTCATATACACTGGCTAAAACACGATGTGTGAAGTGTGAACCACTGTCAGATGCAATATGTAGTGGAATAGAGAACCTTGGAATTAGTTCCCTCAGCAAAACCTTCACTACAAAAGCTGATGTATTGCATCCGGCTGGAAAAGCCTCTGGCCACCTTGTTAATCGATCAACGATTACTAATGCATACCTGTAGCCCCGACACCTTGGCATGATTATGTAATCGATTTGTATGCATTCAAATGGTGTAAAGGCCAATGGTTTGCCTCCCAAAGTGTGGATTTTGGTAACAGTCTGGTTGAACTGCATACAAATTTGGCACCTCTCACAAACTCTCATAGCAACTTCATATATGCCCCTTGCCAAACTCCATTAGCTAAGTATGCACCATGATGTTTTCTCCAATCCTTCACTTCCTTTGGGGAGTAGGCATTTTCCAGATCAACTTCATCCACCAAAGACAAGTTCAAGACTGAAATTGGTCCATATCTTGCCCTGAATTTGGTTGTAATGTCTGCTCTTCTATTCCCTGATTCTATTGGCCCTTGTAGTCTACTATGGGCTTTGCAATGAATGACTGAAACTTTGGCTGGTAATTGGAGCACTTGCAAAAGCTTGTTTATTAGACCACCATATGCAATTTGCTTACCATTAGAAGTTATGAACCCTCTGTTTTTCCAGAGTTCACCAGAATGATGCACCACTCCAAAAGCATATTCCAAGTCTGTTAAAAATGTTGACTTTCTGATTTTCGGATAATGGAGGGCCCAAATCAATCCCACCAACTCTGCCCCTTGAGCACTCATGGTAGATGGAAGAGATAAGTACCAGAAGGTTTCAGAGACTACAGCTTCCCTGGTAAATCTCTGATTGTCTACTAAGTAAGATGATCCATCTGTAAAGAGTGTCAACTCGGGATTATCCATGGGTGTATTGGACAAGTCATCCCTAGTCTTGTGCACAATGTTAAGTGTATCTTCACAGATGTGTAGACTCTCTCCTTCCAGAGGCAGATCTGGAATCAGAGTTGTAGGATTTAAACTTTTGCACTGGTGAAATGTGATGTTCTCATTAGCCAATAGGATTGCTCAGTACTGAGATAACCTTTGGGAGGTGAAAGCTTGGAGTGTAGAGTTCCTAAGAGTAGATTCCACTTGGTGTGAGGAAAATACTCTCAGCTCACCCCCTAATACCAAGGAAGCCTATTTCCTGATCATGATGGCTACAGCAGCAATAGCATGTAGACAACTTGGCATTCCACAAATAACGGGATCTAGCTTTGAGCTATAGTATGCAATGCATCTGAGGGTATTCCCAAATGATTGTGTGAGAACACTAGAACCTATCCCTTTATCCTCATGAACATAAAGTAGGAAAGGTTTGGCATGGTTAGGGATGCCTAGGGCTGGCGCTGATAGAATTAGCGCTTTGAGCTTTTTGATGGAATGGATATGCTCCTTATTTAACTTCAATGGCTCTGGAACTTCCTTCCTGGTTAGCTCTATCAGAGGTTTAGCAATGAAAGCATAATCTGGAATCCAGTTTCTATAGAAGCTCGTTACTCCTATGATTGCCCTGAGCTGCCTCTTGGTCTTTGGCAAGCTCAACTTCTATATGTTCTGTGTTCTCTTCTGGAAATACTCCTGGTGCCCTTTTCTAAGATGAATCCCAAATACTCAACTCTTGGTTTCATGAACTGAAGTTTGGGCTTGGAAATCTTATGTCCCCGTTTGCCTAGCTCTTTAATCAAATGCACACTGTCCCTGTGACAGATTTCAGCTGATGGTGACATTAGCAAGATGTCATCAACACAATGCACCACCTTGCTGTCTTGAAAAGTGATCGACTCAAGGTCTCTCTGCAAGACTTGACAGAAGACCAAGGCCAAATCCGAGAATCCTTGTGGCAAACGAGTCCACAAGACGGATTTGTCTTGCCAGGTAAAAGCAAACAGCTGCTGGCTGTCTCTGTGCAGAGGAATGGAGAAATAGGCTGAACAGAGATTTATAACTATGAACCAAGCAACTGTGTTTGGTATTGGTGTTAAGATCTGAGATGGACTAGGAACCACGGCATAGGTTTTCTGCACATGGTTATTAATAGCTCTAAGATCTTGTACCAATCACCATTGAGTCTTCCCATCAGGAGTTAATTTGGCTTTCTTCACAGGCATGATAGAGCTGTTGTACTGTGAGAAGCCATATCTTAAGATTCCTTGCTGTAATAAACTCTCAATGATGGGTTTCACTCCCTCAATAGCATCTTTGCTCAATCTAAACTGAAGAATTTGTGGTGGTAATCCTTCCTTAACTTCTATTCTCATTGGCTCAGCAGACAAAATTCTGCCCACATCATTTGAATTTTTAGCCCATACATAGTCTGGTATATCATCAGGAACCTGATAAATGCTGTCACTTTGTTGGTATGTTGGTTCCTCGCTGCATGGGTCTAAAAACAAAATGGGATGATGTTTCAGATATCTCTTAGGTAGGTGGAGATAGATCTGTCCATCCAGTTGGCATTGGATGGTAGCAGCTAATTTACATAAAAGATCTCACCCATCAAGATTTGAAGGATACGATGGCATCAACAAAAAGGTGTGTTCGAGAGTTAGAGGGCGCAATTTTACCATTTTAGCCTTCAGCTTTGGGACTCATCGAGCTAGCCCCGAAGCACCTCTCACTCTCAAACTGCCCCAATATTTGCATCCATCAGGAGCCTGATGGAGAACAGATATGGTCGCCCCAGTGTTGAGGAGTGTGTCACAGATGACCTCCCCCAATTTCCAGGCTAACTAGGGGTTCCCTGTTGCTACTGGACTTAACTGGGACAAAGGGTAATAAAGAATCCTCAGTAGATTTTCTGCACTTGTTTTGGATCCTGTCATGCATATGGTCTTACACAAACACTTCCTCAAGTCTTGTGTTGTCACTGTGAGCTAAAACAGAAGTTTCTGCGGCACAATCAGAAATTCTATGACTGTGAGAGTCATTGTAGAATGTTGGTTCAGAGAGCAGACCCTCTCTCTTACTCAGAGCAGGAAAGTGAGTAACCGTGGTTACTGAGCTGCCTTGGGCTGAGCTGACGGAATTTTTAGGCTGACCTCTAAGGGCTGAAAAGGTGGAGGTTTTACTAGTATTTCCATCCACTCTGGTGTTCTGAGTATCACAGTCCCCAAAAGAAAGAGCTTTCCCATCAGTTGTGTCAGAGAATGTTTGATAGGTATTTTGTATTCCCTTCTGGCTCATTCAATTTCTGGTTCATCTCCCATCTCAGAGACTGTCTGGAGTTCACTATTCAGTCCTGCAGTCTGTGTGGCTGAAGTCAGTTGTTCAGGTGTCTTCAAGCACTGAGCAGATTTCAATGATGTCAGTATTGAGCACACTAGTCACTGTAGATGACAACTGACTACTCTCTCTCCCCCAAGCTTCTAGTTTGAACTCATTAGCCAAGGGACTGAGAAAGCTAGATTTAGAATTGTCTGTGTTACTGCCCTCAGCCAGTAACCCCGTGCTCTGCTCTTGAAAAGTCAAGCCTCTCTCAACATTCCTTTTGGCTGGCTTTCTCACTTTATCTTGGTGTTTCATGTCTAAAGCAAGAGAATGGTATAGCACATTGGGACATGACTCCTTTAGGGTTACAAATGATATTCCTTCCTGAATACATTGTAAATCTCTGTCACTTTCTACTTCATCCAAGCTAATCTGTTGTTTTAAACTTGGAATAAAGACAGGAGTTTGAGATTTTGATGACTCCAAGCAAGACTGCAATGCTTCTGGAGACAAGTCATTGCAAATTCCTGCATGGTCTCTTCGCTCCACATCCAAGCCTTTTGTGGTGAAATGTGAAAGCAGACCCCTTTTATAGTCATCCTCAACTGTCCCATAAATCTCTGCATATTTGCATTATGTCTACCCATTCTTGGTCTTCTGCCACAGAAATATCATTGTTCTCTGTGCAGCTTGCTAAAGACATATGCTCTCCCTTGTCCAGTCTTTGAGAAACATCCACTAGACCTAGATTTGAGATACACACGTCACTGTCATTATGCCACTCAATCAGTTTTGATCCTGAAGCCTCGATTCTTAAGGTCTTCAGGATTGCACCTTGTGCTATATATCTTTCCATCTGATCCAAAGATGGGGATTGGCTATATTTCTTGCAAGCGTGGTTGCAACACTGATCAGTATGCTTGGTGCCCTCTACCCTTCCAGATTTGCTAGACCACCTGGAATTATAAAAGGTCCTTTTGTTGTTCCTATCCCTTTGGTTAGAGGTGTTATTATCCCTGCCAAAGTCAATTTGCTATTTGAATCTACATTCACGTACCATATGACCTAAGCGGCCACACAGGTAACACCTGCGTGAAGAACCTTTGGGCTCATTAATGCTAGGCAGGCTGACTGGATTGACTACACCCCCTGGTGGCTTGGAGGGCAAAGTTCTTTATCTCCTCAATCTCCTTATCTTTCCTTGCCTGCTTCAATTGCTTTTTCAGGTCAGCTATGATGGAATCCTTTTCTGAATCACTCTATCTAGCTGTTTTAATCTCCTTTTGTTTAGAGTCATGGATGTAAAACATGTGTTGCCTTATATCTTTCAGAGGCAATGACTCCCATTGGGGATAGCTCTGCCTGAAGTATGTTTGGACTGGCAGTGAAGCACCCTTCACAAATTGCCTCCTGATGTGGTCAATTGTCTCTGGGGCATGAACATCTCTTAAGCCTAGCATAGTTTCTGCAGCTTTCATCACCCTATCGAGGAAACTACTAGGGTGTTCTTCTTCCCCTTGCCCGAGTCTCTCAAACTTTTGCCAGGAATTAGGACGCTTTGCATGGAGACACATTGCTTCCAGCAAGTCCATCCTGCATTGAACTAAGTATCTCATGTTGGCATGAGATGTCAGTTCTAGATCTTGATGCACCATGGGCCAAGAAATACAATTTGGGTTCATGCGTGTCTCTACTAGGAATTTCTCCTTTTCTGAGGGTGAATAAAATTGTCCCAGATCATTGCACTGCTGAGAGTAGCCAAGTTTTCACAGATAATCATCATACAATATTGGTGTTATTATGTACAATGTTCTCCCAGTTCTGCTTATTTATTTCTGCATCAGTTCCCATAGACCTTTCCAGCTGTCTCTGAAATCATCTTGCTTATCATTTCTTATAGCACTTATTCGTTATATAGTATTCCATTACCAACATGTACCACCATTTGTAAACAATAAAACAAAACCAAAAGAAGGTAACATTGTGTAATAGAACATCTTAGATTATATTAATATGTAAATTTAAAGCAAAATCAAATTCAAAAACAAACAAGCCACAAATACAATATATGTGACAGGATGTAGTCACTCAAGTGTCAGTAGATGGCACCCATTTTACATGCAAGCAATGAATCCAAGAGTTCTTTTCTCCAATTTTGATAGCTGTTGGAGTAAGTACTTTTAACTAAAGTACTTGAAATGGATCTTCCCAGGCAGGTTGAGTTCCTCCAGTGCACCGGAAGTTCTTTATGTACACCTTGTCTTCTGGGTGTAGATCATGGAGTGAGAAATCTAGAGGTCCAGCCCAAACTGCAGCTCTAGATTTGTGGAGTTCACACAATTTAGTGTCTCTCCTTCCCCCTCCCCCCAGTAATGATGTGTATGTAGGGGGAGAAAAGGCTTGGCCTATATGGGAGAATGTCCAAAAAACATCTCAAATGGTGACACATGTAGATCTCCCCTGACTTGCTGAGAAGGTAAAACAGGATTAAGGGGAGAACCTCAGGCCACTTCAAGTAAGTCTCAGTGGACAACATACCAATCATGTTTTTAAGTATCCTATTCATGCACTCAATTTGGCCTGAGCTCAGGTGATGATAGGGAGTATGGAATTGGGGAATAATCCTCAAACAAAAATAAACCTGGGATAAGACAGAGTCAGTAAAATGGGTTCCCCTATCTGAATCAATGTGTGCAGGTGGGCCAAAGTGAGGGACAAAAAGCTGCTGTGGTTTGAGTACTGGGAAAGGCTTCTATCAATCTAATGAGCTGATCCATTATAACAAGACAAACTTTACAACGTCCAGTCTTACGGATAGTAATAAAATCAATTTGCAAATGCTCAAAATGTATGTAAGCCAGAAGATACCCACCAAAAGCCTTGCCATGGAAGGCATGTTGATTATATATGCCTGGCAAGTGGGTCAGGCTGCACACACTTTGAAAGCTATGTTGGTTATAGCAGGGGCTTTCCAGACTTTCTTTATAGAGTCTACAATATCTTGAATGCCAAAGTGAACACTTTTGGGAACAGATAAGCATATTTGATGATAGAAGCTTCTAGGGAGTAGGGACTTTCCTTAGATGATACCCACACCCTCTATTTTGCCTTAAACTTTTTTTTCCATTTTTCCACTTCCTGTTAATAATAAGAGAGAGATAAATTTGGTTCGTTACTAGATATCATAGCTAAAATCATCTCAGGTCCTTCTAAGGCAGCAAGCTTAGGTACAGTATCTGCCAGATGTGCACCTTGAGCACAAATATTTGAGGGCAGTGAAGCTGACCAAACAGTGGCAAATTTTGTGACCATAGAAGTTCCAGTGTAGCATATGCCATTCCTTATAAAAGAAGAACACTGAATAAAAATAATCTGGGTTTTCTTTTAATCTGAACAATTTTAATTAATTAATAAATTGTGAATATTTTTCCATGATTACATGATTCACGTTCTTTCCCTTCCATCCTCCTACTCCCCTACTATAGCAAACGAGCAATTCCAGTGGGTTTTACATGTGTAAAGACCTATTTCCTAAATCAAGACCCATTTCCATATTATTGATATTTGCATTAGGGTGACTGCTTAGTCTACATTCCCAATCATATCCCCATTGACTCATGTGATCAAGCAGTTGTTTTTCTTCTATGTTTCTATTCCCACAATTCTTTCTCTGGATGTGAATAGTGTTCTTTCTCATAAGTCCCTCAGATTTGTCTTGGATCATTGCATTGCTGCTTGTAGACAAGTCCATTACATTAGATTGTGCCTCAGTATATCAATCTCTGTGTATAAGGTTCTCCTGGTTCTGCTCCTTTCACTCTGCATCAATTCCTGGAGGTCGTTCCAGTTCACATGGAATTTGTCCAATTCATTATTCCTTATAGCACATCACCAACAGATACCACAATTTGTTCAGCCATTCCCCAATCAAAGGGTATTCCCACATTTTCCAATTTTCTGCCACCTCGAAGAGTGAGGCTACAAATATTTTTGCACAAGTCTTTTTCCTTATTATCTCTTTGGGTTATAAACCCAGCAGTGATATGGCTGGATCAAAAGGCTGATAGTCTTTTAAAGCCCTTTAGGCATAGTTCCAAATTGCCACCCAGAATGGTTGGATCAATTCACAACATCACAGCAATGAATTAATGTCCCAATTTTGCCACATCCCCTCCAACATTTATTACTTTCCTTTGCTGTCATGTTAGCCAATCTGCTAGCTGTGAGGTGGCACCTCACAGTTGTTTTGATTTGCATTTTTCTAATTATAAGAGATTTAGAACACTTTTTCATGTGCTTATTGATAATTTTGATTTCTTTATTTGAAAATTGCCTATTCATGTCTCTTGCCTATTTATCAATTGTGGAATGCTTGCTTCCAAAGATTCACAATTGTGTAATGGTTCTCCTGAAACTGGTAAATCAGGAAGCAATGTTGCAGGATTAAGGATTGTACAGCATTTCAGGGTAATGTTTTCCTTCCCCAGCAAGGTTATCTCATACCTAGTGAGTCTTTGTTCTGAAAATGCCTGCATTCTAGGCCTTAACAATACCTCAATTTCATGTGGGCACATTATGATTAATGTATGCCCCAATATAAAATAAGCAGATTTAGTTACTAGCAAGCTGTGGGGGCTGCACCTCTTAGACAGGGTGGTCCTCATGCATCCACCAGGTCCAGCTGCACTGAATAATAAGCAACAGGACCCAAACTTTGAGTTAAGATACCTGAAGCTACTGTACTCTGTTCATGTGCAGACAAGGTAAATGGCTTTTTGTGACCTGGAATTTCTAGAGCAGGGACAGACAGAATATCTTGTTTTAATTCTGAGAGAGCTGACAGGTGTTCTGCATCTAATTGGAGAGGTTCAGGGCCTGACTTTTTTATCAGAGTTTTAAGGGGTTTAGTAATTTCCCCATAGCAAGGGATTCACTGCTTTCAAAACTCGGTTGCTCCTAAAACTGTCCTCAACTGCTTCTTAGTGGAGGTGGCAGTCAGGTTCTGAATAATCTCAATGTGCTGGGGGGAAAATGGAGTGGGCTCTAACAGAACAAAATCTAAATATTCTACTTTGGGAAGAAATCACTGAACATTTATTTGCCTTAGAGATCCTGTGGCCTCTCTTGTGGAGCTCTAAGAGAAGATGCTTGCTATCTGCCTGGCACATCTTGCATCTGATATGACTAAGAACAAATCATACACAAATTATATTAAATAGCTCTTCTGAAAAACAATACTAGCTAAATCCTGACTTAAATTTTGTGAGAACAGAGTAGGACTGTCGACAAATCCTAGTGGTAGCCTTGACCATGACCATGGAGAGCCTTTCCAGGGGAAGACAAATATATTCCTGGAATTTTCATGAATAGGAATTGAGAAAAAATGTGGAGCACAAATCCACCACAGTAAAGTAAATGGGCATGCTGGGAATAAATGAGATAATTGTAATTGGGTTGGGAACAACAGAGTATCTCTGTGGCTATGATTATTTACAGCCCTTATAACTTGTACAAACCAATAAATAGGTTTTCCATCTGGTCCTGGCTTTGGTTTCTTTACAGGGAAAATAGGTGTATTATATTCAGGTTTGCATGGAATGATTATTCCTTGCTCAATTAATGAATCTATTATATATATTCCTTCAACTGCCTCTCTTGATAGGAGATACTGGGGGATGGAAGGAGATGAGCCACTTTTGACCTAATCTGAACAGGAATATAAGTAGGCCTACTACATCAGAAGATTGGTCCCAGAGATACTCAGGGATATCTATTGGGATTTCAATTCCTGACTGTCTGAAAGCAAGACTGGGAACAAAGTTAGAAATTCCTCAGTCAATTCTAGCATCATAGTCATCTGGAAAGCATGTTATTTTGGCTCTAAGTTTCCATAAAAGATCTCTCCCTGGCAGTTTGTAGGGAAACAATGTTCTACTGATAGGGGTCCCACAGATACCATTTGAAGAGAGAGTTTTGGAACATTTTAGGGTATTCCTGACACACCTACTTCATTTAAAGAACCAATAGAATTACATTCAGAATTAGGTTTACTCACTAAAACTGGTCTGGAAGTTCCAGTGTCTAGGAGGCAATCATAATAAGTGTTCCCAACTTTCAGAGTCATGTGAGGCTCTTTATTTTGGGGGAGGGGAATTTATTGGGATAACTGGCATTAAAACATCAGGATCTTGGAAGTTGAAGGTTTTGTCCCCTAACTCCAGAGATCCTCCCCACCCCACATCATAATAAAGTTCTCTGACTATTCTACCACCCCTCCTCCCCACTGGGAGGGGAACACAGTGAACACAAGTTCCATGATGGATGTTTTGGTATAGGTTATGATTTGCCTCATTTGAATTACTAGCCCTTTTGGGGTTTCTATCATTATTATTCCTTCAGCTTCTGTTTCTACAATTCATAGCTACATGACCTTGTTTCATGCAAAAATAACATTTTATTGGTTGCCTCATGGATTCCTTTAAAGGAGCTATGATCTCTGTCTGTATTTCAGCTCTTTCTTTTTCTCATTTATCTAATTCAACTTTTCCCCTCTCTTGTCTCTACAATTCAGCTTTTCCCCTTTCTCCAATTCTTCCTCCTCAGCTTTCTCTCTTTCTCACCTTTCATGGCTTTCAAAGATTGCTGTTCTTTTTAATTGTTCTATGTCCATGCTAGGCCTTTCTATAATACTGTTCTGAAAATATTCCTTAATATATCAGGAACAGTGATTTACAAAATTATTCTTTATGATTCTAGAGTCTGTGTCCCTGGAGACATCCAGGCCAAGGTATCCAAACCCAAGTTCAAAAGTTCTGTCATAAAACTGAGATGGTCTCTCATCCTCAAATTTAATCCAATTACTTGGCCTTGCACAGCAAGTTTTCATTTTTTTTTAATAAAGCATTTCTAGCCTCACATAAATGTGCATAATCTTTGGCTAATTGGGATTCCATTGGGATTTTTCAATGGCCAACCTATTGCACTGCCATTTTGGGACCTTTTCATAATGGAAAAAATATCCTGTTCCTCTCACTTTCTGTTAACAGAATGAAACCATTCAGTAACATCTGCCCAACTTGGGTTATATGTCCTAAATATACTTTCAAACTTTTTAATCACCAAGATAGGTTGCTCATGAAAGGCATGTGTTTTCTCGATGAATCTCTCAATATCTTGTGGAGAAAAAGATGTATGATGTCTAATATTTAATAAATTCTCTCATCTATCATAAGTGGGAATATTCCTTAGGGGGAAAAGGCAGTTGGAGTTGTCTGTGGTTCTTGTGGCACTTGGCTTATTGTTTGGGTGGGGATGGAGAACAATGTATGTGATGTGGTGGGGAAAGAGGGAGGAGAGTAGAGAGAGATTGGCCAGGAAGACAGAGAGGGGGAGGCCAGGGAAGGAGGGGGAGAAGAGGGAAAAGGAGAAACTTGGAAAGGGGGAGGAGAGAAGGAGGCTGGGGGAAGGGGGAAGAGAGAGGGAGGCTGGTTGGGGAGGGGGATTAGAGTAAGAGTAGGGGCAGGATAGGAGGTAGGGGGAGGAGGAGGTAGAGGCTGGGCA
>NC_058131.1:442636831-442652118 GCF_016433145.1 Gracilinanus agilis | reverse complement strand
AGTTTTCAAGTAATATATATTATATAATATATTAATATTGTTATTATTTAAGTAATTACATTTAGCCCACCCACTTAATTATTTAATTAAGTTCAATCAATGGAACCTAATTAATCAAACAATAAATTAATTTATTTAATTATTTGATTACTATTACAATTAATAATATATATCAACATAATATATTAAATATATAATATATTATAATAATATGTATAAACTAGTGAAATTGTTTGTCAGCTCTGGGAGGGGAGAAGGAAGAGGGGAAAGAGAGAGAACATGAACCATTGAACCATAAAAAAATATTCTAAAAAAATAATAATGATGTGGGGGAAAAAAACAAAGGTGGTGATAATCAAAAGCTAAACACTTTTAACACTTTTGAGTGTGGACAAAATTAAAGGAAGGAGAAAATAATAAATTGGGGAAATAGGATGGAGAGTGACACCCAGTAAACATAATGGTGAAAAAAACCTTTACAAGAAGTTTCTCTAACAAAGACCTCATTTCTCAAAAACATAAAGAAATGAGTCGAGAGTATAAGAATACAAGTCATTCTTTAACTGATAAATGATAAGAGTATATGAAGAGAAGTTCTCAGACAAAGTAATTTAAGCTTTCCATAATCATATGGAAAGTGTTCTAAATTATTATTAAGTAGAGAAATGCAAATTAAAACAACTCTGAAGTACCATCAGATTGGCCATTATGAAAAAAAAGGAAAATGATGAAACTTGGAGGGAGTGTGGGAAAATTGAGACACTAATGCACTTTTGGGGGAGTCATGAACTGATTTAGTCATTCTGGAGAGTAAATTAGGACTTATATCCAAAGGGTTATAAAGCAGTACACATTATTTGACCCAGCAAAACTAGATTTGTATTCTATAGAGATTAAAATAACAAAAAGGGGATGGACTTATCTGTATAAAAATATTTAAAGTACCTCTTTTTGTGGGGGAAAAGAATTGGAAAGTGAGTGGATACCCATAAATTGGGGAATAGATGAGTAAGTTATAGTATATGATTGTAATGGAATACTATTGTGCTGTAAGAAATGACAAGTAGAAGTAGTTGAAAAAAACCTGGAAAGACTTATGTGAACTGAAGCAGAGTGAAATAAGCAGAACCAGGAAGAAGTTGTACACAGTGATAGGAATACCATACAATGAACAACTGTGAATAACTTAACTTTTCTCAGCAATACAATGATACAAAATAGTCCCAAAGGACTTGTGATAAAATAAATTCTCATCTGCTTCCAAAGGGAGAAGTGAAAGAATATGAATTCAGATAAAAGAAAACTTTTTTTCATTTGCTTTCTTAATTTTTTTTCAAATTTCCTTCCAGAAAAGGATTAATATGGAAAAAATGTTTTACATGTTAGCAAATTAAAAATCTGTATCAGATTGCTTGCCATCTCAGCAGGGATGAGAGAGAAGGGAGGGAGGAAAAGAATTAGAAACTCAAAATTCTTTTTAAAATGTTAGAAATTGTTTTTGGAGAAGTTGGAGAAAAATGAAATTAAATAATAAATTTTTAAAAGAATTGCTAAGCCTAAAAAGCATCTTTTAACAGATAGAAAGATCGATGCTCTCTGTAGCTTTTAATTACGTTTGAAACAATTCTTGGTAAGCAAAATAGTCTAAATTATTCCACTAACAGATAATGTAATGAGAAGGAGAATTGTCCGTATGTCTGTTGACCTTTCTATTTATAGATTTACTGAGAAAATGACACATTCCTATTTTGCATTTGCAAGTGGATGAAAGAATAATTATAATTAAAGATAACTATTTTATTATAGCTTATTTATTAAAAGTGTTAGGACAGATTTGATACTTTGCAAGCTTATTTGATAACAATGCCATACAAAAAATTTATTATACTTGATGAATTTTAAAGATAAAAATATGCATTCACTGCTTTATTTTTAGAAATGTTTTATTATCTCTCATACATCTATGTGGAGTCAAATTTTAACATTTATTTTCTCACATTTTGAGTTCCAAATTATTTCCCTTATTTCCTTCCCCTCTCCTTAAAATGACGAGCAATTAGATATAAGTTTACATGACAATTACTACTTTTAAATATGTCCACCGTGTATTGAGAAATATTAGTGAGGAATAATACTTAGTTTTTCAAGTTTTTGCAAAAGTAATCAATTTTATAAGAAACATCCCAAAAAGGAAAACCTTTCTAAAACTGTAAGATAGTGTAGTTCAAACCATTTCTACATTATTACAAAATATATTAACTTTCTTTTATTAAAATAAATTATGACTTGGGAAAAAGTTCTATATAAAATGTTCTGTGAAAAGCAGGTAGAGGTGAGTAACTTGAATAATGGGGATGGGAGTTAAAAGGTGAGATATCTATCGAGGAACAAATTAGGCCCACTGAAGAAAAGCAGTCAGAAAAGATGCTTGTGAGTTTGCCTGACACTCTTAGTAAGGTCAGTCTCAGCTTCCAACATAGTTGTTCTCTAGGCTGCAACTTAGATAGGAAAGGATTCCTCCCCCAGTATGGTCATCATCAAACTTTGAGTCCTTCCTCATTCTGAAGAGCAAAGAAGTCTTTGTAATATCATGACTGTAAGAACCAGATCTTCCTTTCACTAAGTCACACAGAATAGATTAGCTGTCATTCTTTCTCAATTTGCTTATGTTTGTAAAGGAACCCTGATAACATTCTTGTGTGAAGTCATTTCATAAATAATATTCTGTGGGAAAGCAACACCTTCCAAGAATGATATAATACTTAGCATTTTACTCTCTCTCCCTCTCTCTCTACTTTTTCTCTCAACATAAGAACCTGGCACTCTACATATAGTACCCACGACAGATATCATAATAAAGTTTGGAATCTATAGGCTTATTTCAAACATCCTCTTCCCCCAAAGCATAGTCAATTTGCCCCCATTTAAGCTATATTTTCCCTTCCATTCTTCAAAGAAGCTGTTAAAATGCATTGTCAGATATAGCCCAAACTCATGGCGGTAAACCTATAGCACATGTGCCACAAATGGCACACAGACCCCTCTTTGTGTAACATGCACACCTTTGCTCACCAAAGTTCATTATTAGAAAGGAAAAGGGACTTGAGTGGAGCTACTCCCTTCCCTGTCTCCACTGTGGCTGAGGACATTTTTTCACTCCAACCACCTCTCTCCCCAGCAGCCCAACGGGAGCACTTCCTCCCTCTGGGGTAAGGTGGGCAGTTCACATGCAGCAAAGCTGGAGGTGAGTGAAATGTTCAGGCCACTCCCCTCCCCCTCTCCACCTATACCTGAGGAAATTCCTCACCCACCCCTCTTCCCAGCAGCTGTCTGGGGTAAGGTAGTTGGGGGGGGGTTGTGGGGAAGGGGGGTTGGTGGGTGGCACCTGGTGGGGGGCATGGCACGGCACATGGTCTCTAAAAGGTTCACCATCACTGGTCTAGACTTATATTTCTCTTCTGTGCTACCTGCTCAAAGACAATTTTCCAACTCTCTTTCCATTAATAAGTGTGCAATGCTGACTTTATCCTTGGGTTCAAGTTTTGGTCTTTTCTGCAAAATAAAAAATAAGTGTATTATAAAAGTCTTCAATACTTTTTTGCAATGTGATATCAGCCATCAAGAACATAATTCAAAAACCCTGTTAAAGGTTAGGAGAAAAATGTAACATATGATACATATCTGAGTACCCGAGAGTCAGATTATACATAGAAAAATGCACAATCTCATTAAATGAAAAAAGACACTATGCAAATCCTCTTTGAATGCTGGACATGAATTAGCCCACTAAATTAACCTGCATGTTCATATTACCAAAAATTACTGGGCTGTGTAATTCTGGACTTCGACATCATTTTAATCTTGTTATGAGCAACAATATCCACATGAAATACTTTCTAACTTATTTGTATATAAGTACTTACCTTTCATTTGTACAAAGTCAAGTTGGTGGATGGACTGCAGCAGAGGCGTGTTGTCTAGATTCAAATCAAAGTCTGTTGTCATCCTTGGTGTAAGGGTCCCTTTTCCCCATTGATCCTCAGTCAAGTGCACTCTTCTAATGAGTGCATCAGAGATCTAATTACATTAAAAATTGTGTAAGAGATTACATGCCACACCAAGCAATAGAACAGTTTCCAAAATGAGCTAAATCCTTAACTTGAAAAACTGTGAGGTAGTTGAAACAGTCCTTACATAATCCAAAACTTTTCTTGACACATTTCCAAACTTCCCCAAGTTTAGACCCAACTTTACTTTTAGTTGTAGATGCAAAATTTATACAAATGACATGTAAGCTAAGGCACTAGTTATTGCATCATGCAATTCATTTGGTTTTACTGTATTAATGGAACTAGTGTTACTTCAATAGGTGATGTGTACAACCAGTCCTACATCACTGACCATCTCAAGACATTGTACCTCTCTTTAGAATAATAAAATGAGGATGACAGATTATAAGATATTGAATTAATAATATTTTGCAAAATATAATTTCTAACATCTTAAAGACAAAATCTGTTAAATGATTATCACTTAACAGACCAAAAACCAAACTTCAGAAAACTTAATATCTTTGGAATCCTGCCCTGGTCCTCCATTATCCTGCTTGATATTTGTCTTTCATTACCTACTACATCTAGATCTGGCTTTACCCATACTTCTTTTCTCTTTCTGGTTATCTTCTCACCAAGTGCCTTGCTATCATGCAAATACCTTGGCATGTCATGGGTCCATGATTAAAATCAATGCTATTATTTAGTTCCATTCATCATCCCTATACATTTCTAAATCAAAATATCCCTCTCTAACCAATAATCTCTTGTGTGTATGGTCTGTTAGTTATGCAATAAGCAATTTTTAAATGATTATTATTATGTGCTAGATACCAATGCTCAAAATACTATCTTTGTTTTTGAATCTAGATGTCTAAACTTAGTCTAATACCTAGAACACAGTTAGGATTTACTAGAGACTTTCTTTTTCTATGTATTCACTGTGGAGCTTTCCTTTTCTTATACATCACAACCATTCTCCCTCTATTATTCTCCTGTTTCTTAATTTATTATTTTAAATTTGAAAATGCTATACCCAGCAACCAAAGGGCTCTGAGTATAGCAATCTAAATTTGTGCAATTAATTTTCAGTTATAACATTTCATTAAAATTTGGCATTAACTAACAGAAAATATTAAAGCATATTCAGGTTGGGAATGATTGACTATGAAGGTATGAGTCACATTGGTCTAGTGGGAAAAATTAATTCATTGATTTAAAACAACTCTGATATCTAATATAATTCTATAGCAGATATTTTCAAGTCTCCTCAGATGCTAGTGCCTTCCCAAGGTTACTTTAAGTTTGCTTAGTATGCATTGTGTATACACATTTATATGTATATCAATCTCTCCTCCCTCCAAATGTAAGCTACTTGAGGCAAGAAACTATTTCACTTTTGTCTCTGTTATCTTCAGTGCCTAGCATAGTGCTAGCACATAGCATTTAATAAATGCTTATTGAATGATTTGGTGAAAATCTTGGAAAATGTATTAGCACTTTGTAAATGTGAGTTGTTAATCATTATAGCTACCTTATATAAATGTTTCATCACAACCCTGATCATGAGTAGTGTAGGAATAAGTTAGGGATAGTCTGATTTCTAGGATTAGTTGAAATAAGGGAATTTTGAGATCATCCCTGGGAGATGATTCTGGGTAAGGAAGGAATTGTGGGAGTCTGAACTGAAAATAACTGATTTCACTTCCTTCTTGGATTTTGACCAAGTTGGGAGGAGGTTTTGACTCTGACTGAATTCCCATCAAGCTGAAGGAAAGTTTTTTGCTCTTGAGAGATTCTCCCTGGACAGTCAGGATTTCATGGAGAAATCTTTGACATCTAGGTAGAGGATTTACTTGGAGGAAAGCGATTTCCCTGAATCCAGTCTTCATCTGCCATTGGTCCATCTACCAGAATTCCTCTTGAGCTACGGTAATCCAAAGGTTTCCATCTGTAACTTTGGGTTACTTAGTACATCAGCTAAACACAGGCTTTTCTCCTTTCTTTACTAATCACTAATGGGAAGATTAGGATAATTCAGAGAGTGTGGGGAAGGGTTTTAGGTAGCACAGAGAGGGTATAGGCAGGGCCCAGAGAAGAAACAGGATGCTCCCCTTAAGCAGGGGATTTAGAAGGTGGGTGGAGTTCGTTTGAAGAGTACTAGGGTCCTACCTACCAGTTTCCCTTACTCCCTTTATTAAATAAACATTGTGTTTCCATAAGCCAAGGGTTGTAAAAGTAAAATTTGAGAAATGCCATCTAAAAGTATATATATTTTCTATGGACACGTGGGAACTATCAAACTACATTTCCCATGGTCCAACGGGTTTCTGGTTCCGGTTCTTTGGGCGTGGGGATGTCTGCGTCACTACACAGAGAACAGTTTAAAATGAGAGGAAATCCGAAAGTAAATCCTTTTTTTTTTTTTACCTCTTTAGCTCTTTAGCCTCTTTAGTTACTGGGCGCAGGAGGAGAGGGGAGGTAATTATGGCTAGGCGGCAGTTTTGAATTCTTACAAGCGTGTGGTCTAATGACTTTATCTATCAGAATGGCTTTAATTAAAATACTAATTTCTATATTTATATCAGTCTTTATCATTTTTAATCTTAATAGGGTTTTGGACTTAACTGGTCCTGGGAAGTTCCTAGGTGGGCTGTAACATCTAACATCCCTCTAATATCCCTCTAACAGTTCCCTCTAACATCCCTTTAACAGTTCCACATTACAGTAGATAGCATAAATATTAGTCATTGTTCTCTTTTTATAAATGAACAAAGTGAAATGTAGGAGAAAGAGAAAGGAATAAGCATTTATATAGCATTACTATGTGCCAAGCACCTTGCTAAGAACTTTCCAAATATTTTATTTAATCTTCACAACAAATCTGTGAGGTTATTTGCTGTTACTCTCCGGATTTGACAAATACAAACAGAGATCAAGTGACTTGCCCAGGGTCACAAAATGAGTAAGAGTCTGAGGCTATATTTGAACTCAAGTCTTCTTGACTCCAGGCCCACTGCTCTATTCATTGTACTACTTAGCTGTCTCTAAAAAAGAATCAATAATTAAATGACTTCCCAAGGGTCACTCAGCTAATAACTATCGATCCTATTTCCTTATTATCAACAATCTTTCCATTATACTTCATTATAATTATCTACTGATTAGCCATTAAGTTGGCACTGAGAAAGTAAATTAATGTATTATTTGGATTTTTTTCTATTGATAAAAATCATTCTAACTAGATAGACTGATTGATATAAAAGATCTCAATTTTAAAAGACACCTCCCTCTTCCTTAAACCACAGTTGCTTTTTCTGTTACCTCACTTCCCTCATTTCCAAAAATGAATGGGTTAAACTAGATGACCTCCCTACAATTTCTAAATTACAGTGATTCTAAAAGGTTATAAGTTTATGGAATTATAGAAGTTTATGAGGTGGGGTTTTTCTTGTTTATTTCTTGTTTTCAACAAAACTCTGCAAGTATTATCCACACATTAATATTCTTCACAAGTCAAAGAATCTGACAGTGTTTTTTGTTAGTTGGTTAGTTAGTTAATTTTATAGCAGGAATATTACAAAATAGAATTGTGTTAAGGTAGGATATACTATATCTTTCTGAACTTGAATTCCTAGACCCAGTCCTGTGGGACATTTATTTTCATTTATGTATTTTTAAAAATCTTATTGATTACAAAACAGAAGAGTGGTAAGGGCTGGGAAATGGGGGTTAAGTAACTTACCCAGGATCACACAGCTAGGAAATGTCTGAGGCCATATTTGAACCCAAGGCTTCCTGTCTCTGAGCCAGGCTCTCAATCCACTGAGCCACCCAGCTGTCCTGCTGTGGAACATTTAGAAAGTAAAAACCAAATAAGTACACACTCACCTGTAAAAAACCACTGGGATCATTTTCCTTGATAACCTCCAGGCAGTACTCCATGAGGCCAGTAGTCTGTCTCAGTTTTACTGTGCAATGAGATATCTGATCTCGTACAACCTATAAGACAAGTTCCATAGAAGTAAAACTATGGTACATTAACACTGAAATAGGGGGACTTTTACATTATCTCCTTCAACAATTCCTGTTTAGTGGTTGTCACTGTCACAGTTCCCAGTAACAAGAAAAATGAGCACAAAGTGGGAGTTTCCATTCACCTATTTTATTTAGTAAGGGAAAGTACACTGAAAGAGATCAAGACATCCTTTACTTCAAGGGAAATGACTTATTAAGAACTTAAGTAATAAGAAGTTTCAAGAGAGCTAAATTAAGTTCCACATGATGGCCCTCTCACCATTACTACACATAGTCCATGGGAGTGTGCTTTGAGTACAACCCTCTAATACTCAATAGTTTTGAAAAAGAAAAACCAATGCCTTGTTGGTTCTATTTATGCATATACAAAATATTTTGCATTCATCTCTTTTTTAAGTTTATATTTAACTAGAATTTAAAAACAAGAATTATAATTATATGTAATATTATTAATTACATTGTTATTGCTAATAATTATTAGCTGTGTGACCCTTGGGAATTAATTTAATTCCTGTTTCCTTTTTAGAGGCAACTAGGTGACATAGTGGATACATCACTGGTCCTGGAGTAAAGAAGATTTAAAACTCAAATACTTGCTAAACTTTAGAATTTAGAATTTTGAACAGTGACAATTTAATATTTATTTCTGAGTAATCTGTGAAGAGAAAGGGAGTTGAATTATCATTTTGGAGAAACAATAGTGATGGTTGGGCAGAAATTAAGACTGATAAATGCATGTTGAAAAGTTTCCTAGAGAAGATTGAATGTA
Organism: Gracilinanus agilis; assembly: GCF_016433145.1. NCBI lineage: Eukaryota > Metazoa > Chordata > Mammalia > Didelphimorphia > Didelphidae > Gracilinanus > Gracilinanus agilis. The sequence goes on along the minus strand of NC_058131.1, from coordinate 442,643,259 downwards.
ACCTTTATAATGCTAATAAATAATGAGATTGTTGAGACACTGGCTATAATCTTGAGCTGAATGGTGGGACTATATTCTAGAAGTTAGAAGTCAATAGTAGTCATTATTAACAGTAACTATGGCTATGAGCTTTCTCATATATTGCTAATAATAATTTCTTTTTCTGTATTATTATAGAAATTATAAATTTCCTAATTAGTAAATGATATTTACTTAAGCCAAGGAGATTATGAATTTTGATATACAGTGGGAAATCAAAAGGGCTTATGGGAGAAGAAGTCTCTTCGGTTTAATATTTAAGAACTAGGAACATAAACCCAGAAATAATTATTTAATTAATGAGAAAGATGTAATTTTATTAAGGAGTGATTCAAACATATCACCAGAAATTATATCTTAGATATCAGGACAAGAAAAGTGAATAAGGTAGTGGGTTTGATAAAAGGATGAAGAGTAACTTTTCCACTTAGACTTTAAATAATTCTGGTCCACTTTGAACCTCTGCTACACATGCTTTAGAGGAATGAAAAATAGACAGAAATGAGAAATAAATTGAAAAACTTAATCTTACATATAAAATGCCAAGTCTTTCAAATTCTACTTCTACAATATTTCTACAATTCTACCTCTATAACAATATTTCCTCTTTATTCTGATAACACAAGTTTTTCCTTAAGTCAGGCACTTACTAACATTTGCTTAGGATACTGAAATAAACTATTAAAATAATTTCTAATAGGTAGTCCTCTTTTCAGTCTCTCCCTTCTCCAAGACATCCTTCCCACATCTACCAAATTAACATAGTATAACTTTCCTCTATCAAAAAAAACCAAAAAACTTCAGTGACTCCCTTTCACTTTTAAGTTAAAATATACAATCCTCAAGATAGAATTTAAAACTCTCTACAGTAAGAATTTCTCTTATTTTTTTAGCCTTGTTTCATATTACTCCCTGTGGTTCTATATTCCAGCCAGACTGGTCTATTTCCTATTTCTCAAACACAAAATGCTGGCTCCCAATTCCATTGTTTTGCACAAGCTGTCTTACAAGCAGAGAAGGAATTCCTTTCTTACCCACACCTATTAGAATGATAAACTTCACTCATAGCTCTCCATGGGATACCTTTTCTACTCTCAAATGTTAATTTATTCTAAATTAATATGCATTTATATATGTGTACATATTTATTCCATGTCCCTCTAATAAAACATAATCTCCATAAAGACAGACTGTTTTGTCTTGTCTCTGTACCCGTAATGTCTAGTATAGCATGTTGCTGAATAAATGTTTATTGAATATAGTTGTATGTATTATTTATGCATAATATCCCTTACAAGTCTTAGCATATGGCAAAGACTTTCTGATAGAGAAATTTCTTGGAAGGAAACTTAAAATATAAATTTCTTCCTCTAGTAAAGAGAAGGTGCCAAAATAATGATCAAAAACAAAATGTTTAAAAGACTATTATGGAACAAACATCATTATACACATATTACATTGTGTATGAGTATATTGTTTATAATTTAATTTATCTATAGGCAATCTGATTAAATGGGTAAAGTATTAGGCTTTTGTGAAAATTAAAACTTCTATGATTTGATGTTATTGTCTGACTATAATTTGATGTCATATTATAATGACTTGGATTCCATATGGGGTCATGGAGATTAAGTGATTTTAATGCCTATAGAAACACATAGGTTAAACAAATAATTGTATTTTTCCATTGTTAACACAGAGGTGTTAGGTAGATAAGGGTTGTAGCTTCAGCTACTGTAAATTAGTAAGGTTGGATCCTTTCAAACAGTTTGTACTCCTGATAAAGAAAAAGAAATTCCCCTTAGTGGACCTTCATCCAAGCATGGTATTTGTAAGGGACACAGAACTTTTCCATCACATTTGGGTCTGTTTAGGAATGCTCACTCTTATATTTGGCATCAACTACCTGTTCTTGACCAGGCCCACTTTTAGGTTATATAACTTTCATACCTAAGAGAATGTTTCTTTCATGACATGTCTCTCTCCTCCTTATTGAAGAATGAATTTCTTGCATCTCTGGGAATTAATTGTTTTTGTATATGCTTTATTTGCTTGTTTCTGACTCCTCTTAAGGTAAAAACTGGGGTTAACATATATTTTATCTGGGTTCAGAAGGTTGAGTAGGAGACAGGAATGAATAACAGTCTGGGACCAAACAAGTTAGGGAAACTGGGTTTAGCAGTTTGGGGAATGGCTGTTGACAGGAGTGACAGTTGGGCCTTAACTGTCACACTGATCCACCTAGCGAGGCATAAACACAGAGTTTAACAAATACACACACTATAAGAACTTTAAGGTATGAAAAAGGGAAAACAGTTTAAATATAATTTGAAAGGATAGGAGAGGGGGTAAGATAAAACTATGTCTAACTGTCCAGGACTGGAGTCAAAAGGGAAAGTTCCTTAGCCAACCTAGTTTCTGCTAGGATGACAGCTTGGCTAAGGACTTGAGGGAGAGGGCTTGAGTTTAGGGTTCTTACAACTGATCCAGAGATGTCTTGTAAGGAAAGATGTCTGCAAACTGTCTACCAAAACACAGGCTTCTCCCCTGACTCAGAGTTGACTTTCAGGATGATGTCTTCAGCCTTTACAACCTTCACCAATCTCCAAGATCCCAGATCATATAGGGACTGCTGACTGCACTTCTGCTCCAAACCCCTCTCAAAAACAGCAATATCTGTTGCTTCCTCTCTCCTCTCTACCCCCTGCATTCCATTCAGAATGTCCATGACTTCCAGCAAAGATTTTCCCTAATATGCTTGCAAAGACCTAAATAACTAATCTCAACCAGTCTTATTAATTCTTCTCATAACACTCCACATAACACTAAATTCATAATTGCATCATTTCCCTAAGTATAATTTTTAAAGAATTCTTCTAACTCTGATATTGCTTTACCCTTGGCTCTGAGGCCAAATAAAGCAGCTATGATATTGGAAATTTGGGAGTCCTTGAACTGATCTTGAGGTCTCTGGTCTAAACTTCCTGTGGACATTTAGATCTCTTACAAACTACATTTCCCATGATTCCTCTTGTGTAATACAGGTGGGCAGTAAGTCTGATTATGTAGACAGAGGTATAAAGACTCAGAACTTGATTGGTACATTCTCTTTCCTGCTGAAGCAGCCAGGTAGGCAGAGGTAATAGCATAGAATTTGAATTAGCTCTTATCAGGCACGTGGCTTAATTATCAACATGGCTTTCAATAAAACCCTAATATTTTAAAATATATCCTACCATATTAATTTTATTTGTCACATAGCTTGGAGAAAAGGAGACCCGGATTTAGGTCCCATATCTAAAACGTACTAGCTCTGGATAAGTCATGTAATTTTTATGTACCTGAAAAAAATTATACAGGAAATAACTACAGTTTTAATCTATATTGGTGGGAGAAATTCCTATATTAACAAAACCACACAGATAGTATAATAACTCAGGACATCAGCAGTAATTACATAAATAAAAGAAGAATATTTGATATTATCATATCCCATGAACATGGAATTCATATGACAAAATGCATAAAGCAGCATACACTTTATATAAATTGATAAAAATGAATATATCAGAAAATAAAAGAAAGACTTCCAACAAGAAATCTATTATCCCTTCTAACTCTGATATTCTACACTTTTGTAACTAGGGACACAGCCAATTTGGTGTGTGTGTGTATGTGTTCGAGATCAATAAACATCTTTAATATAAATGAAATATAAAAAACTTACAGTTGCATTTCACTTCATAGTTTTCAAAAAAGGTTTTTTGGAAAAATTCAGCACCCAAGAATTAGAATTAGTGCCATTCATTATTACACTGCCATTTTGAAGAGATGATATAAAAGTTATCTTAATGTATATGAAAGGCAATTCCAATAAATTTTTTCTACTTCTGTTGCCTTTTTTCCTTAATTAAAACAATCTTCAGAGACGAGAATCTTCTATGAATTAGAATGAATAAAAAACAGTTCAACTTTTAATTCTCAACAACTGCAATTCTTTTCAGGTGAGACGAAATCATTTGGATGTTATGGCTGTGAAGATCCTGGTTGCAATCTGTGGAAGTCCACTAGGACCAAGACTAATGGCCCGCTGTTGAGCTGTCCAAAATTTTTAACCTTCATTAGATAAGTGGTTAAAGGGATATAAATGAGAAGTACTGTGATTTTTTTTAACCTTACCTTCTGTCTTAGTAACAGCTCTAAGACAGAAGGGCAAGAGCTAGGTAAATATGGTTAAGTGACTTGCCCAGAGTCAAACAGCTAGGAAGTATCTGAAGCCAGATTTGAATCTAAATCTTCCTGACTCCAGGACTAATGCTCTGTCTGCCTAGCTGTCCTAAGAAGCAATTAAAAATTAATTTCAGATTGTTGACATGTACAAAGAATTTTGGACTTCCAGGATAAGATGGCCACAAAGTAGTAGCAAGGGGATCTTTCTCCTCACCACAGACTGATGTAAAAAGTCTCAAAGAGACAAGGAGCAGAATTAGATGAGTGAAGGGGCTCTACTGTAGGGCAAAGACTCAGAGGTAGGCAGTGTTTGGGCATTTCCACACTATAAGGGGATAAAATCACTCATACCAAACAGTGAACTGATCACCCCTCTCCCCCATTACACTTACCACGCCAGAGTCAGAGTGAGTAATCCAGAATCAGAGAGAGCACGGGGCAATTGCTAGGTTATCAGTGGGCTAGCTGAGGACACCACAAACCTACCCCTGAGAGCAGTGAGTCTTGGGACCCAAGAAGGCTGAGAAACATGGAGCTTGGATGCAGAGACAGGGGAGAGAGGGGCTGCCCACAGCAGACCCTGTGGAGACTTGAAAAAAAGCCTTAGGGCAAAACCTCTGAAGCCCAATACACAGAGAGCTGCTTACTTTTCTCACTCAGACTGTTGGCTGGGAAACTAACCAAAAACTAACATAGCCATGCCTACTAATACCCAAGAAGTACAATCTATAACAACCAAAAAAAAAAAAAAATAAGAAAAAGCCTTTCACTCTGGATAGTTTCTACTTGGAGAAACAATAAACTACAAAAGAGACAGCAGAGGATGACAAACAAACAAACACATCTAAACTTTCCCAAAGAATTAGAAATTGGTCACAAGCTATCCAAGAAATCATGCTGGAATTTGAGAACCAAGTTTAAAAGATAGGAGAAACTTGGAAAGAAAAGTGGGAAATTGTTCAAAAAGAAAATAACAATTTTTTAACATTTATTAATAATCATTTTTAACATGGTTACATGATTCATTTTTAACATGGTTACATGATTCATGCTCCTACTTTCCCCTTCACCCCCCGCACTCCCCCCACCCATGGCCGACGCACATTTCCACTGGTTTTGTCATGTGTCCTTGATCAAGACCTATTTCCAAATTGTTGGTGGTTGCATTGGTGTGGTAGTTTCGAGTCCACATCCCCAATCATGTCCACCCCAAACCATGCTTTCAAGCAGTTGCTTTGCTTATATGTTTCCTCTCCTGCATTCCTTCCTCCGAATGTGGGTAGCGTTCTTTACCATAAATCCCTCAGAGCTGTCCTGGGTCATTACATTGTTGCTGGTACAGAAGCCCATTACAATCGATTTTACCACAGTATGTCAGTCTCTGTGTACAATGTTCTTCTGGCTCTGCTCCTTTCACTCTGCATCAGTTCCCGGAGGTCTCTCCAGTTCGCCTGGAACTCCTCCAGTTATTATTCCTTTTAGCACAATAGTATTCCATCACCCGCATATACCACAGTTTGTTCAGCCATTCCCCCATTGAAGGACATACCCTCCTTTTCCAGTTTGTTGCCACCACAAAAAGCACAGCTATAAATATTTCGGTACAAGTCTGTTTATCTATGATCTCTTTGGGGTACGAACCCAGCAATGGTATGGCTGGATCAAAGGGCAGGCATTCTTTTATAGCCCTTTGAGCATGATTCCAAACTGCCAGCCAGAATGGTTGGATCAGTTCAAAGCTCCACCAGCAATGCATTAATGTCCCAATTTTGCCACATCCCCTCCAACATTCATTACTCTCCCCTTCTTTCATTTTAGCCAATCTGCTAGGTGTGAGGTGATACCTCAGAGTTGTTTTGATTTGCATTTCTCTAATTATTAGAGATTTAGAACACTTTCTCATGTACTTATTGATACTTTTGATTTCTTTACCTGAAAATTGCCTATTCATGTCTCTTGCCCATTTATCAATTGGGGAATGGCTTGATTTTTTATACAATTGCTTTAACTCCTTGTTTATTTGAGTAATTAGACCCCTGTCAGAGTTTTCTGTTATAAAGATTTTTTCCCAATTTATTGTTTCCCTCCTGATTTTGACTACATTGTTTTTCTTTGTACAAAAACTTTTTAGTTTAATATAATCAAAACCATTTAATTTA
>NC_058131.1:442593724-442633143 GCF_016433145.1 Gracilinanus agilis | reverse complement strand
AAGTAAATTTTTAAAAGACCTCTCATAAAATTACAATTTAAATCTCAAGGCAGGCATCAAACTCTCCAAGGTTGAACACAATTACCAAGATAGAATAAAAACTTAAAAGACATGTGCTCCTATAAATCCAGTATACATAAGGCAATTTACAACTTTAAAAAATGTGTAGGATTTATATATATATATAACAAGCTGGTCAAAACCTCTTACCAGTTCTAATAGATTTTTCTCATTATTTGGGAGTTACAATAAAATCACAAACAGAATTAATCTAGCAGCCACAAACTTCATTAACTTAAAATGATGCAGTGCAACAGGAAAATCAACGAAATAAGCAAGATTAATTTACAAAACTGATTAGCAAAATACAGTAAAATACAGTCTCTTTAAAGGTCATTCAGTTCTGAAATTTTAAAAATAAGGGTTTTTTTTGTTTTAAGTTCAAAGTTCTAAGCAGGTACGGGGTGAATTTCCTTCAGTTTTTAATCTCAAGAAAGTTTGAATAGGCCATGCGCCCGGATGAAAAGTAATCACTAGTTCAAGGTTCATACACTAGGTCCACGTGGGGTCAGGTTGTGGGCTCAGGGCTAGAGAAAAACTTAGATCAGTTTTGTATGAAATCCCACGTGTAGAGCTTGTGGGGGTGGGGGGGTGCCTAAATTAGGTCTTTAGAGAAACACCTGGAGGGCTAGAATGCAGGCCATTACCAGAAGAGTGGGGGTGGGGGGGAATAATACCAAATCCTAAAATCTCTGCAAGTCAGAACCGGGTGGTAGTTAAAGCGGCAGCAGCTCCAGCAGTCTCCTAGTCAGGGCAGGTTTGTAGTGGAAGTGGCAGCACCAGCAGCAGGATCGGAGAAGTGGTCTGCTCTGGTGAGTCAGAAAAAGTGGCGGAGATCAGAGTAGGCAGGAATGTGAGGCAGTGGTCTGTACCAGTGGGCCTGGCAGGAATGGAGTCCAGGTCAGGAGTAAAAGCAGCAGAGATCACAGGCACTGGGCACTGGCATTTTGGTTTTAAAGCCAAAAGCCAGAATCGGCTGGCCTGACCTCCCAAGGTGGTTTGGGCTGGACTGGCTGGCTGAGTCCCGCCTGAGGCAAAAATGTGCTGTTGCTTTTAGCAAAAACCTGGCCAGGAAAGCCACTTTCTTGTTTTAAAAAGTTGCCCAAAAGAGCTGAGCAAAACAGCCAAAAAACAGCCATGGTTCTCTTTAGGCTATCTAAAAAATTGAAAGTTCGAATTTCGAACTTCTGGTTTGCCAAAAATGATAAAGACAGATATAAATATAAAAATTAGTATTTTAATTAAAGCCATGGCCACGCTGGTACCAGCGTGGCCATGGCTTTAATTAAAATACTAATTTTTATATTTATATCTGTCTTTATCATTTTTGGCAAACCAGAAGTTCGAAATTCGAACTTTCAATTTTTTAGATAGCCTAAAGAGAACCATGGCTGTTTTTTGGCTGTTTTGCTCAGCTCTTTTGGGCAACTTTTTAAAACAAGAAAGTGGCTTTCCTGGCCAGGTTTTTGCTAAAAGCAACAGCACATTTTTGCCTCAGGCGGGACTCAGCCAGCCAGTCCAGCCCAAACCACCTTGGGAGGTCAGGCCAGCCGATTCTGGCTTTTGGCTTTAAAACCAAAATGCCAGTGCCCAGTGCCTGTGATCTCTGCTGCTTTTACTCCTGACCTGGACTCCATTCCTGCCAGGCCCACTGGTACAGACCACTGCCTCACATTCCTGCCTACTCTGATCTCCGCCACTTTTTCTGACTCACCAGAGCAGACCACTTCTCCGATCCTGCTGCTGGTGCTGCCACTTCCACTACAAACCTGCCCTGACTAGGAGACTGCTGGAGCTGCTGCCGCTTTAACTACCACCCGGTTCTGACTTGCAGAGATTTTAGGATTTGGTATTATTCCCCCCCACCCCCACTCTTCTGGTAATGGCCTGCATTCTAGCCCTCCAGGTGTTTCTCTAAAGACCTAATTTAGGCACCCCCCCACCCCCACAAGCTCTACACGTGGGATTTCATACAAAACTGATCTAAGTTTTTCTCTAGCCCTGAGCCCACAACCTGACCCCACGTGGACCTAGTGTATGAACCTTGAACTAGTGATTACTTTTCATCCGGGCGCATGGCCTATTCAAACTTTCTTGAGATTAAAAACTGAAGGAAATTCACCCCGTACCTGCTTAGAACTTTGAACTTAAAACAAAAAAAACCCTTATTTTTAAAATTTCAGAACTGAATGACCTTTAAAGAGACTGTATTTTACTGTATTTTGCTAATCAGTTTTGTAAATTAATCTTGCTTATTTCGTTGATTTTCCTGTTGCACTGCATCATTTTAAGTTAATGAAGTTTGTGGCTGCTAGATTAATTCTGTTTGTGATTTTATTGTAACTCCCAAATAATGAGAAAAATCTATTAGAACTGGTAAGAGGTTTTGACCAGCTTGTTATATATATATATAAATCCTACACATTTTTTAAAGTTGTAAATTGCCTTATGTATACTGGATTTATAGGAGCACATGTCTTTTAAGTTTTTATTCTATCTTGGTAATTGTGTTCAACCTTGGAGAGTTTGATGCCTGCCTTGAGATTTAAATTGTAATTTTATGAGAGGTCTTTTAAAAATTTACTTTAGATGCCTAGTACCCTTCTCTATAAATGATAAGGTTTTTATGTATTTATTTTAAAGAATTGTTGTCTTAAAGGATAATCTTTATATATTTTATTGTGAAGAATTGTTGTCTTATATTTTTTTCGATATTATCTATGTTTTAGCCTCTTTTGTCAGAGGGATCTAGAATTCTTGAGGGTAATTTAGACCAGAAGGTTTTTTAATATCAGATTTTTGTATGGAAGCAGTAACAGAATTTGTTGAGAAACTCTTAGCCAAGGTTTAAAAGTTGTAACAAGTATATGATTTTTTGAACAACATTGTTTATTGTTTTAAAATGTGTTATTAGAAATTATGGTACTCTATTTGAATGTGCATTGTGAATCTGCTATTTGTAAGATCTATTTTCTTTCACAGAAACTCTCATTTTTGGGTAACATAACCCTTCTAGTTCTAAGCTATATATATTTTATTTTATTTTTAAAACATTTTTTTAATTAGAGCAATTAATTTTTCCTTTTTCTCATCTTGTACTGGAAGTACATATATAATCGTTATTTATCTTTTTTTTTATTTTACAGCAATATAAGCTTAATGCAAACACCTGAAGAGCCTTGAGACTATGGGATTGTGATTTAATGCCTCTCTGTCTGATTCCAGAAGTGCCGAGCCACATGGTTATAGAGATTTGACTGAGAATCTGCATGAATTGCAGGAGTTCTATGCCAACACTTGAAGGGCTTGAAAATTGGGGTTTGAGTCCTGGAGTCCCAGTCTTTTCTAAAACTTTAGAGGACGTGGGTCCCCTCAACTTAAATTCCTAGTGAAGCACCTAAGATTGGCTATCATTTAATGGCTCATTCCCTGAGAAGGTGCAGGGAAAAATCAGATCAAAGAAAGGCATTTCCCTTATTACTCTATATATAGAGAGAGAAAATGGCAATTTTTCTGTAGTCCTGGCCCTGAATGGGTAATTGCAAACTGCTTAAATCACTTTAATTAGGTCTTGATTCAAAGGCCTAAGTTTATTTTCCTTATATTTTTTTGCACATTTTACATTTCATTCACAAGTTAATTTTTCTCCTTTTTTTGAATTTAATTCTTTTTATTTTTTTTATTATTTCTTTTGCCAAATGATTTCATGCACCCCCCGTGACTCACTCAGCCATGCATCCTTGGCTGACCTTTTCAGGGGAATAATGTGTTATTTAAAATTTTCCTCAGGGGGTGTGTGTTAAGTTTTTATAATCATAATATCTGAATTATAATCTATATTGCAAGTCAATTTTTACTACCTTAGAAGTAACCTAACCTCAGGGGGGTAATGTATAATTCTCAGAAGAAAAAGCATGTTTTGTAATCTATAATGTAAAGTTTAAATTCTTTGAGAATAATTTCAGGATAAGGATTGTACCATCAACCCAGAATCCAGACGACTGAACCTGTTTGGTGGAGGCACCAAAAGATGCCTGAAGAGCCTTCACTGGATCATGAAGACCCAAATTTGAACTTTGGGGCGCAGTTGATCTGAACTATGGGGGTTGAATGAATTGAATGCATTTATTTTGAAAGGACACTCTTATTCCAGTGGGGGACTGCCCCAAAATTGGCTTTTTGTCAATGCAGCTAGCTTTTGTCCTCTTTTCTTTTGGTTTAAGATCCACTGAAAAAGACCAGTCTTTTTCAATGGATCTCAGGGGGGTGATGTGTTATTTAAAATCACTTGGGGGGGGCAGCTGGGTAGCTCAGTGGAATGAGAGTCAGGCCTAGAGACAGGAGGTCCTAGGTTCAAACCCAGCCTCAGCCACTTCCCAGCTGTGTGACCCTGGGCAAGTCACTTGACCCCCATTGCCCACCCTTACCAATCTTCCACCTATGAGACAATACACCGAAGTACAAGGGTTTAAAAAAAAATAAAATAAAATCACTTGGGATACTTGGAACTACATTTCCCGTGATCGCCAATGGGTTTCCTGTTTTGGATTACATATTCAAGGTGAGGGACTGTTTTAAATAGGGGGGAAGTGACTTTGAACTTCCTCTTTAGCTACATGAGTGCGGGAAGATAGGAAAGGTAAAATGGCTGAGGCGGGAGTTTAAATACTTACAGGCACGGTCTTATATATATTTTACCAGCATGGCCATGGCTTTAATTAAAATACTAATTTTTATATTTATATCAGTCTTTATCATTTTTAATCGTAACAGGTTGGGGTACTAAGTGATTTAAGATGATACACAACAACAACAAAAAAGGGAAATAGAAGATGGCACCAAGAGAAACTAAAAGGAATAAGAAAAATAGGATAATTTATACCATGTAAAGAGGCATATGGGAAGGGGAGGGGAAAAATACTATTATAAGGAGAGGAAGAGATTGCTAATAAATAATACTTAAACCGTACTTTCAGTGGAATCAGTTCTAAGAAAGAAGAGCACCTAGATCCACTGGGGTATCAAATTCTATCTTACACTACAGGGAAGTTGAAAGGGAAAAACCAAGGGGGGGAGTGGGATGGGGAGTACCAAAAGGGAGAGAAAGAGGGAGGGGAGAGGGAATTTGTTAGAACATGAAGGAAAATAAGAGGGGAATAAGAAGGGAGGGACATGAAGGGAAATAAAATAAGAGTGGGGATTAGGGGAGCTGATTAAAACCAAAACACTGGTATAGAAAGAAATAGTGAAAGAAGGTAGGGCAGGACTAGAAGAGGAAATCAAAATGATGGGGAAATGCCCAGGTGATAATTATAAATCTGAATTTGAATGGGGTAAACTCACCCATAAAATGGAAGCAAATAGCAGAGTGGCTTAGAAAGAAATAATAATTTCTTTTAAGAGAATTGCAATGATGAGACATCTTATCAAAATCTATGGGGCAGTGTGACCCTGGGCAAGTCACTTGACCCCCATTGCCTACCCTTACACTCTTCCACCTATAAGTCAATATACAGAAGTTAAGGGTTTAAAATTAAAAAAAAATCTATGGGATGCAGCCAAAGCAGTACTTAGGGGGAAATTTATATCCTTGAGTGCATATATTAACAAATTACTGAAGGCAAAGATCAATGAATTGGGCATGCAAATTAAAAAACAAGAAAGTGAACAAATTAAAAAACCCCAGATAAAAACTAAATTAGAAATTCTAAAAATTAAAGAAGAAATCAATAAAATTGAAAGTAAAAAGACTATTGAATTAATAAGACTAGAAGATGGTTCTTTGAAAAAACAAATAAAATCAATGAAGTACTGGTTAATTTAATAAAGAAAAGGAAAGACGAAAACCAAATTAACAGCATCAAAGATGAAAAGGGAGACCTCACCTCTAATGAAGAGGAAATTGAGGAATTATTAAGAAATATTTTGCCCAATTATATGGCAATGAATATGGCAATTTGGTGATATGGATGAATATTTACAGAAATATAAATTGCCTAAATTAACAGAAGAAGAAATAGATTACTTAAATAATCCACTATCAGAAAAAGAAAGTGAATAAGCCATCAAAAAAACTCCCTAAGAAAAAATCCCAAGGGCCTAATGAATTCACAAGTGAATTCTATCATACATTCAAAGAACAACTAATCCCAATACTATACAAACTATTTGACATAATAAACAAAGTAAGAGTTTTACCAAATTCCTTTTATGACACAAATATGGTACTGATTCCAAAGCCAGGAAGACCAAAAACAGAGAAAGAAAACTACAGATCAATCTCCTAAATGGACATAGATGCAAAAACCTTAAATAGAATACTAGCAAAAAGACTCCAGCAAGGGATCACGAGGGTAATTCATTATGATCAGAGGGGATTTATGCCAGGAATGCAAGGATGGTTCAATATTAGGAAAACAATCCACATAATTGACCATATCAACAAGCACACCAACAAAAATCACATGATTATATCAATAGATACAGAAAAAGTCTTTGACAATATACAACACTCATTCCTATTGAAAACATTAGAAAGCATAGGAATAGAAGAGCCTTTTCTAAATATAATAAACAGTATATATTTAAAAGAATCAGCAAGCATCATCTGCAATGGGGACAAATTAGAAGGACAAATCATAAGATCAGGTGTGAAACAAGGATGCCCATTATCACCTCTATTATTTAACATAGTACTAGAAACACTAGCAGTAGCAATTAGAGAAGAAAAAGAAATTGAAGGTATTAATATAGCTAATGAGGAGACAAAGCTATCACTCATTGCAGATGATATGATGATCTACTTAAAAAATCCTGGAGAATCAATTAAAAATCTAGTGGAAATAATCAACAAATTTAGCAAAGTTGCAGGATATAAAATAAACCTACATAAATCATCAGCATTTCTATATATTTCCAACACATCACAGCAGCAAGAGTTAGAAAGAGAAATTACATTTAAAATCATCCTAGAGAGGGATTCTGGGAAGATAGTGGATTAGATGCAGCAAAATTTCAAACCTCAGATACTCTTCCACACTGAGATAAAAAACAAAGTGCTTCTAGGGCAAAGAAAACCAAATCTAAAAACAGGACAGAGCTGGGGGATCCTCTTGCTAGACTCAGCTCAAGAGGTACGTGGGGAAAAAAAAAAGCCTGAATTCTTGAACTGTTGGGTTTGAGGGTAAGAAAGAAGGAAAATTTCAGAATCCCTCACCCATGTGTTGAGCTGAGTCTCTAGAGGTTCCTGGAATATCTGGGCCTGCAAGAGTCATAGTCCAGAGGGAGGGCCTTTCTGGCACAGATCTTCTGGGCTCAGGGAGTTGAACACAGATAGCAGGGAGGCAGTTGGAGGAGAAATGCAGAGAGGGCAGCCTAATTGCAATGAAAATGCTCCATCTACCCCCCACATACACACCTCTCCAGGTTTTGGTTTCAAGGCACATCAAGCTCTGCACATCAACTATGCCCTGGCTTAATCCCATCAATAGGACAGATAAGAAGTCTTCACTGGGCAGGGGAGCTCCAAAACCCCTCCCCCACTGACCACAGAGAAAATATTTACAAACTTTTTTTTGCCAACTGGGGAAGATCTTACATCAGCCATCATTAAAACCGTCAGCTTAACCTAATCAATCAGCAGAGAAAAAGCCCATTCAGGATAAAATAGCCAAAACCCACAGATGCAACAAATAAAAAGAGCAAGATTACAGCCAATTACAGTGGGGAAAGAAGGAAAAAATATGAATAAACAACAGAAAAAACAAAAAAGAAATGACAATCAACAGCTTCTATCCAGGAAATGAACAAAAAGCAAATGAAACAGAGGAAGAACAAGGAACTCCAAGCAAAAACACAGAAACTCCAGTGAATTGGACACAGGTTTTGATGCAAGAAGAAATGAAAGTGATGCAAGAAAAAATGAGCCAATTGAAAAAATAGTACCAAAAACTGACAGAGGAAAATCAGGACTTAAAAATCAGAATTGACCATTTCTGGGGAGTGGGTGGAAGATAGCATCGGGTGAGGACCTCTTCTGGTTCATGGAGGAGTGTTGGAATGCTGAGACTCCGGTGGGACCTCTGACTGCTTCCCTTTGAATTGTCACATGGGTAACTCTCTTTCTCTTCCCTTGGAGTTTCTGGAGGCTCTACCCTCAGAGAGGCCTCTTTAATTGTAAAAGGCCTTATAGTTAGAAGACCTGTTTAACTAACCTTTGTGCCCCAACTGCTGGGCCTCTAAATCCTTACCTGGCCCGGTCTCTGGTCCAGGCCAGAGTTTCCCTCTCTCTCTCAATCTCCCTAACTTCAATCTTCCTAAATGTAAATAAATCAACATAAAAGTCAATTTGACTTGAGGTTATTCCTTAATTGGGGAAATTTCCCCTGGCGACCACCTTTTAATATATTGAACCCATAAAACCCCTTTTTTCCCCTTACATTTTTGATGAAAGACATTTGGGACCACCTCTATAAATATCCTTGGACTGGACCACCCAGGATCTCAATTGGAGAAGGGAATTCTGAGAGGAGGGTGGTGTATGGTAGGGTAGGCCATAGACCTGCAAATCCAGCATCCATACCTGAGTGTCACAGGAAGTTCATTTCTCCTGATACCAATAGAGCTGAGAGAGAATAACATCAAGCTGCTAAGAAGAGCATCATTATCCTTCCCTGCCCTTTGGTTTATACCATGGCTGGGTGAAACTGGGGATTGTGTGAGGGAGAAGAATCTCCAACCTGATATCAACCTATTAATTATAGATTTAGATCACCTTAACTTAATTAGCCATAGTATAGCATTCCCAAACCTCTATCTTGATTCCTTGTTCCTAACCCTTAAGATAAGCAATAAATTCTGTTAAAGTTTAATCCAGATGAAGATTGGTGCTCCTCTCCTAACTAGTGACATCTACAGCTATTGGGAAAGGGATTTATCAAACCGCAGTCAGATTATTAGTGTTATTCATTTAGCAAATCAATACCAGCTCAAACCAACCTTTTATCATCTAACCAAACCCCAAGCCAAGGAGCAAGAGCAGTTGTTGATCATACATACAACCACTCACTTAATACTTTGGCTTGGGCACAGTTAAAGAGGCATAGGCTTGGCTAAGGTGAACTTCATAAATCCTGGGGATTACTAGTACATTTGCTGATCACCTGGGGTAACCTCATCTCTCACTTAGCCTAGATCCATCTACCACCTCAGGATCTTGAGCCATCTTGGCAGGCTCACATTATAGAGCCTGTCATCCCAGATACATAGCACCTGAGGTTTATATCCCCTTTTCTTTAACACTACTGAGAAACATTTTTACTGAATTAGAAAAAACTATAACAAAATTCATTTGGAAGAACAAAAGATCAAGAATATCAAGGGAAATAATGAAAAAAAATTGTGAAGGAAGGTGGCCTAGCAGTACCAGATCTTAAACTGTACTATAAAGCTGTGGTCATCAAAACAATATGATACTGGCTGTAATGAGGAAATTAGGAAATTAGATACTTAGAGTAAGATAACACCCAGGCTGTCTCTAAAGACCCGACAGTTCCAACCATGGAATGAAGAGAAGGGAAGTTTTTTCCTTGAGAGACTGGTTAAGGCTGAGACAGGGAGAATGTGGCTGCTTTACCTGTTCCAGTGGAGAGCCGAAGGAGTGTGGATTCAACACAGAGAAGAAAGACCTGCCAGTGGAAGATCAAATGAGCAAGAAAATCAAACTGAGGTGGTGGACAACCCAGTCTGAGTCAAGTTCCTTGATTTTACTATCTTGGATTTACCTTGCTGTGGACCTGCAGAAGTGGACAAAATCTGTGAGAGATTCCCTTCCAGCCAGCCAGGCTGACAACCTGTGTTAGAGTAGTGTAGTCTTTGACTCATCTCTCAACCTCTGTGTTCGTCTCTAGTGTCCTAGGTTTAGGGTGACCACTCTCCATTATTTCTTACCCCTAGACTTTATTAATCCTGTGTTTTATAATTCCTTCATCCCAGTCTCACTCACTGTAGTTTGTAGGTTTCACAGACTCCCAGGCTAGGTGGATCTGAAGTGGCAGCTGGTATCAACGGTCATTCCAAGATTTTGCAAACCCTGTATATTGGTGTGGTTTGTGTTTCCCCAATTTGTTGGTTTCCAGTCTGTTATCCCTGACCCAAGCTGCCCTCCTGTTCCTCTCTCTTTAAACCCAGTAATTATAAAAGTTACCATAAAATGGCTAAGAGACAGAAGAGAGGATCAGTGGAATAGACTTGGGGTAAGTGATCTCAGCAAGATAGTCTATGATAAACCCAAAGAGCCCAGCTTTTGGGACAAAAACCCAGTATTTGACAAAAACTGTGGAAAATTGGAAAATATTATGGGAGAGATTAGGTCTAGATCAACATCTTACACCCTACACCAAGATAAATTCAGAATGGGTGAATGACTTGAATATAAAGAAGGAAACTATAATAAATTAGGTGAACACAGAATAGTATACTTGTCAGAATTATGGGAAAGGAAAGATTTTAAAACCAAGCAAGAATTTAAAAAAATTATAAAATGTAAAATAAATAATTTTGATTACATTAAATTAAAACAATATGGGAGAAATTAGGAATTTTATGACAAGAAAGAATATGTACTCATATCTTAAACATGTAAACACACACAGGAGGGATAAATGATATGTATGCATATACAAATATATATGTATTTCTTATTTGAGATTTATTCTCCATATTGTATCATTTTGATTTCTAACATGGTTTTATAACATTATGTTCAAGGATTTTCCTCTTTTCTTTGTCCCAGCACACCTAGGAATGTACCTTACTTTTCTTGACTCAGCAGAATTGGGATGATTAAAATTAAGAATGTAAACTATACCCTCTTGAGTAAACAAAACTAGTTTTGGTCAAATATGCCAAGGTATGGGGTACAGTATGCCCATGTCCTTGCTTCCTCCCATTAGGATGAATGAGGGAAGTCAAATATAACAAGACCTAACTTGATTTCTTCATATAGATCATTATGGATATTGGAATCTAGTGATCAGGCATGTGACTTCCCCCAACCATTGGGAAAGGATCAGAGAGGAATTGGAAAATATTCACCCACCTCCTCATTGATATCCTCCAGTCAGAGATATCTTGGGATGTCTAGTGAAGGGCTAAATAATGAGCTTTCAGAATTGTATTTAAATGATTCAAGATCCTGGGTGAATTTGCCGCTGGGTACTGTGAAAAACTTTATCTGCCAGCTAAATAATAAGTTGAATTTTTATGCCTGGAGTCCTATCTCTCAGAACTGTCATCCTTTATAGTTTATGTATGTGTGCATACTATGGGAATTTATATTTCATATTTTGTATTAATTCCTCTATATTAGGGAGAATTGTTGTGTATTCATGTGTCTGAGCTCTGGATCAGAGAAATAATCCTGTCGTTTTTAGTAATTTTTTTTCGTCCTTAAAAAGTTCAATGAATTTCTTCCTTCCTGTCCACTTGTGGGAATGTGGAGGAATGGATAGGTTGATGGACAGCCTCTTAAATAGCAAACAACAATTAAAAATGTTTGGGGAATAGGGAGTTCTGGGCTAAGATGGCAGCAGAGTAGAAGGAACCGACTAATATAAAGCTTCTCAAAAAGACAAAAATCAGGGGGCAGCTGGGTAGCTCAGTGGAGTGAGAGTCAGGCCTAGAGACAGGAGGTCCTAGGTTCAAACCCGGCCTCAGCCACTTCCCAGCTGTGAGACCCTGGACAAGTCACTTGACCCCCATTGCCCACCCTTACCACTCTTCCACCTATGAGACAATACACCGAAGTACAAGGGTAAAAAAAAAAAAAAAAAAAAAAAGACAAAAATCAAAATCAGATGAGTGAAATGAGTGAAGGGGCTCTGCCATGGGATGCAGCCATGAAGGTAGGCAGGATTTGAGTACTTCCACACTGTAAGAGGGTAAAATTACATCTACCAAAGCAGGAGCTGATCACCCCTCCCCCATACCACCTACTATGTCAGAGTCAGAGCGAGGACAAGGGAAATCTCTAGGTTCTTGGAGTCTGAATGAGGGCACCACAGACTTACCCCTGAGGGAAGTGCAAGGCCTTGGCAGCAAGACTTGGAACCCAAGGCTGAGGAGTATGGGGCATAGGCCCAGAGATAGGGCAGAGACTGGCTGCCTACAATAAATGCGGAGGAGACTTGGAAAAATAGCCTCAGGGCAAAACCTACTCTGTAGCATGCTGCACATAGAGCTGTCTGCCATCCTCATTCAGCCTTCTGGTTGGGAAGAGAAGATAAAACTAACACAGCAATGCCCACCAACACCTAAGAACTACAGTCCAAAAGTACAAAAAAAAATAATAATAAGATACAGCAAAAAAAGCCTCTGACACTGGAAAACTTTTATGGAGAAAAACAGCAGAGTACAGAAGAGATAGCAGAGTGACAAACAGCAAGCACATCCAAACTTTCCAAAAAAAGCAAATCGGTCACAAGCTCTCAGGGAACTCAAAAAGGAGTTCAAAAACCAAGTAAGAAAGATAGAAGAAACTTGGGAAGAAAGGTGAGAAAAAAGAAATGAAAATAATTCAAAAAGAAAATAACTGTTTAAAAGATAGAATCTCCCAGTTGGAATTAGAAGTCTAAAAATCACATGAAATAATAAGAAAAGTAAAGACCAGAAATGAACTGCTGGAAGCCATGAAAAGCAGGATAGACCAAACTAAAAAAGAAAATCAAAAGATTATAATGGAAAACCAGTCTTTAAAGACGAGAATTGGGCAAGTAGAAGCTAATGATCTCACAAGACAGCAAGAATTAATAAAGCAAAGTGAAAAGAATGAAAAAATAGAAGGAAACATGAAATATCTCATTGAAAAGACAAATGACCTGGAAAACATATCCAGGAGGGGTAACTATCAATAATATGGAAATGGGCCTTGATCAATGACACATGTAAAACCCAGTGGAAATGGGCATTGGCTATGGGAGGGAGTAGGGCTGGGGAGGTTGGAGGGGAAAGAAAGAACATGAATCATGTAACCATGGAAAAATCTTCTAAAAAAATAAAAATAAATAAATAACTGGAAAAACATTAATTGCTCATTGGTAGGATGAGCTAACATAATAAAAATGATAATACTACTTATATTAATTCATTTACTCAGTGCCACACATATCAAACCAGCAAGAAACTTTTTCATTGAATTAGAAAAAATTATAGCAAAGTTTATTTGGAAGAAGAAAAGATCAAGAATATCAAGGGAAATAAAGGGGAAAAAAAGTGAAGGACGGGATCTTACTATAAAGTAGTTGTCATCAAATGATATGGTATTGGCTAAGAGACAGAAAGGAGAATCAATGGAATAGAATTGGGGTAAATGCCCTCAGCAAAATACAATAAATCCAAAGATCCCAGCTTTAGGGACAAGAACCCACTGTTTGACAAAAGCTGTTGGGAAAATTGGAAAATAGTATGGGAGAGATAAGGTCTAGATCAACATCTCACACCCTATGCCAAGATAAATTCAGAATGGATAAATGAATTAAATTTAAAGAAGGAAACTCTAAGTAAATTAGGTGAACATAGAATAGTATACCTGTCAGATCCATGGGAAAGAAAAGAATTTAAGACCAAGCAAGAAATAGAGTATATCACAAGATATAAAATGAATACTTTTTATTACATTAAACTAAAAAGGTTTTATACAACAAAACTAATGCAACTAAAATTAGAAGGAAAGCAACAAATTGGGAAAAAATCTTTATAACAAAAACCTCTGACAAAAGTCTAATTTCTCAAATATATAAGGAACTAAGTAAATTGTACAAGAAATCAAGCCATTTCCCAAGTAGTAAATGGTCAAGGGACATAAATAGGCAGTTTTCAGATAAAGAAGTCAAAACTCTCAATAAGCACATGAAAAAAAATGTTCTAAATCTTCTTATAATTAGAGAAATGCAAAACAAACTCTGAGGTACCACCTCACATCTAGCAGATTGCCTAATACAACAGCAAAGGAAAATAATAAATGTTGGAGACAATGTGGCAAAACTGGGACTCTAAAGCATTGCTGGTAACGTGGTGAATTGATCCAATCATTCTGGAAGGCAATATGGAATTATACACAAAGGGCTTTAAATGACTGCCTGCTCTTTGATCCAGCCATACCACTGTTGGGTGTGTATCCCAAAGAGATAATAGGGAAAAATACTTGTACAAAAATATTTATAGCCAAGCTCTTTGTGGTGGAAAAAAATTGGAAAATGATGGGTTGTCCATCAATTGGGAAATGGCTAAACAATTTGTGGTGTCTGTTGGTGATGGGATACTATTGTGCTGAAAGGAATAATGAACTAGAGAATTCCATGTGAACTGAAATCACCTCCAGGAATTGATGCAGAGTGAAAGGAGCAGAATGTTGTACACAGAGACTGATACACTATGGCATAATCAAACAGTAATGGACTTGTCTACTAACAGCAATGTAATGATACAGGACAATTCAAAGGGACTTATGAGAAAGAACACCATCAATATTCAGAAAAAGAACTGTGGGAGTAGAAACACAGAAGAAAAACATTTCCTTGATCACATGGTTCAATGGGAATATGATTGGGGATGTAGACTCTACATGATCATGCTTTACAAATATTAAAATATAGAAATAGGTCTTGATCAGTGATATATGTAAAACCCAGTTGAATTGCTCGTTAGCTATGGGCAGGTGGGGAGGAGAGGTAAAGAATATGAATCATGTAACCATGGAAAACTATTCTTAGTTAATTAATTAATTAAAAATGTTTTGGCATGGCCAAGGGAAGGACTGAATAAATGAGCTCCTAAAAAATCTATTTATTAAGCTACATGACCCAGCTCAGGTGGCCCTTGGTCATGAGAAAGTCATAGAGACTTATATCACCATTGGTTATGATGCTGGACTAACCAATAAACCTGATATAATAAATAAAATTATATTTTAACTAAAAGTCTGTGTCAGAAAAATTTTAATCATAACTATATGCACACATATAAACACAAACATGTATCTAGAGTAGCATGTAGGGGTAGCACAGACCCAGAAACAAAATAGATACCCAGTGAATGTGGAATAGCTTAACAAATTTTATAACAAACATTTATGGACAACTCAAAATTTTAAAAAAGTTCTTGAATGAACAAAAGCAGAACTAACAAAACAAAAGCAACCTGTACATAGTGAGCAGAATAATGCAAAGGAAAACAATTTGAAAACATAAGAACATTAATTAATTCAGTGACCATTTGTGATCTCAGGTAATTGATGGTACATTTCTACAGATGCAGAATAAAGCAAATATTGTCAGATGCAATGAATATGCTCATTTGTTTTGCTTCAATGTATTTACTTATTACATGGAAGCATTCTTTTGGGGTGAGGTGAAATCACTGGAATGTTATAGCTGTGAAGATTCTGGCTCCAGTTTGTGGAAATCCACTTGGATCAAGACAAATAGCTGTAGCATTCTAGACTCTATGGGGTCACACTGCCAGTGCCAATGTGGGCAGCATTCTATATTACAAACGATTTCTGCAGCAGAGTCATAGACAGAAGGAAAGGGTTAGAGTATTAATCTGGGCTTAAAATAACATTCAATACTACACCCCAACTCCACCCTACCCTGCTGTAATGGCAGAGATCCAAATGATAAAAATCAACCAAGAGCACCAGTATGACAGTTTTCTGATTGCCAGGGACAGGCCACAGAATTGAGGAACTGAGAGAATATCAGGACTCGGTGTACTTTGGGGCTATACAGCACCTTATTAAGCAAGAGGAAAAGTATACAGTATCCAGTTAGAACATTTTTGTCTACTCAAAAGTCAATGGGGCTGAGACCTAGGTTGTTTCATCATGAATGGCCCGGTGTGTGAGCAGACTTAGATATTTAGAAATTCAGGCCTAGAGGAAACCACCAACAGGGGAGAATGAATCAAATATTCAGGAAGTGAGTAATAAGGGAAAATAATGGGAAAAAACCTTAAACTACCAAAGGTATCAAAAAGGATTTTCATTCAGAGATATCAAACATAAGCTGATAAATGGGTAGGGAAATTTTTAATAGCAAAAAGATCTAGTAAGAGTTCAAGTATCCATGAATATGTATTTCAAAACAAAGGAAATTTATTCTATGTATGAAGACACAGAAGATTCTGTAGAGTTTGATAAATGGAAGCACAACATACTATTTCTGAAAAGTTGAAAACAGAAATGTGAATTATGACAGCAGAATTGATCAACTGAACAGCAAAAATAATGGGCAGAATAGAAAAACTGGAATTTGGGATGGTATGCTAACTTGTATCTTGTTCTGGTCCCTGTGACCAGTCAGTATAATATGTAGGTTTATAAGAAGTCAGTATAAAGGAACAATAGCAAGAAATAAGACTGCAAAGGGGAACTGAGAAGTCAGTGACTGTCCCATAGTTACTTGCAAATTATCTCATAATTAACTAAAAGCCACATCTTGAGACCATGTTCTAAATCAGGGAAGCCAGTTAGGCCTTGTTCTAAAGATCCTTTGGTTCTGCAAAATGCCAATGGTTTGTAAGCCTTAGATAAGCTCCAGAAATCTTTAGTAAGACCAATAAGAACACCTAATGTTGCTAACTTTGGAATGATGTGTATATGTTAATGAGTTAAACCCAATGCAGCACAGATAAGAAAGAGTCTGTCCCCTACAATTTGCCATCTGAGCACTCTTCCATATCCTAAAGTTGCGTACTATTAAAAAACTCCTAACTCTACTTCATTGCTACATAAGTGACTCTCTGTGCCTCTCTCCCTCTCCATTCTCCTCCCCATATGGCCTCCCTTCTACCCCCATCCTTATCCTCATGCCATCTGCCTCTGTATTCTTTGCACCATTTATGTTTGTATTTTGTGTTATTTGTCCCTCCCTTTGTGCCTTATTTTTAAAAATATTATTTTTAACATTCATTTTTTAAAAAATTTGAATTCCATTCCTCTTTTAACTCCTCCTCCATCCAATGAGAAGGCAAGAAATTTGAACTCACTTACACAGGTGAAATATTATAATAGTATAACATAACAATCATATAGCCCAACTTGTTAAGCAGTTCCCCAATTGATATTAGTTGGCCATTGGACCTTGAGGGAGCAGGAGTCTGTCTCTGAAGCAAAGGGGTGACTGGCAGTTAAATACTGACAGTTGGAGGATAAAACCTGAATTTAGGAGTTCATGGGTGATGAATGTTTGTTTAATTAGGAAGATAGGTAGTTAGTGAATCAAATTTAGGTAGAGTAGGTTAGATAGGCCTGGGCAAGAAGCATCTGTCCTTGAAGACAGAGTAGGATTTTAGAAATTTTAGATAGTATTAGGAATTTAGGTATAGTCATAGGGCATTAGAATAATAATATCTCTTTCCTTCTTTCTATTTTCTATCTGTACTTCTCAAATTAAACTAAGTGTTTTAACAAACTGCTCTCCTCAGTTTTGTCAAACTCCTACCATTTAACCTCTTACACAAGTGACAACATTTATACAACCCAATGGAATTGCTTGTTGGCTCTGGGAGAAGGGAGGGAAAAGGGGAGGGAAAAAATGAATCATATAAACATGGGAACAAATCTCAAAATAAATAAATAAATAAAATTTAAAAATAAGGCCTTCATTAGAAATACTTGCTGTATTTCCCCCAGTTTTCTGTTTTCCTTCTATCTTGGTTACATTTGTTTGTTCAGAAGCTTTTAAATTTCATGTTTTCAACACTAGGTGTTTTACTAACTACAATCTGTAAGGATAAATGATAAGGGGTAGGGAGAAATTCATAGATTGTCTTTAAGAGGAAAGGAGGAGAATTTAGATACAAACCCTGGGAGAAGATTCTGGAAGGAGAGGAGGATCTTGGGAGTTGACTGTTTGTAACTCACTCCTAATCTACCTTTCCACTAACCTGGAAGGAGGATCTTTGCTCTGACATCCCTTTGGAAGAATTAATTTTGTGGAAAGATTAGGGATTCCTGGGTTGGAGAATTGCCTTGGTGTAGACTGCCTTTTCCCTGGAGTACAGACATCAGCCTGTTTGAGATAAACCCGTCAGAGATCAACTAGGCTAAGGCAATCCCAAGGGGTGTGTCATCTGGGACTCTGGGTTACCTAGGAAGCCAACCCAAGGCTTGAGAGTGTGATAATTAGATTAAGTCTATACTGCCCATCTTTAGATTTAATCACCAAAGGTGAGAACACCTCTAATTCTGGGAGGTAATCAACTGACCCGCCCCCTAGGTGGTCTATGAGAATTGTCTATTGTGATTGGACATGCAAATTAGAAGGGAGGAACAGGAAGTGACACATAAGTGACCCCTTTAAAAGGAGAAGGTCCTCAGTCAGCTGAGGTCTTGGGTAGAAGACAGCATCTGGCGAGGACCTCTTCTGGTTCATGGAGGCATGTTGGAATGCTGAGACTCTGGTGGGACCTCTGACTGCTTCCCTTTGAACTGTCACGTGGGTAAATTAGGCTGACTCTCTCTCTCTTCCCTTGGTGTTTCTAGAGGCTCTACCCTCAGGGAGGCCTCTCTTGCCTCTCTAATTGTAAAAGGCATTGTGACTAGAAGCCTTGTTTAATTAACCTTTGTGCCCCAACTGCTGGGCCTCTAAATCCTTACCTGGTCCAGGACAGAGTTTCTCCCTCTCAATTTCCCTACCTTCAACCTTCCTAATTTTAAATAAATCAACATAAAAGTCAATTTTGACTTGAGGTTATTCCTTAATCGGGGAAATTTCCCCTGGCGACCACCTTTTAATATATTGAACCCACAAAATCCCTTTTTCACCCTTACAAGAGGGGATTCAGGCTAATAGTAAGTCCTGTCTCTTCTGCATTCTTAAAGACAATCTGGGTAGATTAGCAGGTAGTCAGATATCATTTGAGGTTTTAGATAAGAGCAGGGAGTGTTGAAATATGTAACTAACTGGGGTAATACAGAAGTGACACATACAACCAGGACACACCCACACACCCCATGAGACAGGATTTTACAGAATAACAGGGGGCTTCTCACAAGGGATGTGGGTGTTAGGTGAAACCACTCCAATTGGCAAGATGACAGTTAACAGTTTACTGGTTATCAACCAGCTGGGGAAAACACAAGGGTTGAATGCTATCTCTCTATGTGTCCTTATTGGGGTTTGAGGAAGACAATAGGAAGCAAAATAAAACAGTTTATTAAGAAGTTTAGGGTTGGAGAAATGGGGAAAAGGTCACACTACACTAGCTAACTATGGACAGACTTCAGGGACTGGAAATGGGTCAAAATCTACATAGACTTAATGGTCCAGCTTTTGGAGGTTAGAAGGGGATGTTATGGTCTCACAACTTGGTTTACTTCAGCTCCAGTGATGCTCACAGCTTTCCAGGATCCTCAGCAATTAATCCACAAAAGGTAAAGACAGGGAGCTGAACCACCCAAGTCTCGTCTTGTGGCTCAACCTGAATTTCCACAGGTAGATGTTTCTTCTGGGAGACAAATCCACTTTTCCTGGGCTCTTCACTGGGACAGATAAAACAGCCTCTAACTGCCTCAGCCAAAACAGTCATCCAGGAAAAAACTCCCTTCTCACCATTCCATGGTTGGAACCCCCGAGTCTTGCCTGATTAAGTCTGGCTGTTATCTTACCCGAAATGTCTAAATCTTAATTTATAAATTTGCCTATTACAGTGTATCGGCAGGGCCTACAGAAGAAATGAAGAGCAACCTCTCACAAGGTGCATAGAAGTTGGGTTAAGTCTAGATTTTGTAGTGTTAGGACCCTATCTACCCTTTTCCCTTACTTCAATTATCAAAATAAAGGTGGTTTCTAAATCCCAAGGGGTTTGTGCTTTACTGGCCCTGGGGAGGTGCCCATTCTAGGCCTTTCCCAAACAATTTACCTCTACAGAGGTATCTAGACATCGCTTTCAAATCCTCTCTAAAAAGAAAAGAATTCCATAAAAAATATAACCCAAATGGAAAATGAGACCCAAAAATCTATGGAAGAAAACAACTTTTTAAAAAGAATTGGTAGTTGAGAGCCAAGATGGTGGAGCAGAGGCACCCAAATTCCCCTTTAAACAACACCTCAAAATGATTCTGGATTGAGAAAACCAAAAAAGAGATGGAGTGAGATAATTTTCCCTCTCAAGATAACTTGGAAAGTTGGCAAGAAAGGTTTGTTTGACTAGAGTGAGAGGGGAAACTTAGCCCATTGCATGCTGTAATCCCTCTTAGCAAGCCTGCAGCCTAGGCTCAAAAAAAGAACAAAGACTTTTCCCATTACATTGCCACATAAAATCACCAGCAAGGAACCCTCAAACATATCCCTTGAAGTAGCAAGTCTAGACATTAGCCAGTGATGAGGCCCCAAGCTCTGGTACAAGGCAGCCTACAAAAATTAAATCAGTCACAAGAAATGACTTCCAAATCTCTCAGCCCAAACTAGTCAGACAGAGATTATAGGTGACCCTTTGCTGGCCCTGGGTACAGGACTCTGTTGCAATGCCCATATACAGTTCTGAGTCAAAGTCTCAAAGAAAAGGGAAGAATAAACAGAAGAAGGGATCAGGGTCACATTTTCAAGGTGAAAAGGAGAATTTGTGGCCAATCACAAACTACAACACAGGCCAGCAGAGCACTGAGCACTCCTCTTCTTAGTTAAACCCACCCTGGAAGAATTGAAACTTGAAGACACACAGAACTAGTTCTAAGGAAAGCAGCACAAAAAGCAGTTTAGAGTCCACATTGGGAACCAATGAGAAAAGGCCGAAATCAGAAGACAATGTGCCCCAAAGAGATTCAGGTATATCAACGGGGTTTTTAAAGGTGGGAGGCTCCTTCACCTCCTGACTGTTTGAAAGAAGTACAGGGAGCAAATTTAAGGATTCCTCAGGCAATTCTAGGGTCATAGTATTATAGGTAGATTATAAGTTAGCAATGAAGGTAGGATAGGGAAGCAGGCAGTCCAAAGCAAAGCCCTTGGCTGGACCATGGACATTCCAATATGGAATGCAGGGTGAGGTTTGAGTGAAGAGAGTAAACTTGGCTATGCTGGAAGGAGGAGTGTGGAGCTGTCATCCAGTTCAGCTGGGCCCCTACAATCTGGATTTTGGGATTGTGAAGAAGAAAGGAGAGACCATTAAGCAAGATAGCCAAGGTTAAGGGAAGGTTACAAATCTGCAGTTGGTGGACAACTAGCAGATAGCCTTTCCTCCCTAGTGCCTCACTGGATTATTGGCTGAGCAAGGATTTGTTCCTGTGTCCTGAATTCATCAAAGGATAAGCTTGGACCAATGTTATGAGAATTCAAATCTTCCAGCCTTCTCCAGCCTCAGCCAGGTTTGCCTGCTTGTCTGTATTTAGTATAGCAGGGAAGCCAGCTGAATTCTTAACATTCCATTGACAGTTGGTACTTCCCTGATAGTTAGAAAATACCTCACCCTCTTTCCTTACCTTAACAACATTAAACTTGTTTCATACACTTCTTGTTGTTCCTCCTCTAGACCAACAGAACCCACATTAAATTATTTTATTATTCCTGGTTAGTTTGGTGGACAGTTAAACTGCCAACAGCCACTTACCCAGCTTAGTGTATTTCTCTGTCACGACCTATTCCCCAAATCTCTTGTGTGGTTTATTTAGTATATTGATTCAGTCCTTTCCCTTGTGGGGTGTGAGTGTGTTCCCTATTCGTATTTGTTCCTTGTTTGGCACCAGTCTGACCCACTTGCCTATTTCAATAGAGTCATCTGGAGAGCATGTTATTGTGGCTCTAAGCTTGCATAAAAGATCTCTCCTTAACAAATTTGTAGGGGAATTAAGCCTTAGAAGGAAAACATGTTCTACTGATAGGGATGCCATTTGAGGGGGAAGCTTTGGGACCTTTAGGGGTGACCCTAATACCTCCACTACATTTAGCGAGTCAATAGAATCACACTGAGAATCAGGTTTACTCATTAATATCGATCTGGATGCTCATGAGGTTCATCTTTATGGGGGTGGGTGGGAATGGACTGGGATAACTCATATTAATACATCATGGTCTGGGAAATCAAAGGTTTAACTCTCTGATTCCACCCCTCCCCCACATCTTCCTAAAGATCCTTAGTTAGTTATCTGGAATCAGAGAGTATAGCATGGACGAGCCCCATTTTGGGTATTTTGGTGTGAGTTATTGGTTGCCTCATTTGGATTATTATTTCTGTAATTGTTATTATTTCTAGAGTTGTTATTATTTCTATTTGACTAATTCTGCTTCCTATAGTCATCATTATGTGACCCCTTTTCCCACAGAAGTAACACATTAATGACTGATTGTGGATTCCTGCAAAGGGCCTATGACCACTCTATGATTTTCTTTTTTTTTTTTAATTTTCTCTTTTAAAACTCTTATTTCTTTTCTTAATTCCTCCACTAAGTCATTTTTCTCCTCATATTTCTTTTCATGGCTCTTAAAGACATAAACTGCTACTCTCCTCAATTCCTCAAAATTCATAGAGTTCCAATTTGGGCAGCTAGTCTTAAAATAGTCTCAAAACTTTACAACAATTTTTAGTGAATTGTCTACATATTTGTCTAACATTCCTTTCTCTGGACAGATCCAGGTCTTTATATCTACCTTCCAGCTCAATAAGTCTATTCATAAGCTGGGAGGGATTTTCCTCTTGTTTTTGCCTAAGGTTTCCAAACTTTGTCCATGTACCAGGCCTATCAGAACAAGCTCTCATTGCTGTTAGTCAGGCCTTTTGAGCCTGGCATAGTTTTAAGTAGTCTTGTTCATTGTTGGGGGACCATCTTGGGTCTTCCAGGGGCCAGTGAACTGCTCTCTTACCCGGGGCCTAATTGACAAGGGAGATGATTCATTTTTCTCTATTTCTGCCCAAAAAGCTTGGAGCAAATTTTTATATCTGACCACCTGGGATCATAAGTACAATAAATGTTTTTAAGTTTTTTAATAACTACAATAGGATCATCTTCAAATGAAGGTATTTTGCTTGAATTTCTCAATATCTTGGGGGTGTGGAAGGTGTATGGTGTCTTAAGGACATGCCATCTTCAGTTTTATTGAAGGTGGGTACTTCCCTTAAAGGGAACAGGCCTTTAACTGAATTATTTGCAATGTCTGCCTCTTGGCTGGATGTTTGGGTTGCTATGGGGCAAGTAAGGGGAAGGGAAGGAGTAGGTGAGCTAAGAGGGAGGGGTTGGCCTGGGGATGGGGGGGGCAGGGTGGGAGGATTGAGTATGGGCCTGGGGGGTGGAGTTGTGGGCATGGGGAAGGAGCAGAGGAAGAATGGTCTAGGACAAGGGAGGGGGTAGAGGAGGGAGGGGCTGAGACAGGGGAGGAAGAGACAAAGCAAAGAGATTTGGCAGAGGCAGAAGTGGGGAGAGGAAGGGGCAGAGACTGAATGGGGAAAGGGAAGGTGGCTGGGGGGAGATATAGAGAAGGTGAGCAAGTGGGGGGGAGAGGATGGAGTTGGGCCCTGGGCTTCCAAGAGCTGAACAAGATGAGAGAGCATGTATTCAGCTTGAGGTACAGTCTGGACAGGTTTGGATGGAGGGGAATCTTCATTCTGAATTTTGAAATTTCTCAAGTATTTCTCAGTGCTGTCTATTTGAGTCTGTAGTTTAATGAACTTTTTCTTGATTTTTCTTGAGGAGAAATAAAGTATAAAATATGCTATGAATAAGAGTTCTTCCAGGAACAGTGCTAAATAAAGCCATTCTGAAGTGCTGAATAGTTCAAACTCATTAAAGTTCCCTGGGAACAAAAGCTGTTTCAAATGAAGAGGAAAATGTTCCCCCATTACCAGCATGATTTTAAATACCATTCTTAGACATGCCCCTCTTAGCTAGTTTAAAAAATAGAGGGTGGCTGAAAGGCTTTAGCTAAAAGAAAAGGCAAAAGCTTTCTCCCCACCCTCAAAGCCAGGAGTATGGAAGCCCCCCATGTTAGTTTTAGATTGGTTTGAAAGCTTAATGGGGGTGGGGGTAGATGGGGGTGGGCAGCGTGGAAGAGATACAAGATCTCCTGCTCACCATGCATCCATGATGCTCAGCTAGTCTAAAAAGCTGTTTCAGCTCCAAGCTGGAAATTCAAGTGGCTATTGCATGCTTGAGACCCACCTTGGGGTTAGGGGTCGGGAGGGGTATAGCCAAGCCAGGAGGCAGGGGGCCAGCTACTTAGCTTCTCACCTTTCATGCAGGAAACTCGGGGAATCCGCAATGCTCAGAGGCAGGAGCAAGGAACACTGGCGCAAGCAGATTTGCGTGGGTAGGATGTAGTGGAAGTAGTTTATCTGTTTCTGCCAAGAGCCCCAGGCTTAGTCCTCCAAGCAAAAGCAAAGGGGATGGGTGAAGACACCACTACCAGGCTCCCTTTGGGGGTGATTCCCCTCCACAGGGAAAACTCCTCAGAGAGTTCTCCGAGGGGAAAGGTGAAAAAGCCTCTACAGGAGAAAAACACAGTTTTAATCTACTCACTTAGAGAGACCCTTACTCAAGGGTCCTAAATTCCAGACATCACTTAGAGAGACCCTTACTCAAGGGTCCTAAATTCAAGACATCAGATATCACCAAAAATGTAAGATTTAAATCAATATCAATAATTCCAAGTATTAATTTTATAAAGTTTATTAATAATCCCTTGACGTAGAAGGCATAAAAAGGAAATAGAAGTACAAAACCTAATTATGTAACAAAAATAAGATCATGTGAATAAATTCTCCTGCCTGGCTCAAAGCCAGCTTCCACAGCCATGATCAAGGGAAGAGAGAGAGTGGCAGGGTCAACCAGAACTTGTATGAATGTATGTACATATATATGTACATTGCAGTGTTTGCACTCAGCATGAGCATTCAAATAGGATACTGGGTAAAAGAGTCCTAGGAAACAAAATTCTATCCATACACAGTATTGATTCTAAGACAGAAGATAAGGGTTTAGGGAAAAAAAACTAGAAATGGCCAAATGGAAAAGGAACTACAAAAATCTCCTTTAAAAAATATTCCTTGAAAAATAATAATTGGCCAAATGGAGAAGGAAATACAAAAATTCCCTGAAGAAAGTAATTTCTTAAAAATTAGAATTGAAGGGGGCAGCTGGGTAGCTCAGTGGATTGAGAGTCAGGCCTAGAGACGGGAGGTTCAAATCTGGCCTCAGACACTTCCCAGCCGTGTGACCCTGGGCAAGTCACTTGACCCCCATTGCCTACCCTTACCACTCTTCTGCCTTGGAGCCAATACACAGTAGTGACTCCAAGACGGAAGGTAAGGGTTTAAAAAAAAAAATTAGAATTGAGTATGTGGAAGCTAATGACTCCATGAGACATCAAGAAACAACAAAATAAAATAAAAACAATGAAAAAGTAGATTTGAATAGAAGATCTCATTGGAAAAACAACTGACTTAGAAAAAATACCCAGGAGAGATAATCTAAGAATTACTGGACTACTGAAAGTCATGTTTTTTTTAAGAGTGTAAGCATCATTTAGCAAGAAATTATCAAGGAAAGCTGCCCTGATATTCTTGAACATGAAGAGAAAATAGAAATTGAAAGAATCTGTTGGTTGTCTCCTTAAAGAGACTCCAAAATGAAAACTCCAAGGAATATTATAGCTAAACTCTAGAGCTCACAAGCCAGGGGGGGAAATGTTTCAAACAATCAGAAAGAAATAATTCAAATATCATGGAGCCTCAAGATTTAGCAGATTCTACATTAAAGGCTTTGGGATACAATATTCTGGAAGGCAAAGGAACTGAGATCACAACAAAAAATCACAACTAAGAATCAGCAAAAAAAATTCAACAGGAAAAAATATATAGTCAATGAAATAGAAGACTTTCCATCATTCCTGATAAAAAGTCTAAAGCTGAACAGAAAGTGTGGTGATCATTTATAGTCATGCTTTTTGTGGTGGCAAAAAACTGGAAAATGAGGGTATGTCCTTCAATTGGGGAATGGCTGAATAAATTGTGGTATAAGCTGGTGATGGAATATTATTGCACTAAAAGGAATAATAAACTGGAGGAATTCCATGTGAACTGGAAAGACCTTCAGGAATTGATGCAGAGCAAAAGGAGCAGAGCCAGAAGAACATTGTACACAGAGACCAATACATTGTGGTAAAATAGAATGTAATGGACTTCTGTACTAGCAGCAATGCAATTACCCAGGACAATTCTGAGGGACTTATGGAAAAGAACACTACCCACATTCAGAGGAAGAACTACAGGAGTGGAAACAGAAAAAAAAAACTGCTTGAACACATGGGTTGAGGCGGACATGATAGGGGATGTAGACTTGAAACTACCACACCAATGCAAATATCAACAATTTGGAAATAGGTCTTGATCAATGACACATGTTAAAACCAGTGGAAATACACATCAGCCATGGTGGGGGGAGGCGACTGGGGGGGGGGTGAAGGGGAAAGTAAGAGCATGAATTATGTAACCATGTTAACTTTTCTAAAAAATAAATATTAATAAATGTTTTAAAAAAAGATTAAATGAGTCTTCAATTACTTTTTACCTTGTGTTTTCATGGTACCTTATTACATATAATTTTTGTTGCATGTGAAGATAGAATTAGCTCACCTCTGTTTATTCTTTAGATTTTAGCCACCAGGAATATGTACACCCTATCCCACTTAGAATTAAGTAGCGAAGGGGGAGGTCTATGACCCACATGTGCTAGTGAGTGAAAAATCAAAAACAACTGCCCTCTGGGCAGTCCAAAGCGAGGTTGAGGCTGCCATTTGTCTACATAGAACTGGAGGGTGGAAGTAGGAAGTGATGCAAAGAACTATCTTTTAAATATTATAGTAATATCCTGTGAGGGGGATTTTGCCCTTTGAACTTGGCCTTGGAGGAGCTCAGGTTTGAGAACTCAGACTGCTTCCTTTTGGATTGTCATGTGGGTGAGTGAAAAGCTGACTCCCTTTCCTTAGTTTTCTGGAGTCACTAGTCTCCAAAGAGGCCTTGTGGCTTGAAGCCCTATTTAATTAACCTCTGTATCACCCCTTTTCTGGGGCCTCTGAAGCCCTGCCTGATTCGGACCTTTGGACCAGGCCAGAGTAACACACTCTCTCTCTATCTCCTCTCTCTCTCTTTCAATTTCCCTACTTCCACTCCTCCTATATGTAAATAAACTACCATAAAAGTCATCCTGACTTGGGTCTTTAATTTGGAATTACGTAATCAATCCCTGGTGACCAAAACACTTAAATATTCAGTCCAACCATAATTTTTACTCCTTACAGCATTGTGGTCTGAAAAAGATACATCTAATAATTCTTCTTTTCTTCATTTAAGTATAAGTTTTTGTGCCCTAATATATGATTAATTTTTATAAGTACCATGTACCTCTGATAAAAATCTATACTCCTTTTAATTCCCAATCAGTTCTCTCTAGATAGCTATCATACTTAGCTTATCTAAAATTCTATTCATCTCCTTAACTTCTTTCTTAATTATTTTTTTGGTTTTATATATATACATATACATATGTATGTATGTATATCTATATCTATATCTATATATACTTTCTTTTTGAGAGGAGAAGGTTGAAGTTTTCCACTAGTATAGTTTACTATCTTTACCTACAATTCATTTAGCTTTTCCTTTAAAAATTCAGATGCTATAACATTTTGGAACATGTTTAACATTGATAATGCTTCATTCTCTATTGTACCTTTTAACATAGTATAATTTCCCTTTTTTCCTTTTCATTAAATCTATTTTAGTTTTAATTTTTCACCTTAAATATCTTAAGTATTTTGAGTACCTTAAGTAATTTCAGAACTTTAAGTGCCTTTCATATCTTAAACAATTTAAGTGCCTATATCATAAGTATCTTGTTTCATCTTTCCATGTAGGAATGTAAAGTTTTGACTTACTGAATCCATTGAGTCTTCTCTTTTCTGTTTACATTTTTATGCTTTTCTTGAGTATTGATTTGATCCTCAAATTTTCTGTTCAATTAGAATCTTTTTGTCAGGAATGATTGGAAGTCCTTTGTTTCTTTAAATATCCATTTGTGTACCCAGGAGGATTATGCTCAGTTTCCATGGTAGGTGATTTTTGCTTTTACTCCTAAATCTTTTGTCTTCCAGAATATCGTATTTCAAGACCTTCAGTCCTTTAACATTGCAAGTTCCAGATCATGTGCAATCTTGACTATGATTCCATGATATCTGAACTGTTTTGATTTTTTTCCCTTGGCTACTTGTGGTACTTTCTTCTTAGCCTGGGAGTTCCGGAATTTGACTATAATAGTCCTTGGGAAGTTTTATTTTGAGGTCTCTTTCAGGAGATGATTGTTGAACTCTCCATTTCTATTTCTCCTTCTTGTTTGAAAATATCAAGTCAAGGGGGCAGCTAGGTGGCTCAGAGGATTGAGAGCCAGGTCAAGAGACAGGAGGTCCTAGGTTCAAATCTGGCCTCAGACACTTCCTAGCTGTGTGATTCTGGGCAAGTCACTTTACCCCCATTGCCTATCCCTTACCACTCTTTTGCCTTAGAGCCAATACACAGTATTGACTCCAAGACAGAAGGTAAGGGTTTAAAAAAAATATCAAGTTGATTTTGCTTTACTTAACCCTACATTCCCTCAAGGTGTTCTGCTATATCTCAATTTCTTTTCAAACTGAACTCCTAGAAAATGTTATTATATATGCATTGGCTCCCTCTGTTTACTTCTAACTTTTCAATCCTTTTCAATCTGGCTTCAATTGACACAACTCAACAAATTTTCATTTCTCCAGGATCATCAATATTTTTTAATGCTAAATCTAATGACCTTTTTTCAGGCTTCATTCATCCTTTTTAATTTATCTGATTCATTTTACACTATTGACCACCCCTTCCTTCTAGATATTCTCTCCTTCTGTGTTTCCATATGTAACACTACTCTTGCTCTTTTTTTCTCTTTACTTATCTGACCACATTTAAATATCTCTTGTAGCATTATCATGTATGTCCCACATTCTCCTCTTGGTCCATTTCTCTTCTTTAATTTTAGTGATTTCATAGCTCTTATAGATTCAGTTATGACTTCTATGAAGATGCATGCCCAATTTATCTATAGACATACATTTGCTAAGCATCTACTATATACCAGTATTGGATTAAGTGCCTGAGACAAAGCAAAAACTGAAATAGTCTTTCCTATTAAGAAGTTTACATTCTACTGGAGGAAAAACATGTTACAAATGTATAAAATCCACAGAGATACTAAGATCTTAACTTTCTCCTTAGTTCTGGTTCTGCTTCTCTAATCTCTAAAAGGTAAAAAAATTACCTTTTGGATATCTGGATCTGGAAGTCCCACCAATATCTCATACTCCATGTGTCCAAAACAGAACTTTTTTCTACAAACTGACCTTTCTTCCTAACTTTTAAATTTTTTGTTGAGGACCTCATCATTCTTGCAAGTTTTGCAGTAAGTTTCAAGTAGTAATTTTCATCTCTTTAATCTTACTTATCCTCCACATTTAATCTATTGCCAAACTTGTCTCCTTCAATTGCTTTATTTTCTTTCTCATTCATAAAGTATACATCTAACTGCTCATCACTTCATTTAGATAAAATACAGACCCTTTTGTTTGGCGTTTAAAGTCCTTCACATTATAAGTTATTTTTCTGTGTTCTCTTCACGACTGCAATGTCACTCAGTCACTCACCCAACTGCATAAAAAGCCGAATCTGCAAATGGGTGACTGTTAAGACTCCCAGAATTCTAAAGGCAACCTTATATATGGCTATCCTCTGAAATGCTAGCTTATAAGTTCCCACATGGGTGCATTCCCTTAACAATGAGCCAGAAGCCTCAGTTCTTTAGTAAAAGTATGACAAAATAAGGCATAGGAAGAACAAATAGTCAACAAAGTATTTCTTCCAAAACCAGGGACACTCCTTCACAGATACATCCACAATCTATGAAGGAAAAAAAGCTTGTCCAGTGCATATGTATGACACATACAGACAAGGCAATTTATAATCTTTCTCAAGTTTGCTCAAACTCTGTTGTTTATCTGTACTAGTTCTTTATCTTAAGCATAGATATTTTTATAATTTAAGAATATAATATACAACATAATAATAATGTATAAAATTTATCAAAAATTATAATAAATATTCAGTTCAAGAGAAACAAATCCTCACATTAGCTATGTTAAAAAAAATCTATGTCTAACTGACTGGTCCTTTTAGGGTAAAAAGTCTACTGGACTGACAGCTCAGCTGGGCTTATTTCTTTTAGGATATTGAAGAATCATCTGGACAGGCCAATCAGCTATTTTCTAGATCTAGACTCTTCTCACATATGTTAGGTTAGTCTGCTAGTCCCCTAATCTTACTCTTGGCTGGACAACTGCAGACTTCTTCTGCCTTCTGTCACTGGCTAGGCTGGGTAGAACTTCATTCTCTTTGGTTGGAGAGTTTCTGTGCTCTTGTCATCAGAGAACTACAAAACTCTTAGCTTGGGATAGGCCAATTTTCCCTTTACATAACTGGCTCTGAGGTTGCCAACTACAGGAAGGAGATGGGGAAGGAGAAAGTCTGCCTCTCCTATTAACACATTATTCTTTTCTTAAAAGCCCAGTCCTTTTATAAGTAACTTCATGTAATCCTAGAGTGGTTAGTTTCAATTAAAACATTTTCATTTCCCACACTCAGGAATTCTAAGCAGAGTAATACCTAGGAATAATAGCTTTGATATAGTTTATGCTCTTGAGAAACATTTATTATCTTATTGGCCTTTTCATATGCAATTAAGGTACTCAAGTTTCCCAGCAAGGCCATTCAGTGGAGAGAGCATTAGGCCCAAAGTTAGGAAGACCTTAATTCAAATCTGTAACTGTGTAACACTGGGTAACACATATCTTCTGTCTGTTTTATTTTCCTTAGTTGTAAAACAAAGATTAATAATTGTACCTACCTTAAAGGGTTGTAGTGAGAATCCAATCAAAGAATATTTGTAAAGTGCTTCGCATAGTGCCTGGCAAATAGCCTATACTTAATAAATACTTTTTCCATTCCTCCTTTCCCCACTTTTTTTTAAAGTGAGGAATGTATATTTTACATATAAAGGTTTTTCCCTTTACTTTTTAATATCTGAATTTTTGGACACTACTCCCTCCTCCCACATACTCTCAAAGATATTCAGTGAATTTCTCTTCTGTGAATTATGTATGTGTGTATATAAATCACTTTGGCACCCCTTTGGATTCTATTTAAGGAATGTCAAACAGTCTTCCCTTATCTCATGAGTCAGATTTTGTATGGTAATAATATTAACAGAAGAGGACTGACTTTTAGTTAGTCAAAATTTGTACAAGAAATGGCCTTCTAGTTCCAAATAATGAAAGGAAATAAAAATTCTTATAACAATATGTGTTTATATGTGTAAAAATTTTTGTATGTATATGAGTACCTTCTGTTTATTCCTCTGCAAATATATTGGATCCTTTTCTGGAGAATGCAAGATTCTCAGGCACAGGGATTATCTCACTTTTGTATTTTAGTTGCCAATCCCTAGAATAATGCTTGACATAAGGAAGATATTTTATAATTCATAGTGATTGATTAATAGGCCTAGAAAGTCTTTTGAATTTCTGCTCAATTTCTATTAACTATAGGATTTTCACTTATGGGAGCCAAGATGGAATAGTAATGAATGCTCTGAGCTCACCTGAAACATTTCCAAACAATAAAAAATGCCTGAAAAAGAATCATTAGAAGTTGTGCTGCATCTAGGACAGCTTGGAAAGAGAAAAAGGGACCATCTTTCTTTGATAAGAGGGAAGAACTTGATCCAGGATGTGGGGGTGGAAGTGGGGGCAACTGAGGAATGATCCATTACAAGGTGCAAGAGAAGGAGCACAGCTGGGTTCAGTCCAGCCTCATTGGAGGAGAGCAGAAATCAACGCAATGCAGAGCAGGCAGCAGTGGGAGGAATGTGGCCTAGCATAATACAACCTTAACAGAGGTAGGTGCAATCCAGTATGGGTGGAATTGAAGGAGAACAGCATAGTCCAGCCAAGGGACAGGGCAGAACCTAACTCAATCCAGTACAAGCAGCATCTGGACAAAATAGCTATAGGCATCACCACAACAGGCAAGCCAGTCCTTATCCCAAGGAGTGCTTCTTCTATGACCCAAGAAGCAGCTGAGATGAACCCAAGTTCTAGAATAGATGACAGTACATGTTCAGGACAGTACTCTCTTCCCCCTAAGAATGGAGTTGAGCTTCAACATATAGCCATGATTTTTTTTCATGAAGAAAAGGCAAAGAAACAGCTTTATCCTGAAGCAACTATTTCAGAAATAGGAAAGACCAAAATGCAGGCTCCAAAGGGGACAACGGTGCAAAAATAGAAATATATGAAGCCTCAAAGGAAAATGTTAAAGGATGTCAGGCCCAGAATGAACTCTTGGAAGAGCTCTAAAAGAGGATCAAAAAACAAAATAATAAGAGTAGAAAAAAATTGGGAAAGGAAACGAAAAGAGTCAGCAGTTAGGAAAAAATTCACTGAAGAAAATAACTCTCTAAAAAAGAATACATACAAAACCTCAAACAAGAAAATGGCTCCCTAAAAATTAGAATTGGGCAAATGGAAGCTAGTGTCTATGTAAGACATCTGTAAACAATAAAACAAATTCAAAAGAATGAAAAAATAGAAGAAAAATCTGAAATATCTGCGCAGGTGGAAAATTTGCCACACCTGAGTTATATTCCCATTATCCTTTCAAGTTACATCCTCATTTGATGTACAGAGGTTTGGGAGATAAATCTGGCTGAGACCCACACTGTGGGGCTCTTTTTTGGGAGCTTGTACTTTAGGTAAAGTGCAGTAATTGTGGCTCTCTG
Organism: Gracilinanus agilis; assembly: GCF_016433145.1. NCBI lineage: Eukaryota > Metazoa > Chordata > Mammalia > Didelphimorphia > Didelphidae > Gracilinanus > Gracilinanus agilis. The sequence continues at coordinate 442,600,193 of NC_058131.1, read as the reverse complement.
GCTCTCTGTATTTTGCCACACTTGACTAAAAGATATCTCACTGGATCAACAACTGACTTGGAAAAAAGATCTATGAAGCTAACCAAATAATCATTGGACTGCCTGAAATCTATAATAAAAAAACAGAGCCTAGACATCATATTGCAAGAAATTATCAGGGAGGACTGCCCTGATGTCCTCAACCAACAAGGGAAAATAGAAATGAAAAAATTCGCCAATCATCTCTGAAAAGAGACCCCAAATTAAAATTCCCAGGATTATTATAGACAAATGTTAGAACTTCCAAGCTAAGGAAAAAATACTGCAAACATACCAAAAAAAATTCAAGTTATCACAGAGCCATAGTCATATTAGTGAGTTATAAGTGTAAGGTGATACCTCAGAGTTGTTTTAATTTGTATTTGTCTAAATTTATGGTGGAGTATAGTACAGAGCATTGGGGGACACCCACAGTTAGTAGGCATAGATTGTTAAATCTAGCAAAGGAGACTGAGAAGGAATGATCAGATAGTTAGAAACCCTGGAGAGTGACATCATGAAAACTTAGAAAGAAGAGAGTAGCCCGGAGATGAAGAGGAACAAGAATGTCAAAGATGGCAGAGAGGTTAAGAGTTAGAGAAAAGGTCTTTATATTTGACAATTAACAGAATATTGGGGTTTTTTTGAGAACAGTTTTCTAGTAGAATAATGAAATCAGAAGCTTAGACTGAACCAATTTGGAGAGAATGAGAATGAAGAAAGTGGATATAAGACTGTTGGTAGACTTGTCAAAGAATTTATACAGAATAGAGAGAAGAGATAAAGTGAAATTAGTTATCAGCACAGGATGGATGAAGTGAAGATTTTTTGAGGATATGGGAGACATGTTTATAGGCAGTGTAGAAGTAGTCAATACAAGACAAAGAGAAATTAAAGATCAATGAGAGAGTAGGAATCATAGAGAGGTCAAAATTCTGGAGAAGATGTAGAGCTATTTGCCCTGCAAAGAGGAAGCCTCACTTTTCATGTGATATGGGGTTAAGGAGGAGTTATTGGAGAGGAGGCAAGCCCAATTGAGTGTAAGGAGAGGTATTAGATAGTAGTCTAATTTCATCTTCTTCAGAGAAATGATGACCACTGTATTCATAGGTATTGTGTAAGAATCATATTCATCTCCATTTGCTACCTCTAACATTTCTAATACAATATTAAGAAATAGTGGTGATAATGGGTATCCTGGCTTCACTCCTGATCTTATTGGGAAGGCTTCTGACTTATCACCATTGCAGATGATACTTGCTGATGGTTTTAAATGAAGACTGTTTATTACTTCGAGGAAAGGCCATTCTATTCCTATACTTTCTAGTATTTTTATAGGAATGGGTGTTGTATTTTGTCAAAGGATTTCTCTGCATCTATTGAGATAATCATGTGATTTCTGTTAGTTTGGTTACTGATATGGTCAATTATGTGGATGGTTTTCGTAATGTTAAGCCATCTTTGCATTCCTGGTATAATTCCCACCTAATCATGAATAATACTTCTGATGATTTGCTGTAGTCTCTTTGCTAGTGTTTTACTTAAGATTTTTGCATCTATGTTCTTTAAGGAAATTAGTCTGCAGTGTTCCTTCTCTGTTTTTGGTTTTCATGTCTTGGGAATTGAAATAGTGGATTGAAATAGTGAGTAAACTGAGGTGTGTGGATAATACCTCAGTCTCCCTTTAGTGCAGTAAAGCAGTCTGTGCCTTACTACATTGGGCCAACCACGACTAAGTCTTCCAAGCAGTTTTTGTAAAAACTACCAGGTTTATTGGTAAATAAGAGATACGGAGGGAGGATTTAGGATTGAGGATGCCCTAATCACTAATTCTCTCTCTTCCCCCTTCCATCTAAGTCCTCTATGAGGAGGATACTTCTGTTGCTTGAGGCTCCCTACAAAATCTTCTTGCTTCTAGCAAAATGCCATCTCTATTCTTCCTGACACTATAAATCCTCCCTGGTTGGTGTATCAGAATGACAGGTTTCAGTATGAAAAGGGGGAACTCTAGATGTTGAAGTTCACCCCAGTTGGCCAGGTCTGAGATTTGATCCTCAGTCCTCACACCAACAACGGTTTTGTCAGGGTTTGAGAGTCTTTAGGATCTTCTTCAGGATTGTTATTCTTTACTCCCCCCAAAATCAAAAGGTTTCCTTTCTCTTACTCACAGGCTGGTAGAAACAGGATCAGCAGAGAAAAAATTCTTCCACTTTCAGCTCCAAGACAGGAAGAACTCCTTTGGTAGCTGCACCTTCAACATCTATCCTTCCACATTCCAGAAAATACTGCCTTACAGTAACTAGCATGTTGGCCTCTTAAAACCAACTTTTACCACACTTAAATTCATTTATATTTCTGTAATTTCTACCATAACAGAATCAGTATCATATTTGTATCATAAAAAGATTCCTTCCTTTCTTATTTTGTCAAATAGTTTGTAGAGTATTGGAATTAGTTGTTCTTTAAATGTATGATAGAATTAACTTGTAAATCCATCTGGCCCTGGGGATTTTTTCATAAGGAGTTCCTTGATGGCTTCTTCAATTTCTTTTTCAGAGATGGGATTATTTAAGTAATCTGTATCCTCTTTTGTTAATCAAGACACTTCATATTTTTGTAAACATTTGCCCATTTCACATAGATTGTCATTATGCCAAATAACTGGGCAAAGTTGTACTTAATAATTGTCTTAATTTACTTTTCATTAAGGGAAGATTGCCCTTTTATTTTTTGATATTGTTAATTTGATTCTTTTCTTACTTTTTTAAAATTAGATTTATCAGTGTTTTATGTATTTATTTGGTTTTTTCAGAGTGCCAGCTCCTAGCCTTATTTATAGGTTCAGTAGTCGTTTTGCTTTCAATTTTATTAATTTCTCCTTTACTTTTTAGGATTTCAAATTTAGTTTTTATCTGTGGATTTTTAATTTGTTCGTTAGTTCATTTTTTAATTTTTTAAATTGCAAGCTCAATTAATTTATCTTTTCACAGTCTATTTTGTTAATATTTCCCCTGAGTATTGCTTTGGTTGAATCCCATAGATTTTGATATATTTTCTCCTCATTGTCATTCTCTTCAATGTAATCAGTAATTGTTTCTATAATTTGTTTTTTGACCCACCAGACATGAAGTATTAGTTTATTTAGTTTCCAACTAATTTTGAATTTGTTTCACCATGAATTCTTATTAATTAAAATTTTATCATATTATGATCTGAAAAAGTTGCATTTATTATTTCTGCTATTCTGTATGATGTTTTTATGCCTTAGTACATGGTCAGTCTTTGTATATGTACCATGCACTGCTGAAAAGAAGGTATATACCTTTTTATCTCTGCTCACTTTTCTCCAGATATCTATTAACTCTAATTTTTCTAACATTTCATTCACTTCCCTTGCTACTTTCTTATTTATTTTCTGGTTTGATTTATCTAGTTCTGAGGTTCCACAATAGTATGGTTTTACTATATATTTCCTTAATTTCTCATTTAGAAATCTGGATGCTATACCATTTGCTGTATAAATGTTTAGTATTGATATTCCTTCATTGTATATAGTAACATTTACCAATTTGTAATTTCCATCTTTATCTTTTTGAGTTAATTTTTTAAAATAAAACATTTATTAATATTCCTTTTTAAAATGGTTACATGATTCATGCTCCTACTTTCCCCTTTACCTCCCACACTCCCCCCATCCATGGCCAACGCGCATTTCCAATGGTTTTATCATGTGTCATTGATCAAGACCTATTTCCAAATTGTTGATAGTTGCATTGGTGTGGTAGTTTCGATTCTACAACCCTAATCATGTCCACCCCAACCCATGCGTTCAAGCAGTTGTTTTTCTTATATGTTTCCTCTCTTGCAGTCCTTCCTCTGAATGTGTGTAGCATTCTTTACCATAAATCCCTCAGAGCTGTCCTGTGTCATTGCATTGCTGCTGGTACAGAAGTCCATTAAATTCGATTTTACCATAGTATATCAGTCTCTGTGTACAGTGTTCTTCTGGCTCTGCTCCTTTCACTCTGCATCAGTTCCTGGAGGTCTTTCCAGTTCACCTGGAACTTCTCCAGTTTATTATTCCTTTCAGCACAATAGTATACCATCACCAGCATATACCATAATTTGTTCAGCCATTCCCCAATTGAAGGGCATACCCTCCTTTTCCAGTTTTTTGCCACCACAAAAAGTGCAGCTATAAATATTTTCATACAAGTCTGTTTATTTATGATCTCTTTGGGGTACAAACCCAACAATGGTATGGCTGGATCAAAGGGCAGGCATTTTTTTTATAGCCCTTTGAGCATGATTCCAAATTGCCAGCCAGAATGGTTGGATCAGTTCACAACTCCACCAGCAATGCATTAATGTCCCAATTTTGCCACATCCCCTCCAACATTCATTATTCTCTCCTTCTTTCATTTTAGCCAATCTGCTAGGTGTGAGGTGATACCTCAGAGTGGTTTTGATTTGAATTTCTTTAATTATTAGAGATTTAGAACACTTTCTCATGTGCTTATTGATAGTTGTGATTTCTTTACCTGAAAATTGCCTATTCATGTCTCTTGCCCATTTATCAATTGGGGAATGGCTTGATTTTTTATACAATTGATTTAACTCCTTGTATATTTGAGTAATTAGACCCCTGTCACAGTTTTTCATTGTAAAGATTTTTTCCCAATTTGTTGTTTCCCTTCTGATTTTGACTATATTGTTTTTGTTTGTACAAAAGCTTTTTAGTTTGATATAATCAAAACCATTTAATTTATATTTTGTAATTTTTTCTAACTCTTGATTGGTTTTAAAGTCTTTCCGTTCCCAGAGATCTGACGAGTATACTTTTCTGTGTTCACTTAACTTATTTATAGTTTCCCTCTTTATATTCAAGTCATTCACCCATTCTGAATTTATTTTGCTGTGGGGTGTGAGATGTTGAACTAAACCTAATCTCTCCCATATTGTTTTCCAAATTTCCCAGCAGTTTTTGTCAAATAGTGGATTCATGTCCCAAAAGTTGGGCTCTTTGGGTTTATCATACACTGTCTTGCTGATGTCATTTACTCCAAGTCTATTCCACTGATCCTCCCTTCTGTATCTTAGCCAGTCCCATATTGTTTTGATGACTGCTGCTTTATAGTATAGTTTAATATCTGGTACTGCTAGGCCCCCTTCCTTCACATTTTTTTTCTTTGTTTCCCTTGATATTCTTGATCTTTTGTTATTCCAAATGAAATTTGTTATAGTTTTTTTTCTAATTCAGTAAAGAAGTTTTCTGGTAGTCTGATAGGTATGGCGCTAAATAGGTAAATTAATTTGGGTAGAATAGTCATTTTTATTATGTTAGCTCGTCCTACCCATGAGCAATCAATGGTTTTCCAATTGTTTAGATCCAGTTTTATTCGTTTGGAAAGTGTTTTGTAGTTGTTTTCGTATAATTGCTGTGTTTGTTTTGGTAGATAGATTCCTAAGTATTTTATATTATCTAGGGTGATTTTAAATGGTGTTTCTCTTTCTACCTCTTGCTGCTGCGATGTGCTGGAAATGTATAGAAATGCCAATGATTTATGTGCATTTATTTTGTATCCTGCAACTTTGCTAAAGTTGTTGATTATTTCTACAAGCTTCTTAGTTGATTCTCTAGGATTTTTTAAGTAGACCATCATATCATCTGCAAAGAGTGATAACTTAGTCTCCTCCTTGCCTATTTTGATACCCTCAATTTCTTTTTCTTCTCTAATTGCTATTGCTAGTGTTTCTAGTACTATGTTGAATAATAAAGGTGAAAATGGGCATCCTTATTTTACTCCTGATCTTATTGGGAAGGCTTCTAATTTATCCCCATTGCATATGCTGTTTGTTGATGGTTTTAGGTATATACTGTTTATTATTTTTAGGAAAGGTCCTTCTATTCCTATACTTTTCAGTGTTTTCAATAGGAATGGATGCTGTATTTTGTCAAAGGCTTTTTCAGCATCTGTTGAGATAATCATGTGATTTTTGTTTGTTAGACTATTGATATGGTCAATTATGTGGATGGTTTTCCTAATGTTGAACCAACCTTGCATTCCTGGTATAAATCCCACCTGATCATGATGGATGATCTTCTTATTTACTTGCTGGAGTCTCTTTGCTAGTATTCTATTTAAGATTTTTGCATCTATGTTCATTAGGGAGATTGGTCTGTAGTTTTCTTTCTCTGTTTTTGATCTCCCTGGCTTTGGAATCAGTACCATATTTGTGTCATAAAAGGAATTTGGTAGGACTCCTTCTTTGCTTATCATATCAAATAATTTGTATAGTATTGGGATTAGTTGCTCTTTGAATGTCTGATAGAATTCACTTGTGAATCCATCAGGCCCTGGCGATTTTTTCTTAGGGAGTTCTTTGATGGCTTGTTCAATTTCTTTTTCTGATATGGGATTATTTAGGTATTCTATTTCTTCTGCTGTTA
>NC_058131.1:442562328-442593327 GCF_016433145.1 Gracilinanus agilis | reverse complement strand
TGGTGGATGATCTTCTTATTTACTTGCTGGAGTCTCTTTGCTAGTATTCTATTTAAGATTTTTGCATCTATGTTCATTAGGGAGATTGGTCTATAGTTTTCTTTCTCTTGTTTTTGATCTCCCTGGCTTTGGAATCAGTACCATATTTGTGTCATAAAAGGAATTTGGTAGGACTCCTTCTTTGCTTAACCTATCAAATAATTTGTATAGTATTGGGATTATTTGCTCTTTGAATGTCTGATAGAATTCACTTGTGAATCCATCAGGCCCTGGCAATTTTTCTTACGGAGTTCTTTGATGGCTTGTTCAATTTCTTTTTCTGATATGGAATTATTTAGGTATTCTATTTCCTCTGCTGTTAATCTAGGCAGTTTATATTTTTGTAAGTATTCATCCATATCTCCTAAATTGTGATATTTATTTCCATATAATTGGGCGAAATAGTTTTTAATGATTGCCTTAATTTCCCCTTCATTAGAGGTGAGGTCTCCTTTTTCATCTTTGATACTGTCAATTTGGTTTTCTTCTTTCCTTTTTTTATTAGATTGACCAGTACTTTGTCTATTTTATCTGTTTTTTCAAAATACCAGCTTCTAGTCTTATTTATTAATTCAATAGTTCTTTTACTTTCGATTTTAGTAATTTCTCCCTTGATTTTTAGTATTTCTAATTTAGTTTTCTTCTGGGGATTTTTAATTTGCTCACTTTCTAATTTTTTGAGTTGCATGCCCAATTCATTGATCTTTGTTCACCTTAATTTGTTAATATATGCACTCAAGGATATAAATTTCCCCCTGAGTACTGCCTTGGCTGTATCCCACAGAATTTGGTAAGATGTCTCATTATTGTCATTCTCTTCAATGAAATTGTTTATTGTTTCTATGATTTCTTCTTTGTGTAATAGGTTTTAGAGAATCATGTTATTTAATTTCAAATTAGTTTTTGATTTGCCTGTCCAAGTGCCCTTACTAATTATTATTTTTATTGCATTTTGATCTGAGAAGGTTACATTTATTATATCTGCTCTTTTGCATTTGTTTGCAATGATTCTATGCCCTATAACGTGGTCAATCTTTGTGAATGTACCATGTGCAGCTGAAAAGGTGTATTCCTTTTTGTCCCTATTTATTTTTCTCCACATATCAATTAAATCTAATTTTTCTAGGACTTCATTCACCTCTCTTACCTCTTTCTTATTTATTTTTTTGTTTGATTTTCTAGATCTGATAGAGGAATATTTAGATCTCCCACTAGTATAGTTTTACTATCTATTTCCTTCTTGAGCTCTGCCAGTTTCTCCTCTATGAATTTGGGTGCTATGCCACTTGGTGCATACATATTGAGCAGTGTTATTTCCTCATTGTTTATACTGCCTTTAATCAGGATGTAATGACCTTCCCTGTCTTTTCTAATCATATCTATTTTTACTTTGGCTTTGTCAGAAATCATAATAGCCACTCCTGCCTTCTTTTTCTCATTTGATGACCAAAAGATTTTGCTCAAGCCCTGAACCTTAAACGTGTGTATGTCCACCCGCCTCATATGTGTTTCTTGTAGACAACATATGGTGGGATTTTGGTTTCTAATCCACTCTGCTATTTGCTTCTGTTTTATGAGCGAGTTCATCCCATTCACATTCAGAGTTATAATCATCAGTTGTGCATTTGCTGACATTTTCGTATCCTCCCCTATTCCTACCGCTTCTTCTTAAACTATTTCCTTTTAAACCAGTATTTTGCTATTAAGACCCTATCCCTTATTCCCTCCCTTGATTAACTTCCTTTTCTACCCCCTCCCTTATTTTTCTCCCTCTTTTTGTTTTTAACGGCCTTATGAATTCCCTCCCCCTTCTTCTCCCCTCCCTTTTTTTGATCTCCCCACTCCCCTGCTCCCCTTGGTTTATCCCTTCTTACTTTCTCAGTAGGGTTAGATAAGAGTTTTATATCCCAATGGATAGTATAGCTACTCTTCCCTCTCCGGGTTAATTACACTGAGAGTAAGGTTTAAATATTACCTCTTAATGCTCTCTTCCTCTCCTTCTTATAATAGTATTTATCCCCTCTCCTTCCCATGCCCTCTTTGTGTGTAATAGAATATCCTATTTTTCTTATTCTCTCAAGTTTCTCTTGGTGTCCCCTACTATTCACCCCCCTCTTTCCCACCCCCATATCATCTTAGACCATTTAGTATTCCTCCCTCTCCCTATGAATTATTCTTCTGATTACTATAATAGTCAATACTATAATAGTGAATAGAGTTCACTACAGAGAATTATACATAGCATTTCTCCACATAGGAATACAGAGAATTAGATCTTACTAAGGCCCTTAAAAAGGCAAATTTAAAAATTATGAGTTTTCTTTCTTTCCCCTCTGTTTCTTATTTACCTTTTCATGTTTCTCTTGGTTTTTGTGGTTCGATATCAAACTTTCCATTTACTCCTGGTCTTTTCTGTGCAAATACCTGGAATTCTTCAATTTTGTTGAATGCCCATACTTTCCCCTGGGAGTATATAGTCAATTTTAATGGGTAGTTGATCCGTGGTTGCAGGCCCAGCTCTCTTGCCTTTCTGAATATCATATTCCAAGCCTTGCGGTCTTTTAGCGTGGAGGCTGCCAGATCTGTGTGATCCTCATTGGTGCTCCTTGATATCTGAATTGTCTCTTTCTGGCTTCTTGTAAGATTTTTTCTTTTACTTGGAAGGTCTTGAATTTGGGTATTATATTCCTGGGCGTTGTCTTTTCTGGGTCTAGTGTTGAGGGTGATCTATGGATCCTTTCAATGTCTATATTGCCCTCTTGTTGTAGAACTTCAGGGAAATTTTCCTGAATAATTTCTTTTAGTATGGAGTCCAAGTTTCTATTAATTTCTGCTTTTTCAGGAAGACCAATGATTCTCAAATTGTCTCTTCTAGACCGATTTTCTTGGTCTGTCACTTTCTCATTGAGATATTTCATGTTTCCTTCTATCTTTTCAGTCTTTTGACTTTGTTTATTTGTTCTTGTTGTCTTGAGAGATCATTAGCTTCTAATTGCTCAATTCTAGCTTTAGGGACTGGTTTTCCTTTTCAATTTGGTCATTTCTGGTGTTCAATTTGCTTATCAGTGCATTTGATTTCTGAGCCTCACTTTCCAATTGCAAAATTCTGCCTTTTAAACTGTTATTTTCTTGCCTGATTTCCTTTTGTGCTGTTTCCTATTTCTCTAACCAAATCTTTTCCAACTTTCTCGTCATCTCAGTTTTGAACTCTTTTGTGACTAGTTTTCATTATTTTGGGAGGGTCCGGATGCTTGTTTGTTCTCCTCTTCTTTGTGCTCGGTTGTCTGGATTTTCTCTGTGTAAAAGTTGTCGAGTGTTAAAGATTTCTTCTTCTTGTTGTTAATCTTTCTCTTCTGAACTTCCTGATTCTGGGTAGCATTTGTTAGCCCTGCAGCTTCTCAGTTTTATCCTCGCGCTCAGGGTCTGTCTGCGCTTTTTTGGGACCTGAGGTCTGAGGTCTGGTTGTTCTCAAGATCAAGGCCCCTGGTGGACCCTCTTGCTTGATCCTCTGCCAGAGGCTCCTTTACAAGTCTCAGGGTGCTGCTTCCACAGGCGTATACCCGTCTGCACTGGTTCCCCACTCAGGGTTTCAGAGCCTTCGTTCAGGCCCGCGCCTGTGTCCGCCTCCCCCCTCACCTCTGCCCGCGCCTGCGCTCCGTGTCCATGCTCAAAGTCCAAGTGTGTTCTTTAGCTTTTTGGGGTCCTAAGTCTTGCTGCTCTCAGGAACAGGCCCTGGAGCTGCCAATGACTCAATGGGTGCCCCAAACTTGCTCTATTTCTTTCTAGCTGGCTTTGGCGTTGTAGGTGTTGTGTGTGGAAGGGTTGGGGGGTGGTTGCTCAGCTCGTGACTTAGTGAGAGCTGTTTCACCCCTTTATAGCATGGAAATGCCCCGATTCCACATAGCTTCCACGCTGCGCCCTGTTGTGGGGTCCCTCCGTTTGTCTGGATTTGTTTTTATGTCACCTTGAGGAGTCCTGTATGTTTCAGTCAGGAGAGGTTAAGAGCTGCTTTTTACTCTGCCGCCATCTTAACTTGGAACCCCATCTTTATCTCTTTGAATCAGATCAAAATTTACTTTAGCTTTGTCTGATATCATGATTGTTATTCTTGCTTTTTTTACTTTAGATGTTGTATAATAAATTCTGCTTCAGCCTTTTACCTTTAATCTCTGTGGATCACCATGTCTCAAATGTGTTTCTTGTAAACAGCATATAGTAGGATTCTGGTTTTTAATCTACTCTGCTATCTGCTTCTGTTTTATGGTGTGTAATTGTAATCTGTTACCCTAAAAACTAAGATACCCTGAAAAACTATAATTCCCAGAACCCCACTCACTTCCTGTCATTATTGCCGATGTTATAAATTGGGTGGAGTTTCATTCTGTGGCAGCTTTGGTGGAGAGGACATTTTGAGCAGGTAGAAAAACTTAGTCGTGTGATTCTATTTTGTCAGATGATAAACTTTACGTTGTTTTTTTAAAAATTTTTTAAAATCCTAATATCTTTTATATATATCCTTCTATATTAATTTTATTTGTTACAGTGCTAGGCAATGAGGGTTAAGTGACTTGCCCAGGGTCATACAGCTAGGAAGTGTCCAAGATCAGATTCGAACCTAGGATCTCCCATCTCTAGGCCTGGTTCTCAATCCACTGAGCCATCCAGCTGCCCCCAGATGATAAACTTTATAAAAATATTACTTGAAGTATCATAAAATTAATTTTAGTTTTAAATTTATGGCAACTAGAAGTGGGGTTCAGAATGCTTAATTCTCTCTGAGTAGATTAGTTTGAAAAGAAACCACGTTTCTCCTGCCACGGCTTTTCATCCCTCCTCCCCCCAGGGAACTCTCTTCTGAGCTGCTGCCTGTTGCTGGCAATCCTGCCTCCTGCTGCTAACTCCCTGGGTTGTCTCAGCTACCTGCTCCTGCCTGGATTACCGCTCTTGCTCCTGCTTCTGTTACTGCTGCTGTTGCTGATTGGAGCTGCTCTCTGGAGGCATGGAAAGTATAAATCTTCTTTTCCTTACATTGCCAAAAGCTGAGTGGTAGCTCACTGCTTGCCTTGGAAGCCTGGCTATATTTCCCTTAGGCAATAATTAGCTTCCTAAAGGAATTTTTCACTGTACATGTGGCAGGGGAAGAAAGCTGTTCCCTGGCATTTTACTCCTAGGTGGAAGGGGAAGGAAGGTTACTCTTCCAAACAAGAAGTAGAATTGTAAGCATGACCCACTATGTGAAAAAGCAGTGCATTGCCTATTTCAAACAAATCCTAGTTTTAGAATGTTTTTTTTCTTTCTACCATTCCTAGGTGAATTGGTCCTTGCAATTAGCTTGCCTGAGATTCAGGAGAGAAATTCATCTCCCTACACACCCTTGCCATTCTGGCCTTTACAGTATATCCAATATGGGATTCCTCCACACTATGTTCAGCACAGAATTCTCCCTCAATATGGGAGATCCCAGAGGTGTGACCAAAAGGAAACCAGATGGGTGATGATACTGGAGAGGGAAGGAACCTTAAAGAGTTTGGAGGTACATTTTTAAGCCTTTTCAGACTCCATTGTTTTATGAAAAATCTCTATATCAGAATTGGAAAAAAAGAACTCTTTAAATTCAGTGCTTGTATCCTGTCACATATACTGTATTTGCTGATTGCTTGTTTTAAGGTTTTATTTTGTTTATACTATTGTGTTTTGACAATTAGCTATATGCTGTGACATTTTCTTTGTACCTCCCCATATGACTGGACTGGAGAACATACCTTAATAAAAATACCTTTCAGTTGTTTGTAACAAGAGGTAAGGGTCCATTTAGTAGCTGAAGTGAAGTGTTACAGCACTAATCCCCACCTCCACATTTATAAAAATGTAATGGACAAAACATATAAAGGCATGCCTTTTATGGCTATTACAGTCTCATACCAGAGGAGCTCAGAAGATTTTTCCTACGGCATGGTATCCCTGGATGGCTCCCAAGAGAGAGCATTTCCCATGAAGCCTAAGAAGCTTCTGGGTTATTTTTAACTCTTCTGCTTAATCTACCTCCACCAGAATGATCTAAATTCTTGGTAACATTTTAGACCCAACTTGAATTAGCTGCTATACTACTGTTTTTTATAAAGCTGTTTTCTTAGTGAAAATTAATGCATCCTGAGTTGATCCATATGTTTGTCAACACCCTCCTCAGGGGGGACTGTATAATTGTCATAAAATTCTAGTTTCATAAAAGTTAAGAAAATTGCTACCTCCCTGAATCCAGGAAGTGAACTGTTTATAGAAAGTGCCATAGAGTTGCCTGCAGAAACCTCAAACTGTACTGAAAGATCCAGAATGAACTTTGGGTTGTAGTGAAATGGAGTATGGATGTCATCTGAAGGCAAGCCCCTGCTCCCTAGGGCTTTCTATAACCAAATTTGTCATTCCATCCATAAACACAGTTATTTTGGCACCCAAGGCATTGTAGTAGAGTAACTACAATTGCCTCAAAAATATGTACAGCTTGTCCCACCTGCCAGGCCGTTAATCAGCACACTTTTTGAGAAAAAACCTTTGGCGGACGTCCTCTAGCTTACACACCATTTGAACATTTGCAAATTGATTTTATCTCTATGCCAAAAGATGGACACTATAAATTTTGTCTGGTCATAGTCGATCAACTGACCAGATGGCCTGAAGCATTTCCTACTGCTCAGGCCACAGCGGCTTTTGTTGCCAAAATCCTTTTGAAAGAGATTATTCCTCGTTTTGGCCTGCCAAGCACGTATTGATTCTGAGAGAGGAACTCACTTTACTGACTCAGTTTTATCACAAATTTATTCATGTTTGGAGATAACTCCTAAATTTCATACACCATATCATCCCCAGAGCGCCGGCCAAGTTGAAAGGATGAATAAGGAACTTAAAACTATGATTGGCAAATTATGCAAGGAGACTAATTTAAAATGGCCTGAAATTCTACCTCTGGCCTTATTTTATCTCAGAAGCAGATCCAGAGGTGATTTACAAATCTCATCATTTGAGATGCTATTTGGACATCCACCTATTCAGGCACAATCATTCGACCCTGCCTATACTTCATTGTTAGGAGGGGATACAACCATTGCCACTTATATTAGACAATTACAAACAAAATTGCGAGAACTCCACAACTCTGGAGCTGCTGTTCAAGCAGGCCCCTTAGACTTCTCGCTTCATGATTTGAACCCAGGTGATAGTGTGTACATAAAGAACTTCAAATGTACTGGGTCAACTGAACCTGCTTATGATGGACCATTCCAGATCCTATGAACTACACAAACAGCCATTAAAATTGGGGAGAGGGACTCATGGATTCATTGCAGTCATGTGAAATGGGTACCCTCTATTGATAATGAATAATTCTCTGTACTAAGTACTATTACCTCCACCTATTATATTTGACTATTGATTGTATTTGACTATTGTGATAAGAATGCTCTATTGCTGGATTTTGCACTATTTTGTTGCTCTTTATTTGATTGATCCTTGTACTTGAATGATACATATACTACCTCACAACAAAATATCTGTATTAGTGACCTCTATTGACCTGATGTGCCTTTCAAAATATTTTATGCCTTTTGTCATTCCTTTTGTACTTTCTAGGATGTATTATTGCTTTATAGGCCTCATTTGCACCCACATCACTTTGTCTACCTCATTTGTACTCACACTGTGGATCATGGCAAGTTAAGGAGGAAACTAATCTTATTTCTTGAAAATTAACCTCTATTCTTTACCTCTGTGATTGTGTAAAACTACACATTTTTTGTTGGTTTTTCTTCCTACATGTGCAATACAGTATTTGATTTTTTCTTTTTTCTCTCATTTTTTACATTTGAAGCATGTCAACAGCATTAAATAGACTCTTGACTGTTTTGATTTTTGCAATAAGAATAAGTTAAGATGTCCATTTGCCTAGCATGTAAATTTATACCCAAAAAGCTTTGGACTATAGAAACCTGCCACTAGTTATTTAATTATTATGAGACTTTTGCTCGATGACTCTGTTTAATCCAAGGAAAATCGGACCACAAAGGAGCACAGAGTTTTTGACCTGAGAAGTGCAAATGAGAACATAAAGGAAAGAGACTGAACTAATCCTACAGGGATTGATGACATTCTATGCAAAGACTTGATCCTGTGTGAGACTCGAGGTTGCAACACTTAGCATATGTTAAGATGTAGGACTTCCTTGTACCGCACTTGATATCAAGTACTCGAGATCGAATTGTTCTGGCTCCATTATCTCTGAAAGTGAAGAAAAGTACTGAGCCGGGAAATGCTATTTCCCATTTGTCTCAAGATCTAGTCTCCTTTTTCCATTTCTTTCATGATGTGACAACTTACTGTAGTCCAGGCTGCTAAATTGGGTTAGTGAGTGATTGTTGTTGCAAAGCTTATGGGACATGGATTGCTACAGGAACCTGTTTTGATTTGTGAATTTTTTCCTTTTTCTTGTTCCTAAAATTTTTTTCCTTTCACATTATTTTAATATCCTGTATTTTCCTCAGAGGTTATTTTTTCTTTTTATTTCCTTTTTATTTTTCTTTGGACTTTTTGATGGTTTGAGAATTGATTCATAAACCTTATGCCTTGACCATTTATTCCTGTGTGATTCCCATGTGTATCCCTGTATTTTCCTCAGGGGGAAAATGTAAAGTTGTTCTCTTCTGGGGGACTATGTTATTTCTGTAAATTTGGACTTGAATTTGAACCTAATTTAGAACAGAAGACCACCTCCCAGAATCCAGAAGATGCCATGAAGATGCATGCAGAGACCACACACTGCACCAAAGATCCAGAGTGAATTTCGAGACATGGTGAATTTGAACTTTGGGGGGGTTGAATGTATTTATTTTGAATGGACACTTTATGCCAGAAAAGGGGACTACCCCCTAAATGGCTTTTGTCAATGCACCGAACATTGGTTTTGTTCTTTCTCCATTTTATTTCCCTTTTATCTCTGAATTATTGTAAACTTTAATTTGATTATGCTTTCATGATCCATTGGGGAGACTTGTCTCCCAAAGGATCACAGGGGGGAATGTTAAGTTGAAAAAGACCTTTTACCCCTTTAAAACTACATTACACAAACTCCCTTTCACCTTACCCATAATTTCTTAAGTCTTTTCCTATTGTTTGTGGGTTTTGCGGGCTGTTTTGGATATGGTTGTTGTGGGCGTGGTGAGGGGGCTTTTTGGAGAGGAGGCAGCATGGTAAGGGTGAGTTGGGACTCTTTCCCTGCGCTTTTAATAATTTTTTTTTTAATTTTTATTTTAAACCCTTAACTTTTGTGTATTGGCTCCTAGTTAGAAGAGTGGTAAGGGTAGGCAATGGGGGTCAAGTGACTTGCCCAGGGTCACACAGCCAGGAAGTGTCTGAGGCCAAATTTGAACCTAGGACTTCCTGTCTCTAGGCCTGACACTCAATCCACTGAGCTACCCAGCTCCCCCTCCCTGCGCTTTTAATAAAAATCCTTATAAATATCATACCTTGGAGGCATTGAATATTAATTTTAAAACTTACACAACCATTCTTTAGCAAAGTTGTGGGGTATAAAATAAACCCACACAAATCTTCAGCATTTCTGCATATTTCCAACAAAACTCAGCAACAAGAGCTAGATAGAGGAATTCCATTTAAAATCACTCCATACAGTGTAAAATATCTGGGAATCTATTTGCTAAGATAAATTCAGGAATTATATAAACATACCTACAAAACACTTTTCACACAATTAAAACTAGATCTAAATAATTGTAAAAAATTAATTAAAAATGACAACCCTACCTAAATTAATTTACTTAGTGACATACCTATCAAACTACCAAAAAACGTTTTTATAGAATTAGAAAAAATTATAACAAAGTTCATCTGGAAGATCAAAAGATAAAGAATGTCAAGGAAAGTAATGGGGGAAAAAAGTGAAGGATGGTGATCTAGCAGTACCAGATTTTAAACTGTACTATAAGTAGTGATCATCAAAATAATTTGGTACTGGCTAAGAGACAAAAGAGTGTATCAATGGAATAGTCTAAGGGTAAATAACCTCAGCAAGCTAGTGTTTGGTAAACCTGAAGATCCAAGCTTTTGGGATAAGAACTCACTATTTGAAAAGAACTGCTGGGAAAATTGGACAACAGTATGAGAAAAATTAAGTTTAGATCAACAACTCACACCCTTTACGAAGACAAATTTTAAAATGAATAAATTACTTAAACACTAAGAGTGACATAATAATTAAATTAGAGGAATGTAGAATAGGATACCTGCCACATCTGCCAAACAAGAGATAGAGAACATTACAAAATGTAATATGAATAATTTTGATTATATTAAATTAAAGATTTGGTACAAACAAAACCAATGCAACAAAAATTAGAAGGGAAGCAACAAACTAGGAAGAAAAAATTTTTATAGCAAAACTCTGACAGAGGTCTAATTTCAAAAATACATAAGGAACTAAGTCAAATTTACAAAAAATCAAGGCACTCCCCAATTAATAGGCAGTTTTCAGATGAAGAAATAAAAACTATTAATGAAAAACATGAAAAAGTGTTCTAAATTCCTCCTAATTAGAGAAATGCAAATCAAAACAATTCTGAAGTACAACCTCACACCTAGCAGATTGCCATATAATATGCCAGAAAAGGAGAATAATAAATGTTGGAGGAGATGTGGCAAAATTGGGGTCCTAATACATTGCTGGTGGAGTTGTGAATTGATTCAGCCATTCTGGAAGGCAATTTGGAATTATGCCCAAAGGACTTTAATAGAATGCATTCCCTTTGATCCAACTGTACCACTGCTGGGTTTGTACCCTAATGAGATTTTTGTGCTGACAAAAAATTGGAAAATAAGGGGGTGTCTCTCAATTAGGGAATGACTGAACAAATTGTGGTATTTGATGGAGATAGAATACTATTATACAATAAGGCCTAGAAGAACATCCATGAAGTGATGCAGAATGAAATAAGTAGAACCAGGAGAATATTGCACACAGAAACTGAAACACTGTGGCATACATATATATGTATATATTAGATTTTGCCATATAATAAATTTTGCTACTAATAGCAATGCAATGATCCAGGACATTCCTGAGGGACTTATGAGAAAGAACACTATCCACATTCAGAGAAAGAACTGTGGGAGTAAAAATGCAGAAGAAAAACATAAGATTTATCATGTGGTTCTATAGGTATATGATTGGGGGTTTTGGTTTTAAAAGATCACTCTATTACAAATACGAACAATATCGAAATAGGTTGTGAGCTATAATGCATGTATTACACAGTGGAAGTGCTTGTCAGCTCTGGGTAGGGAGAGGGAAGAGGGGAGAGAGAGAACATGAGTCATGTAAACATGGGAAACTATTCTAAATCAATACATAAAGAAAAAACATTTTTTAAAGAAGTCATGAGGGAAAGCTGCCTTAACATTCTTGATCAAAAGAGAAAAAAATAGAAATTGAAAAGAATCTACTGACCACCTCCTCAAAAAGATCCCCCAACAAAACTCCCAGTAATCTGATAGTCAAATTTCATTATTCCCCAGGCCAAAAAGAAAGCACTGCAAGGAGCCAGAAGAAAATAAAAATCAACAAGTCTAGCAGCTTCTAAGTAAAGGACTAGAGGACATGGAATATTATATTCTGCAAGTTAAAAGATCTGGGATTTGGACTAAGGATTGCCTATCCAGTGAAATTGAGCCTAATTCTCCAAGGGGGAAATAACTATTTAATAACATAGAGAGTTTTGACAAAGGGACAAGATCTAGAGAAAAATTCAATAATCAAATTTGACACTTAAGAGAAGAGCAAAGAGGCAAACAGAAAAATGAAATCTCATGGGATTAAGGCTAAATTCATAGGCTAAATCCTACATGGAAAGGTAATAATTAAGCTACTTAAGCTATATTGATAAATAAGATTCTTCAAATGTCTGATATTTGAGATACTTAAAGTACTTGTTAAACTAATTACACTCCTATAAGAGGTGATAAGATTTTTAAAATATATGATACTTGAGACACTTAAGGCATTTAAAATACAAAGACACTTAAAATATTTAAGATACTGAAATTGCCTTAGAACTTTATTACTAAAAGGGCACTGAAAAAGATATAGATGGAAGTCAGATAAAAAATTGAATACTATGGGATATGAAAAGAAAACAAAATTAAGCGACAAGAAGGAGGAACATATTGAGAAAAGGAAAAAAGAGATATAGAAGAGGGTAATTACCTCACATGAAGAAACATATAAGACAATACAGAGGAGAACTTGTGTAGTAGTGGGCAATGCTTAACCTTTATTCTCATTGGAAATGACTCAAAGAGGGAATAACATCCATGTTCAGTTGATCATAGAAACCTCTCAGACCCTATTGGGAAGAGGGGAGGGGGAGGGAGAAGTTGAGAAGGAAGGGGACAGACAAAAGGCTGAGCAAATTAGAGGGGATAGTAATCAGAAGTTGCAGGAAACAAAATAAACCAACATAAATCACCAGCATTTCCAAAAGCAGGAGATAAGAGTAATCCCATTTAAAATATCTACACACTACATAGAATCTACCAAGTCTAACTAAGGAATTCCATAAACAAAATTACAAAATATTTCACAGAAATAGGTCTAAACAATTGAAAAATATGAATTACTCAAGGGTAGGCCAAGCCAATATAATAAAAATAATATTCTTTTACCTGAATTAATACTTTCTCAGTGTCATATCTACCAAATAATTATTTCATAAAGCTAGAAAAAACAAATAACAATATTAATCTGAAAGAGCAAAAGATCAAGAATATCAAGGGAATTAATGAAAAAAATATGAAGGAAGGAGCCATTCCAGATCTCAAACTATAGATCATTATCAAAATCATCTGGTACTGGTTAAAAACGGTGTAGTGAATCAATGGAATAGATTAGTAACAATACACAGTAATAAATTCTCATAATAACCATATAACAAGATGAAGTCATAATGGATTCATAATTTAAAATAAGGGGTGATATAAACAAATTACAGAACATAGAATAATTTATCTGTCAGTCTTATGGTTCAGGGAAAAATTTGTGACCAAATAAGAGAGACTATTATGAGATGTGAAATGAATGATTTTGAATACATTAAATTAAAAAGGTTTTGTACAAGCAAAACCAATGTAACCAAGATTAGAATGAAACAAAAAAATGGAAACAAAGTTTAATAGCAAATTTCTCTGGCAAAGACCTCTTTTCTCAAATAGATAGAAAACTGAATTAAATTTCTAAGAATACGTCATTCCCCAGTTGATAAATGGTCAAACAGGCAGTTCTTAGATAAAGAAAACAAAGCTATATAGTTATATGAAAAAAAAATTTTCCAAATCATGAATGACTAGAGAAATGCATATTAAAACAATTCTGAGACTACCTCAAAACTATCAGATTGGCTAATATGATATAAAAGGAAAATGACTTTCAAGGGGTCCCAAATAGGTAAGAAGAATGAAGTGTGGTAGGAAGGATGAGATGAAATACCTGTGAGGGTCAGTAAAACTAGAGATGCTGATAGCAACCAAAAGCACTTTATTGAAAGTTACATCTACTTTATGGGGGGAAAGTAAGCTGGGGATTTTGCACGTTTCCAATTACACAATGAAGGTAAATGATTTACAGGTTTGGTATAAAGGATTTGGTTTATCTCATTGAATCTATACAGAATTTTCTATAGGCTAATAAATCACTGTGTCAATATGTAGCCATCTAACCCAAACTCCCAGAGAATGCTTGTATCTGTAGTTTTGGTAGGAACATACAGTTTCAGCAAAGGGGGAGGAAAAGGAGGGATTGAAGCCTTGGATGAGGAGTGAGCTATGTGTCTGACTTTAGTTGGGCTATGGCTACCCCAGAACTTTGCTGCTGGGGGAGGGGGAGTCTTTAGGCTTTCCAGAGTTTTGCTTAATGGAAGCCCCTGGCTCTCCTCATTCTGTCCTCACAAATGACAGGTGTTGGAGGGGATATGGGAAAACAAGGACACCACTACATTATTGGTGGAGCTGTGAACTGATACAACCAGTCTGGAAAGCAACTTGGAACCATGAAGAGATCATAAAACTATGCATATCCTTTGTCCCTGCAATATCATTACTAAGTCAAAGAAAAGGGAGAAAGACCTACTTGCACAAAAAATATTTATTGCTGCTCTTTTTGTGATGGCAAAGAATTGGAAACTAAGGGGATGTCAACCAATTGTGGAACAGCTGAACAGGTTATGGCATATGATTGTAATGGAATACTATTATACCATAAAGTCATAAGAAATGATAAATAGGAAAATTTTGGAAAAACCTGGAAAGACTTGTATGAACTTATTGCAGAGTGACATAAACAGAACTAGTAAAACACTGTACATAGTAACATCAATATTGTATGATGGCCAACTGTGAATGACTTTATAACATAAGGATTCAAGACAACTCCAAGGGATTCATGATGAAAAATGCTATAGAAAAATGCTACTGTCATAAAAGGAACTGATATAATATGATTGCAGATTGAAGTATGCTATTTTCATTCCATTTCCTTCATAAGTAATTTCCTATAATGTTTCTTCTTTCACAACATGAAGAATATGGAAATATCTATTGCATGATAGTATATGTTCAACCCATATCAGATTGCTTGCTACTTCAAGAAGGAAGAGGAGAGAGGAAAATTATTTGGATAACAAAGATTAGCTGTTAGAAAATTAATATTAAACATTGTTTCTGTAGATGATTAGAACAAATGTAAAATATATAAAGTTTTTGGGAAGGGAAAACATTATAGGTGACTTAGGAAACATCAAGGATTGTTGTTCTTGAACTGATACATGAACCAAACACCCTTACCATCTGTGATTATGAGAAAACCTAGCTTCTTTCTTTCAAATTTCTTTCAGAATTTTGAAGCTTACAATTCTTTTCTCTCTTCCCACAGATTACTTGAAATTTCTGCTGAAGATTTCATCTATCACTCTACTGTATAAAATGTAGAAAAAGTTCATTAGAAGAGCCCAAGGTGGAATGACAGAATTTTTAAATCACAGTTTGAGGATCTTGGTAATCTACTCAGATCTTGGGTATCATGTCCATAAAACAGCATCCAATCTACAAATTCCTGTTGAACTCTCACAGTGAAAAATTTACTGCCTTGTCATACAGGATGGGATACAAGTTAATGGATTTAGTCACATTTTTTAAAACCTTCATGTTCACACTGGAGAAAAGATTCTTAAGATAAGTGAAAAAAATTGGGATTGTAATTCTCCTTCTGGATGAACTCAAGCTCACGAAGGAAATTCTTTTCTTTTTCTACATCTATTATTAATACTGCTGTGTAATATAAAAATGAGGCAAAATCATCAGCTCCCTAATTTTATATACATATATTTTCTTGGAATTGAGAAAATCTTTGCTTATTTTTTTGGTCCAATATGAATACCAATCATATGTATGCTTATTTTTTTATTTATTATGTATGGAAACCAAGTGTCCTATATTCCTCTCTCAGGGTTGAAGTGTGTTGCAGAATAGTCATAAAATATCTCAACAGTGGATTCTGGAATACAACATTTCTTCTTTCCTTTCTCAGTGCTTAGAAACTTACCTTTAGCTTGTGTTCATGTTCCTTGTTGACTCGGGAAAGCAGCTGAGCTTTTCTTCTGTTGAGAGCATCAATGAGAGCATCACATTGGGCCACCAGGCAGGCTTCAAACTCAACACTATTCTCCTGCAGAAAAAAATGCATCATAAACATAAGATTCTATTATTTCATCGATATTCCAAGGGATTTGATAGAAATGATGCTTCCCTGATTCCTACATTGTCAAAATCCCTTCTGAAAGAAATGAAAGGATACCTCCAAATAGAATTCATTTAGGTATGTATTTTGTGTGTATATGTATATGTATGCACATATGTATATAATATGTATACAAAGATATATATGAGTGTGTGTGTGTATCACCAAAGAGTGATGTTCTTTTGATTTAGATCTTTCAGTCAGCATAAAAACTTCCACTAAAGTCAGTTTAGTGAGTTGAGATAATTAATCAACACTACTACCAATTATAAAATGTTGGGATATCTATTCAGGAGTCAAAAATTGAAAATGGATGGAAATAAGGTTTTGATCAATGACACATGTTAAAACCAGTGGAAATGTGCATCGGCCATGGGTGGGGGGAGAGCGGGGGGTGAAGGGGAAAGTAGGAGCATGAATCGTGTAACCATGTTAAAAATGAAATTAATAAATGATTTTAAAAAATAAAGATATGCACTCTACATTTGAAAAAAAAATGAAAATGGATACTATAAAGGAAACTAATTCTGAAGATTAGAAAGTGTCCACAAGGAAAAAGTAAATAATCTCAAATGTTCTTCCTTGCTATAAAATTGTACTCCAGGTAATGTTCTCCCAATTTGTGGTTCATAATGCAAATACTGGTTTGAAAAGGAATAGAGTAACATGAGGGTAAAAAGTTGTATCTACTGAAATATACACAAATAAGAAGTAGAGAAGTCTAGATACTTTTCACAAAGTCATGGAGAGCTAGGAAACTGAGAGGAAGATGTCTTAAAATAGTAATAACTGTCATTTAATGTTTTAAGTGCAAAAATCTTTATATGTTTCCATATTTGATAAAATTGTCCTTTCCCATTTCATAGAGAAAGAAACCTAGTCTCAGAGGAATTTCAAGGATTTGTTCATGGTCACACAGCAAGTGTAAGGAGAGGGATTAAAATGTAAATCTTGACTCCAAGTTCAACTTTCCATCCACTTTACCTTGTAAAAAATGAAGCTATTATAAGATTCAGGGAAAATAAGGATAAAGAGAGGATAACTTCACACTTCAAGATTAGGTATTATAATTTTTACACATTAATATGTAAAAATGGTAATTCGATTGATATTTATAGCTGGTCAAGTGACCCTAAGCAAACAGTTTAACTTCTTTGTGCTTTATACAATCCTCTGGGTCTAAGTTGGAAAGGTAAAAAGTTACACTGGACAAAGGAGTCTAGTTGCCTGAGTTTTAGCTCAAATAATAAAATCATAGATATAATCTCAGTCCATATCTGGATCTCGATTGACATTTAAATTGAGTTTTATTTATATTGAAAATCAGTGACAGTTAATTTAATATAATTGTTTTTCGTTACCATATTATTAAATTCTAATTATGCAAAAATCACATGTGAAATGTGAAAAGGCAGTGATACAAATGTTCTAAGATATTATTTTTCCATGATGTCTAAATGTCAGATGTGAAAATTTAAATACATTGGTTCATTTTTTCTTTCAGGAATTCCCATGTATTACTCCCATATATATTACCATAGAATTTGTTCTTGTTAACTATTTTTTAAAGTAGTCACTTTGGAACATTATTGTGCTAAAAGGAATAATGAACTGGAGAAATTTCATGTGAACTGGAAAGACCTCCAGGAATTGATGCAGAATGAAAGAAGCAGAACCAGGAGAACATTGTATACAGAGACTGATACATTATGGCACAATAGAATGTAATGGACTTCGGTACTAGCAGCAATGCAATGATCCAGGACAATCCAGAGGACCTTATCAGAAAGAATGCTATCCACATCCAGAGAAATAACTATGGGAACAGAAACATAGAAGAAAAACATATGATCGATCATGTAGTTCAATAGGGATATGATCAGGGTTTTGATGTTAAAAGATCACACAACTGCAAGTATGAATAACATGGAAATAGTTTTTGAACAATGATACACATATAACCCAGTGGTATTGCTTATCAGCTTTGGGGGGAGGGGGGGAAGGAAAGAGCAGGGGTAAGAGGGCAGGGAATCATGAATCATGGAATCATGGAAAAATCTTCTAAATAAATTTTTTTAAACAAAGTAGTCATTTAAAACTCTTTTAGGTACATATATTTAATTTTTTTAAACTATTATGTATCAGAATATTTATGAAACATTCAATTGCAAAGGAATGTAGTAAACTTAGATTCCCACCTTTTAAAAAAATGAACAAAATCCTGGTATTTTGTTTAATAGTGTAAATGGAGTTTGAGAAGTGGGAAGGGATATCTTGGCCTGATAAAAATTCACAATAATGTATTCAGGTCATCCTGTTGAAGTTTATTTGGGTATGAACATGTGCCCTATACCCTTGCTAAAAGATATATGTGAGTGGATACTCTTGTAGGTACTCAATCGTGTCCTTATGAGTGAGGGTTATGTCAGAGAAGACTGATCTTTGAATCAAAAAGAACAGCCCTCCTATTAGACTTTTAGGAACATCACCCTCTCTTTTTCTTTTTTTTTTTGTTCCATCTTTGGAGTGTGTTGCTTGGGACTTAGGCTGTTTTCCCCTCAAATTTCTTCCAGAGGAGAAGATGGGGGGGGGGGGGTTTCCTCCTAACCTCAGCAACAATAGCAGCTACATACACTTGACTGCAATGCCTATGCTTATTCATTTGAGTATGACTGGATCTCAAGAACATTGCTTCTCTTCGGCTTTCAGTTTGTTTTACTGAGAACAAGAATCCTGAGATTAGTTTTTCTTACCTTGGTGGCAACCTTGTATAATGTATATATGAGTGCTGGCTACCTGATAGAAAGTTATTTTCAATAATAATTTCTCTAGAGGAGAAAGTGGGTAGTGCCACAACACTTTCATTAAAGACCATGAAAACTTAAAACTATGCTGAGGCTTGCCATGAGAATTGTAAGTTTTATATAGTCAGTAAGAAATTGTCAATATGTACACAAATTTTTTCCTACCCTGGGAATATAATAGGAATAATAGATATCATGTTTTAGATATTTGTAAAAAAAAAAAACACTCAGGGATTTTTTGTCATTTATGGGAAATAGCTCAAAAGAAATAAATTACTATTCTATAATTGATCTACACTACAAATAATACCTTTCTAGAAAGACTCTCTTAACCTCTTTTCTGTAGGCCTTGAACATGAGGCAAACCAACTTTTTAAGAGATTTTCCCAAAGCTCTACTCTGATTTGAGGGTCTTAAAAGAATGTGAGAGAAAACCCAGTTGTCCTTTCTTTGGGATCACATTAACTTCTGACTGAATCACTCCCACAGGAGGCCAGAATCAATCTGTGGGAAAAACCTCACTACCTAGAATAGTATACCTGTCAGATCTATTGGAAAGGAAAGAATTTAAGACCAAGAAAGAGATAGATAACATTACAAGACATAAAATTAATAATTGTGATTATATTAAAATTAAAAGGTACAAACAAAACCAATGCAAACAAAATTAAAAGGGAAGCAACAAACTGGGAAAAAATTTTATAACAAAAATCTCTGATGAAGGTCTAACTTCTCAAATATATAAGGAACTAAGTGAAATGTATATCAAGTCATTCCCTCGAGGGATATGAATAGGCAGTTTTCAGATGAAGAAATCAAAACTATCAATAATCACATGAAAAAGTGTTCTAAATCCCTCCTGATTGGAGAAATGCAAATAAAAACAACTTTGAGGTACAATTTTACATCTAGCAAACTGACCAATATTACAATAAAGGAAAATAATAAATGTTGGAGGGTATTGATCCAACCATTCTGGAAGGCAATTTGGAATTATGTCCAAAAGGCTTTAAAAGAATGCATGCCCTTTGATCCAGCAATACCATTACTAGGTTTGTACCCCAAAGAGATAACAAAAATTGTTTGTACAAAAATATTCATAGCTGCGCTCTTTGTGGTGGCAAAAAATTAGAAAATGAGGATGTGTCCCTTGATTGGGGAATGGCTGGACAAATTGTGGTATATGATGGTGATAGAATACTATTATGCTATAAGGAATGATGAACTGGGAAGTCCTTCATTAACTGATATAGAGTAAAATGAGCAGAACCAGGAGAATTCTGTAAACAGAAATGAAACATTGGGAGATGACCAGATGTAATTGACTTTGCTACTAGCAGCAATGCCAGGACAATTCTAAGGGACTTATGAGAAAGAATACTATCCACATCAAGAGAAAGAACTGTGGGAGTGAAAACACAAAAGCAAAACACATTATTTATCACTTGTTTATATGGGTATATGATTTGAGGTTTTGGTTTTAAAAGATTATTCTTATGAAAGTGAATAATATGGAAATAGGTATAAAGTGAGAATACTTGTATAACCCAGTGGAATTCCTTGTCAGCTCTGGGAGGGGGGAAAGAAGAAAGGAGGGAAGAAAACATAAATCATGTAACCATGGGAAACAACTTTAAAATAAATAAATAAATATTTTTTAAGAGGAAGGACCTTATCCTTTCACCCTCAAGTGGTGGGTAACATATTAATTAGGTTATAAATGTTACATTTCACTATGTGCATACTATTCCTCAAATATTTGTACACTATGAAATTTAATAACATTTCCTATTAATTTATTTTTGTCAATTATTTCTGAGCCACACTTAGTGATAAAATATGTTTTTAGGTGGCATCAATATCCAGGAGAGAACAATGTAAAGATGTGAATTCTTTATGGGATAAAGCTATTACTAATTCTTTTATTTTTAGAACAAAAAGAAAGGCTTCTGAAAGGAGGCAAAAGTAGAAGGAATTGAATACTTTATCTGGGGAACAGCAAGAACTGAATACTAGTTTAGTTTTTGTGTGCTAGACATAATCAGAAAATACAGATTGGCTAAACCAAGACAATAAATTTAGGAGATGAACTATTTCTATTTTATTTGTGTGTGTGTGAGGGAGATGAGAGACAGACAGATGGACAGACAGACAGACAGAGACAGAGAGAGATAGAGAAAGAGACCGAGAGAATCATTACTTTAGCATTTCGTGCAATATATAGCTGAAGTGGAAACACAAACCGATAAATTCATGAGTTCTAAAATATTAAAAGACATTATTAACTTGAATCATTGTGATTATCCTGGCAATAAGCTGACCAATAGATTCTTGACTGAAAGAATAGAGAAGAAACTACTCAAGAAAAAAAATATCCATTTCACTAGAGGCAAAGAAAAGACATTATCATTAAAATAACTGAAAATCTAGTTATGTTGAATAAAGAATAACTATTGCAAGACATTTTGGAAACTAATTTAAGAAACTATGAAAAATCATTGCACTGATATCTCCCAAAGAAATCGGTCTGGATTATTTGTTACATTACCTTTTTTTCTCCAGAATTAGGACTGAGAATGGAGAATTATTTGAATGGGAGATAATCCTTTAAATTAGCAAAAGTAAGAATAAAGGTTTACAGCTTTGGTTTCTATGTCTGAAAAACAGAATACCTACTACCTGGTAGTATTTGTTTTGAGTTATGGGCTTTTTAAAGCATAAAATAATACAGGGCAGCTAGGTAGCACAAACAATGGACCACCCTGCATGGAACTAAAAGGATCTAGGTTCAAAACTGGCCTCAGACACTTCCTAGATGAGTGATCCTGGGCAAGTCATTTAACTCCAACTGCCTAACCATTACTGCTCTTCTCTCTTGGAATCTATACTTAATCAATTCCAAAAGAGAAAGTAAGGCTATTTTTTAAGCATTAATTGATACATATGTGTGAATAATGATTATAATGGTGTACATGTGTATAAGTGAATGACTATATGAAAAAGAAAAGGGGGCTTTAAAAATATGCATCAAGTAAAGGAAAAACTCTGCCTGTAGCATGATCACTTATGAAGCTTTTGGGAATTGCTTTTCCTATCTAGTCATACCTGAATTTGCTGAACCATATTTCGCAGCTGCACCAGGAACTCTTTTGCTTCTTTGGCTCTATCCGATAATCCATTCAGAGCCTGAGAAAGCTGGCTCTGCAAAGAGAGAAAACATAGCACTTATAATCACCTAAAATAAATATTAAGCAAACAAAATTAAACTTCTTAAATTTGTCCATGAGAGTGAGATTATCTTAACCAAAATTTCCTCTTCCATCACGCAACTTTATTTGGCATTTTTTTGGATGAAGTGTTATATTGAATCTCTGGGAACTTGGAGTTCACTAGGTGATTGACAGGTGGATCAGTTGGATGTCGGAATGTTCCCAGAGAGGCATGCGGAGGAGAGGGCAGTTGGTAGCCCTGGCAGAGGTTCTTGGGTCTTTTCCTGTCCTTGAGGCTGGAGATCAGTGGATCTTGGACTTTGGGGAAATTGAGACTTGTAAAGTCAACCCTGCAAGCTCCTCCTGTGTTTCCTGTATTGTCATCAACCTGTATCTCTGATACTACTGCCCCTAGATATTAGGAAGTCAATCATCTTAGTCATCTAGGTCTCCCAGGGCCCGGGAGGCCAGGAAGTGGGCAGGAGAAGAAGAAGAGGGTGGTAAAAGGGGTGGATATCTCAAACTGATTAGGCTAACATCTACTGAAGAAGAAGCTGAAAGACTACACAGCAGTTTGCCTGCTCTGGTGTGGCCCTGGCCAGGCTGTGCTAGAGAGGGCTATCATCTTGATTCCTTCATTTGCCTACAGTTTAGAGATTCATTACTATCATTTAATTTAGGGTCTCCAATACCTCTATCCCATACCATTATCCTTCTTTGCAAATATATTCAAAGTTTTAAAGTACCTTCCTGAATTGATTATTCAAAGTTTCTTTGGGAAGGGAGTCATGCAGTCAGATTACAACATTACCCAGCTGAAGAGCCCAATAAATAATATCATTTAACCCCAGGTGGGTCCTGAAGGGATAATATCCATTGATCTAAAGGATCCTGCCTGGGCAACTGTTATAAAGGAGAGAAGTGTCATCCTACCCTCTCTCTGTACTCCATCTACATCTACATCTACATCGAATAGATAGGAGTATCAGAGGAGGTCCTCCTTTTATTATAACAGAAGAGAAAGAAGATGGGATAATGGTATGGGCAAAAGTACCCACCTAACTTAATCTGGGGATAAAGACAACAAGTGGAGAAGAATCAGATATTTAAATACTGGAAGAGAGAACCTAATAGTTCTATTTGAAAATGAAATGAGGAGCCCATAGCTCATTGAATAATTATAGCAGAGAAAAGATATTAGTAAAAACAATAGCACTTATCTTAAATAGATCACACACACACACACAAACTTCCTTACAGAAATGAATCTGGTTAGCAGAACAAAGTATGATGAATCATAGCCACTCAGCATATGCAATAAAGTTTGGTCCTTTAAAGGAAGTCAACTTTAATAAGTGGTCATTTATTATTAGGAGTATTGGGACTTCACCATCAACCAGGAGTTGTTTCTATGTACTTTACACAATATACTCTGAAATCTGAGAGCCCCTTCAGTGAACATGTGAACAAAGAGTTTTCTGCTAATTAATTTATTTTATTACTTATATATATTATTTATCTGTTTGTTTTTATATTATACTAGTTGCTTCAAAGCAGAGAATACTAGAAAACCTGCTCAGTAAAATTTTCAGCAGTACAATAGAGATTAGTCCAACCATCTGTATTAATTCTTCAGGCTTAAAAATACAGAAAGCAGCATGAATAATGCTCTAAAAATGTTTTCAACTGAATCAATTGGAATTATGCCAAAGGGTTTTAAGTGATTGCCTACCCTTTGATCCAGCCATAACACTGCTGGGTTTGTACCCCAAAGAGATTATAGGGAAAAATACTTGTACAAAAATATGTATAGCTACACTCTTTGTGGTGGCACAAAACAAGAAACTGAGGGGGTGTTCATCAATTAGGAAATGGCTGAACAAATTGTAGTATATGTTGGTGATGGAATACTATTGTGCTAAAAGGAATAATGAACAGGAGGAATTCCATGTGAACTGGAAAGACCCCTAGGAATTGATGTAGAGAGAAAGGTGCAGAACCAGGAGAACATTGTACACTGGGGCACAATCAAACATAATGGACTTCTCTACTAGGAGCAATGCAATGATCAAGGACAATTGTGAGGGACTTATGAGAAAGAACACTATACACATCCAGAGAAAGAACTGTGGGAGTAGAAACCCAGCTGAAAATCATATAATTGATTGCATGGTTTGATTGGTGATATGATTGGGGATGTAGACTCTAAATCAACGGTCAGCAACCTTTTTGGCCGTGAGAGTCATAAACGCCTGCAGAAGAAGGAGGATTGAGGCGGGAGGCACTGGAATATGGGGCAGGGGCTGAAGGACCCCCTGGGGCACATCCTGGGGCTCTGCCCGAACTGGCCAGTCGGGAGGTGGAGCCAGATATGGCTGGAGAGCCATACGTTGCCGACCCCTGCTCTAAATGATCACTCTATTGCAAATATTAATAATATGGAAATAGATCTTGATCAATGATACATGTAAAACCCATTGGAATTGCTAATTGGCTATGGGAGGAAGGAGAAGAGGGAAAGAACATGAATCATGTAACCATGGAAAAACACTCTAAATTAATTAAATAAGTGAAATTTTAAGAACAGAAGCTACCTATTAAAAAAGTAGAAAAAATGAGCAGACAACAAGAACAACAACAAAAAACACCTAACTCTAAAAAATATTTATGGAGATAAAGAGCAAAATATAGACACAGAAGGGTATAGTGACAGCAAAGCAAATACATGCCAAGTCCAAAAGAAAAATAAGGATTGGACACAGATGCAGGAAGACCTAAAAAAAAAAGACTTCAAAAATCAATTAAGAGAGGCAGAGAAAAAGTGGGGAAGAGAATTGTAAGCAATGCAAGAAGAAATGGGCCAAAACAAAATGGAGACCCAAAAAGCTGACAGAGGCAAATCAGGCCTTAAAAATCAGAATTGAGCAACCAGAAACTAATGATGTCATGGGAAATCAAGAAACAATAAAACAAAATTAAAAGAATGAAAAAAACAAAAGAAAACATGAACTTTCTTATTGAAAGAAAATAAAAACTTACCTAGAAAATAGATCCAGGAGAGACAATTTAAGAATTACTGAGAGAACTCTGATAAAAAAAAAATAAACAAAAAAACTTTGACATCATAATACAAAAATCATTAAAGAAAATAGCCTAAATATGCTCAAACAAGAAAATAAAATAGAAATTGAAAGAATCCACAGATCACCTCCAGAAAGAAATCCTCAAATGACACCTTCCAGAAATAAAACAGCTAAATTCAAGAGCCCCCAAGTCAAGGAGAAAATACTGCAAGCAGCAGAAACAGTTTCAATACCATGGAGCTACAATCAGGATCACACAGGACTTAGCAGCTTCTACATTAAAGGATCAAAAGACAAGGAATACAGTATTCAGCAAGGCAAAAGATCTAGGTTTACAACCCAGAGTCACCTATCCAGCAACACTGAGCATATTCTTTCAGGAGAAAAAATGGACATTCCAATAGGATAGAAGATTTCCAGGATAGAAGCCAATCCTAAACCAAAAAAATTGAAGTCCAAACACAAGGCACAAGAGAAGCCCGAAAAGGTAAACAAAATAAAATTTAAGGGACTATTTCTACATGGAAAAAGGAAATTTGTAATTCTCAAAAATTATCCTTAGTGTAGAGAAGATAGAAGTAATATACTTAGAAAGAGGGTGGGGAAGTAAGCTGATTATGATGATGTATTATGATATGATGTATATGTAAATGGGATGATATAAAATTTTATGTATATATGATATGAAATGATATGTAAAAAAATCAATCAAGGACTGAAAGAGAAAGTTACACTGTGTGAAAAGGAAGGGAGAGATAGAATGCAGTAATTAGATAAAATAAAGAGGCATGAAAATCACTAGAGAGAGGAGAGAATAAGGGTGGTGACAGGCAATGCTTAAACTCTAATCTCATCATAAAGGGTTAGAGAGGATAAAACAAGTATACTCAGTGGGGTATAGAATTCTACCTTACTCCACAGAGAAGTAGAGGGGAAATAAGGCAAGGGAAGAGGGAGTCAATTGGAGGGGTGACAAAAAGCAAATTACTGGTGAAGAGGAACAGAGATAAAGGGAAAAGAGCAGGATTTAAAAGAGATAATATGATGGAAGGCAATACACAGTTAGTAATCTTAATGCTGAATGTGAATGGGGTGAACTCACCCATTAAATGTAAGTGGATAGCAGAGTGAATTAAAAACCAGAATCCTACTATATGTTGTTTATAAGAAACACATCTGAGGCAGGGTGACACACACAGATTAAAGGTAAAAGACTGGAGCAGAATTTATTATGTGCCATCTAAAGTAAAAAAAAAAAAAAAAAAAAAAAACAAAAAAAGCAGGAATAGCAATCATGATACCAAACAAAGCTAAAGTAGAAATTGATTTGACTAAAAGAGATAAGGAAGGATATTATATTTTGTTAAAAAGTAGTATAAACAATGAAGTAATATCATTAGTAAACATTTATACACCAAATGGCATCGCATCTAGATTTCTAAAAGAAAAATTAAAGGAGCTCAAGGAGGAAATAGATAATAAGAACATTTTAGCATTTTTAGTGATCTCAGCCTTCCCCTTTCAGAACTAGATAAATTGAACTGAAAAGTAAAAAAGAAGTAAAGGAAGTGAATGAAATTCTAGAAAAATCAGAGTTAATAGTTATCTGGAAAACTCAATAGGAATAAAAAGGAAAATACCTTCTTCTCAGTAGTACATGGTATATATACAAAGATCGACCACATAGTAGGGCATAGAAATATTGCAAACAAATTCAGAAACGCAGAAATAATAAATGCAAATTTTTCAGATCATAATGTGATAAAAATTATACTTAACAAGGGCTCATGGAAAGGTAAATTTAAAATTAATTGGAAACAAAATAATCTAATTTTTCAAAACTGGTGGGTCAAATAAGAAATCATTGAAATAATTACAGACTTCATTAAGGAGAATGACAATGAAGAGACATTATATCAAAACCTATGGCAGTGATGGGCAAACTTTTTAAAGAGGGGGCCAAAGGAAAGGAAATGCTAATCTGTCAACCTGTTTCTAAGGCAACCCTTTCAAAGTTTCATTGTATTATATCCTACTCATTGTATTTGTCAGATTAGGAATAATGTGCAGCTGGATAGAAGATTTCAGGGGGGTTCATCTGGGCAGTGGCCATCAATGACCTATGAGATACAGCCAAAGCAATACTTAGGTAAAATTTATATCTCTGAGCGCCTATAACAACTAAAACAGTATATACTAAAAACCATCAGCAAGTACCATCTGCAATGGGGACAAGTTAGAAGCCTTCCCAGTAAGATCGGGAGTGAAGCAAGGATGCTATTATCACCACTATTATTTAATATTGTATTAGAAATGCTAGCAGTAGCAATTAGAGAAGAAAAAGAAATTGAAGGGACTAAAGTAGGCAATAAGAATTATATGATGGTATACTTAGAGAATCCTAAAACATCAACTAAAAGGCTAGTGGAAATAATAAACAGTTTTAGCAGAGTTGCAGGGTACAAGATAAACCCACATAAATCATCAACATTTCTGTAAATTTCCAACAAAATTCAGCAGCAGGAGTTAGAAAGAGAAACTCCATTTAAAATAATTCTAGAGGGGTAGCTGGGTAGCTCAGTGGATTGAGAGTCAGGCCTAGAGACGGGAGGTCTAAGTTCAAATCCGGCCTCAGCCACTTCCCAGCTGTGTGACCCTGGGCAAGTCACTTGACCCCCATTGCCTACTCTTACCCCTCTTCTAACTAGGAGCCAATACACAGAAGTTAAGAGTTTAAAATTTTAAAAATAATAATAATAATTCTAGACAATATAAAATATTTAGGAATTTATCTACCAAGACAACACAGGAATCATATGAACACAACTATAAAACACTTTTCACACAATTAAAACTAGATCCAAATAACTGGAAAAACATCAATTGTTCATGGGTAGGATGAGCTAACATAATAAAAATAACAATCCTATTCAAATTAATTTACTTATTCAGTGCCATACTATTAAACCATCAAAAAAGCTTTTTTTATAAAATCAGAAAAAATTATAAGAAAGTTTATCTGGAAGAAGAGATAAAGAATATCAAGGAAAATGATGAAAAAAATATGAAGGAAGGGGGCCTAGCTGTACCAGATCTTAAACTGTACTATAAAGCACTGTGTGTAGAGGGAGTTTTGTCCTCTCCCCCTCCTGGATTGCAGACCCAGTTCATCCCATTTTTTACATGCCAGCACTATGTCCATGAATGTAAATAAAAGGGTATGGGTGGACCCTATCTGTCTCTACTTCCCTCTGTGAGGCAGGTGAGGCAGACAGAGAATCCTGTAGGATGAGGTACACATGGTCAGACTTAGAGTAGGAAAGAGACTTTAAGTCTATGCTTATTTGCTTTCTCTATTTCAAGTGATTATTAATAAACTTTATGGAAAATAAGAAATTAATTTTAATCTAACAGAATGGCAACCACTATTTGGAAGAGAATTCTTAATTTTCTTTTAAGAAAGTCTCTTAGTATAGATATAGAATAAGAGAGAGGACAGATTTGCTCCCATCTGCTGTGTAGGAAAATATAAGTAAGGTAATGGGATCACCAGGGATATTACAATAAACTAAGTGGTTTGTGGGAACACACTCTAGGATTTATGAGAGACTAAACCAGGGTGAAGAGACCAGAGTTTACTGGATTTCCACAGGAATGGAAGTTGATCTTAACTGTCACCCAGCTTCCACTAGACCAGAGTATAGTAACAGGCTAACAAGGTAAAAGGGACTTAACAGCTTTAATTATGTTAGACTAAAAGGTGGGAAAGGATTTCTATACTTAAAATCTAAAGGATAAAACCACAGGGCAATGGGAGGACTTATTCTACTCTAACTTAGTGATCTAAACTAACAGGGCCCAAAGAGCTGTAAATGGAGTCTCTGGGTTTCTGCCTCAAACCTGGAACCTGCCAGGCTTGAGTACAGCTAGTACTTTGTGGCTTTAGGATTCTCACTGCAATCCACTGATGATCTCTGGATGCCAGGAGTCAAGATGATCTCAGGTACCAAGTAGAAAGGGTTCTGCTTGAAGCACTGTCCTCCAGTTTTCAAACTTCTCCTCCTCTCTTGGCTCTGTAGATTTGTCCTTTTCTTAGATGCCGCACCACACAGGATCCCAGGGGAAATCAGGAAGCAGGGTGTCCTTTGCTCTGAGGTCTCCCAGGCTGGCAACAGTTTTGCCCACCACTCATGGAGTCCACACTCAGGGCACAGACAGACTTCCTCCTCCTTCATTCCAACCTGGAATTCCCAGCTCCAGCTCCTTCCTGCTAGGTACTTCCTAATCAATATATAATCAATATATAATCAATACCTAATAACCAGCTAATCTAATCTTACTTATAACAGCTGCAAAGACGAATTTTTGCGGTATTTCCTCCACCTCTGCAGAGAATTCTTAATTTTCTTTTAAGAAAGTTTCTTAGCATAGAATAAGAGAGAGGACAGATTTGCTCCCATCCCTGCTGCAAAACCGAATTTTTGCAGCATTTCCTCCACCTCTGCCATTGCTGACCCTCCTGAAAATGTCAACTTCTGCTGATACATTGTGCTGCAGCAGCTTGTGACCCATGCATGCCAGTTGTGGTAAGACTCCCCCACATAGCCTCCTTTTAGCTTAGATAAGGGTAGGGTGTTGGAGAAAGTAGCCCAAGTCGTGAGGTTTGCACAGACATGCCTAGGCTGCAGACTCACCAAAAGCCACACGGGTTTCAAGAGGCCTTCCCATCTTCAGCTGTTTGTTAAGGCAACCTATGGTGCTTCCCAAGCTGCAACATACTAGCCCTGGCCATTTTACAGCACCCCTGGTTCCTGGCCTTGTGAGGCACCACCCCCACTACCCTGTGCACACCCTGAATGAACAGCACAGAAATCAGCCCATTCACAATCCCACCCTTCTGAGTCAGAACCCTTAAACTACACCCTTAAACTACACCAGGGGGAGCTTCCACACTCCTAGTGCGAGGGTGGGGACTGAGGTGTTAGCCCACACGGGGTTCTCCTGTGCCCTGATCTCATCCAGCACAGAAGCCAGTAGAGCTAGCTGGGTGGCTCAGTGGATTGAGAGCCAGACCTAGAGACAGAGATCCTAGCTTTTAAAATCTGGCCTCAAACACTGCCTACCTATGTGGCAGTTAAGCAGCTCCCCCTAAGGGCTAGCAGGCCCCAGCTCTTGAACCTTGGAAACATTTTACCCTTGGGGGAAGGGAGATAAAAGAACTCTTAACTAAAACTCAAGGTTTTTTCTGCCCTCTATTCAAACGAGTCTAAAGACTAGCCACTATGGGAAATAAATGGATTAAAACCAATAAAGTGTCCAAGGTTTCTCCATTACATGTTACTAGGTAGTTGGAACCACCAAGGATTTCCTAAGGAGTCTTAGATGACAAAGAAGGAAGTTAAAAAACTTTGCAAAGCCTGGATTGATGTCCTTTAGGTGGCCTTATGATTCCTTTGACTCCGAGGTCTTAAAAGATTTTAAAATGGCCATTAGTGACAAAGATTCCAAAGATTATAAATACTGGCTCCTGTGGGCATATAAATCAGTCACACCAGGTCCCTCAGTGTCCTCCATCAAGGAGGCTTTTCTTTCTTGGAATCCTGAGGATTCTGGCTTAACTCCTTCAGTCACTCCTCCTAAATCCTTGATGAGATCTAGCAATAAAAACACTCTATCATCCTCCCACCTGGACTGGGAGGAACTTTCTCCTCCTACCCCTTGGGCCCCTCCCCTTGTCAGACCCCTCTCATTCCCCTCTCCTCCCATTTCCTTTCCTTCCAATTCACCTCTCTACCCTCACTTTCCTTCTGACTCTCAATCCCACTACCCTTACCCAGGAGAGCTTCTTCCTCCTCATTACCCAGTTCTGGCCCACCTTCCCTATTACAACCTAAATCATCTTTCTCCTCACTCTTTTGGTCTTTCCTTTCCTTGTCCTCCTTCCCCTGACCAACCACACCCTTCCTACTATGTCTTCTCCTCTTAACCCCACCCATTCTACTATGTCTCCCCTTCTT
>NC_058131.1:442532547-442561977 GCF_016433145.1 Gracilinanus agilis | reverse complement strand
CTTCTCCCCACCCCACCCCAAGTGCCAACCCTGATCCTTTTGCCCTGAATTTCCACCCCCTGACCAACCCCTCCCTCTCTGCTTACCCACTCCTCCCCCTTCCCCTACCCACTCCACTACAACCCAAATAACCCAAACTACAGCCCACTCCATGGCAACCCAGTCCACAAGCCAAGCAGCATTTATTACAGATAATTCAAATGCAGGCCTATACCCTCTAGGGATGGTACCACTTATAATAAGCAGGAGAGCTTCATGAACATTGGCCATCATACACTTTTCTTTTGAGAGCTTTAAGGAAAAGAAATTTGTAGATGAGCTCATTGAAGTCACAACTAATTTTGAAAGCATTTACCCCTCTTATAACCCCAACATCCTGCTAACAGAAACCCCCTGCTGGAAAGTGTATCACAGAAGCAGAGACCATTAAATAAAGCATTTTCTGCTCTCCAACTACCTGAAGCTCCAGATGTACTTCATTTCTCTGCCCCTACAGGTGGAACTGACCCTTTCTCTAGAGGGAACCACTAGGCATACTGCAATAAAGCTCGCTGCCTTAAAAGGACCTAAATTAATTTTAACTTTGACAACTAGTAACAATTCAAATTTATCTCTCTCTTATAAAGAACAGGAAGTGGAAAATGGAAACAAAAGTTAAAAGCAAAAGAGATCAATGGGGTATGGGGAAAATCCCCACTGCCTAGAAGTTTTTATCACTAAATATGCTTATCCGCTCATATTTGGCACTCAAGGTGTTGTAAACTCTGTTAAAAGGTATGGATAGCCACTGGTATAACCACCATAGCCTCTAAGGTATGTGCAGTCGGACATCCCACTCAACGTGCTTTTCGTGACAAAGCTTTTGGTAGGCATCCTCTGGCTTACACACCATTTGAGCATTTACAAATTGACTTTATTAACATGCGTAAGGCTGGACATTATAAATTTTGTCTGGCCACTGTAGCTTTTGTTACTAAGGTGCTCTTAAAGGAGATAGTCCCTTGTTTTGGCCTGCCAGCATGAATTTATTCAGATGGGGAACTCATTTTACTAATTCTGTTTTGTTTCAGATTTATTCTTGTTTGGGGATCACTCCTCAGTTCCATGTACCCTATCACCCTGAGAGCTCATGCCTCATAGAGAGAATGAATAGAGATCTTAAAAATATAATGGAAAATTGTGCACTGAGTCTTACTTGACATGGCCTGAGGTTCTCCCCTCTAGGGGAGATCTACACATCTCACCATTTGAGATGCTTTTTGGGTATCCCCCCCCCATACAGGCTAAATCTTTTTCTCCTGCATACACATCATTACTAGGGGGAGACATTTCTATTGCTCCTTATATTCAGGATTCACAGGTCAAATTGTAAGAACTCCAAGATGCTGGAGGAACTCAGCCTGCCTGGAAAGGTCTGTTTCAAGTACTGTTAACCACTTCATAGGCTATCGAAATTGGAGAAAAGAACTCTTGGATTCATTGCTCACATGACTACCTTATACTGACACTGAGTGACTATATCTTGTCACATACATTGTATTTGCTGATTATTTTAGGATTTAATTTTGTTTTTAAGTTCACATATTAATTTAATTTATTACAGTATTACATTCCATTATACTATGTCACTTTCAGTTACTGTGTTTATAAATATGAAAAATAACTATGACTGAAATAATAATATAAATTAGTATTTTAATTAAAGCCATGCTGATAGATAAAGTTATTAGACCACGTGCTTGTAAGAATTCAAAACCGCCGCCCTCGCCATTATTGTCTCCTGTCTCCTCCCGAGTCTGCTGGCCAAGAGGCCACTCCCCCCTAACCCAGGAGATTTAAACTGTTCTGTGTGGAGACATAGGCGTCCCCACGCTCAAAGAACCGGAAACGGAAACCCGTTGGACCACGGGAAATGTAGTTTGATAATTTCCACGTGTCCATAGAAAATATATATACTTTTAGATAGCATCTCCCAAATTTCACTTTTACAGTTTTGACTATTAGCTATATGTTCTGTTACATTGTTTTTATTTGTACCCTCCCCCTATGACTGAACTGAGAAGCACACCCATCAGAGTGCTGTTTTGTCCTGGGCAACAATTCCAGCCCACAGTAATGAGACATTAGCACAGCTTGCTACACAAGGAGATCACATGTTG
Organism: Gracilinanus agilis; assembly: GCF_016433145.1. NCBI lineage: Eukaryota > Metazoa > Chordata > Mammalia > Didelphimorphia > Didelphidae > Gracilinanus > Gracilinanus agilis. The sequence continues at coordinate 442,559,818 of NC_058131.1, read as the reverse complement.
CCTAAAAGGCCTTTTTCTCCTTTTTAACCTTTGTTAATTATCACATAGATGATGATGAATTGACTTCATCAAACTGGTTACAACCTGTATCAGTAACCTTTGGAGAATTTAATGAGCTAAAAATCTCAATTGATTTTTTTTTAAATGATAAACAAATGACTTTTATTTGCACCTTTAAACAAAAGAATTCGTTGCATCCAAATGTCAACAATTATCAACTTTTGAATCCAGAAATAATCCTTTGGTTGATATTTCTGCTCTCCTCCCCCAAAGATTTACTATGCATCATTATTATGAAAAGCTAATAAAATAGCTTCATTTGTGAACATGGCTTGGTGGCTAAAACTATCAAGTGACTTAGATTCCTGATCAATGAGAATATTTTCAGATAGCACCCAACACCTAACCTTCTGTCCCAAATAAATGCTGATTTATTACCTTGTCAAATAGGAATTTTATTCCACTTCCTGGTTTTACTGCTGTGCTTTCAGCTGCCAAGGCACAGCTTAGAGACCACCCCTTGGGAAAAGTGAGGGAGAAATATTGGGAGGCCCTTCAGAGACCATTGCTGAAAGCAGGAAACACCACATTGACCAGTCCTATTGAAATCAATATGAGGTGGACAGAAAATGGAAGCAGCTGAGAGGGGTATATTTTAGTTCACATTTTGCTTTAAAAGATAATTTGGGGCAGCTGGGTAGCTCAGTGGAGTGAGAGTCAGGCCTAGAGACAGGAGGTCCTAGGTTCAAACCAGGCCTCAGCCACTTCCCAGCTGTGTGACCCTGGGCAAGTCACTTGACCCCCATTGCCCACCCTTACCACTCTTCCACCTATGAGACAATACACCGAAGTACAAGGGTTTAAAAAAAAAAAAAAAGATAATTTGGCATATAACTTTGTCAAAGCACAAAGAGAAGAAACTGACCATGAGAGGAAACTAAGACAGTATGTGTTTAATCATATCCTAAATGAATTTCAATTTGCACTACTGAAGTCAAAGGCTTGGAGTTCTACCATGCCTCGGAAAGATGGAAAACTGTGGTAATGATTTTAACGAGTCTTCAGAAGTGATATTCACATATCTAGGAGCACACTACCCCTGACTGATTCCCTTACCTTTGACTTGTGTGTAACAAGAGGTAAGGGTCCATTTAGAAGTAAGTACATGGGTGCACTATTGTATTCCCCACCTCTACATTTATAAAAAAACATAATGGATGAGACATCAGAAGTGATTTTTACCATTCTATTCCTCACCTCCACATTGCAATGGTGAGACATATAAATACATGCCTTTTATGGATGATACGTCTCATCCTAGAGGAGGGAGGATTTCCCATGGGGCTTGATAACCCCTGGATGATTTTACGATCTCATCCCGTAGAAGGATGATTTTATATTTGTCTTACTCTACCCTTCCACCAGAATGGTCTATGTTTTTGGTGGCATCAGTGGTACAGAGTTTTGTTGTAATTTTTTTCTGGGCTCTCCTGCCAAATTTTGGAATGATAGCAATAATAGGCTCTATTAGAAATATTTCAGCTTAGGTTGAAAGATTGGCTAGATTTGGAGAACTTTTGACAAATATCCATGAGCTTCAAAGGTTTTTTTTTTAATGGCACACACAGTAAGTGGTTATAGAGACTCATGTGAATCCTAATAATAGCTGGTGGAACTGGTAATGATAGCATGGCTACAAGGAACTGGTTTGTTTGTGGTTGTCATATAATGGGCTCTTATGATTTGGGGGATCTTGGTATGTCTTAGAATCTGCATTAGTTGTTGTACTACTGTTTATAAAAGGCTGGTGAAAAATTCATGTACACTCACACTGTGGATCATGGCCAAGTTAAAAAGGAAATAGATCTCATTTTTGAGTGAGAAAACTTTATGCTGTGCCTCTGCTTGGCTAACACATTGTCACATGGAATTTGAACTATGAATTTATAATTTTATTATTTTTGCTTTACATTTGCAAGAGGATATTTGATTTTTTCTTTTTTCCTATTTTTCTTTGTACTTGAAGTGCGTGGAATCAGTAATAACGTTTTTCATCTTGAAGGATAAGTTTCAATATCTCTTAGCCCTAATATCAATGTATATCCCAAAGTTTAAGACTATGGAAATCTTCCATTGATTGTTAAGTATTATGGGACTTTTACTAATAATTGTGTCTGATTTCAGAGGAAGGAATCACAAAGAGCCACTGCACAGTGCCAAGAAGTACAAGGTCAAGGAGACCAATAATCCCTGTGGGATTGAGGAGAATCTGCACTAAGACAAAGGACTTGTTTTGAGGTTCAAGGAAGCAGATGTTTGACAATTTCAGACACAGGACTCCCTTGTGCCAGATTTCCAACAAGTACTTTAGTTTGTCTTTTATTTTGGCTCCACTGTCCCTGAGAGTGAAGGTAAAATCAGACCAGGGAATCATACTTCCCTTTTACCTCAGAACCTAGTCTGTTCTCTCTTATAATTTGGCAATTTTCTGTAATCCTGGCTGCCGATGGATAAAGTGCTATATTGCTGCAATTGTCCTACAGGCTTGTGGGCATAAATCACTTTAATTGGCCTTTCCTGGAGATTCAAGGATCCAATTTATTGGTTTTTTACTCAAAATTTTATATACATAAGATTTTGATATTTTATTTTTATGCTGAATTTCATTTTTCCTCTTTTATTTGGGATATTTTTGGGTTATTGGTTTTCTTTTGACAATTGATTCATATACCTCATAACTCAGCCATGTATCTCAGGGTGATTCTGGTGTTGGTCAACACCTTCCTCAGGGAGGATTGTGTAATTATCCTAAAATCCAAGCTTTAAAATCTTTTGGAGAAATTTCAAGAAAAGAAACTCGCCAATACTTCGAATCAAGAAAGCAGATCTTTTTGGAGAAGGTGCCACAAGGATGCCTACAGAGACACCAAAAGATGCAGAATGAACTTTGGGATATAATGAACTGAACTGAAGGGGATTAAACATACTTATTCTGAATGTAAACTCTTATGCCAAAGGGGACTTCCCCCTAATTGGCATTTTGTCAATGCGTCTATCAATCATTTTCTGTTTTATTTTTCTTTCCCTCTTATCCCCAAATTGCTGTAATTTCCCTTTTGTAAAGTGCAATAGGTTATGTACTTTTATGTACTTTTAGTCAGAATCTTTAGAGGTATAAGCTGGTTATGTGAAATGATTCATTGGGGAGACTAGGCATGTAAATCTAGATTTCAACATGCTTGTCTCCCAATAGAATCACTGGGGGAATTGTGTAAAGGGAGTTTCATCCCCTCCCCTTTCTGGATTGCTGACCCAGTTCATCATATTTTTTGCATGCCAGTGCTGTGTCCATGAATGGAAATAAAAAGGAGTGGGTGGACCCCACCTGCCTCTAGTTCCCTGAGTGCCTTTTAAATGCTTATTCCTTTGCCCCATGTTTCCTGTCCTGTTCAGTGAATTTGTAATTTCATAGGTTTACTCTCACAGTAGCAAAAATCCATTGCAGTTAGGAGGAGGAGAAGATTTCAGGTGCCCTTTCGAATGAGGATCTAGAAGAAACTGCCTATACCTTTATGAAAACTTTCTAAGCTATAGGAACTCCCTCTAAAGAAAAAGATACTTTTTGTCTAGACCCCCATTTGATTTCTTTATGCACTGAGGGAATCATGAAAGTTTCCACTCACAACATTTTTCTAAGGTGGAGGAAGGGAACATTTATTTATCCCTTTATCCCAAGTTACTGTAGACTAGAAAGATCAGGGTGAATTATGTTTATGTCCAAGATGGACAGTCAGGTTTTTTTTGTCTTTCTTTGCCTTTTCTTTTGCTATTGAGTTGGGGGAAACACTATAAGGCTAAAAAGTCAAGCAAGAAATATATAGCAAACTTTGTGAAATGTTCCTGGTTTCCTTGAATTTGTAAAATGTCATATTTGAAGACAACTGTCTTTTTCATATGTATATGTAGGATTGCATATGATCATAGAACATTCTTCCTTTTGGACTTTACTGTATAGCTTTGGGAAGCAAGTGAAAAGATATTGCTTATGTTTTCCCAGAAAACACAGAGAACTATTTTCAATTTGGAATAAATACAGTATCTAAAAATCTACCTCTGCTATTTTGCTGGGGATGGCAAATTTCAAACCAGGAGAAGTGAAAAAAGGGTCTTGGAGTATGCCCAGATTGTCAACCTATAGTCATTCTGCAGTCTACAATGTCCTATTACAGGGAATAGAATAGCTTCCTTTGTCTGGCAGCATAGCCAGAACAAACTGAATCTTTAAAACTGCCACACTGGGACAATCTCTCTCTTTCCTGTAGTACCAAGAGGGTGAAGATTACATACAGTTCACCCACAGTGAGGGTGCCACGACCTGAACAAAAAAAAGGGGGGGATGCCTTTTCCTTTCTCTCCTTTTAACTCATGACTGAAAAATGAACCTGATGTGTTTCTATTTCTGTTCTATTTTGTTTGTCCTTTTCAGTTTCAGACACAGGAGGCAATTCCCAATGGACATGAGAGTTTGAGCTATACTGATCTTGGAGCTAAGATTTGAGATGAAATGTTGCAACTAGCCAGCCTAGCAAAAAAAACTATGAGAAGTCAAAATGCCTAGACTTCAAAAGAAACTCTGGACTTAGATTCTTAGAAGCTCTATAAGAGTAGGATGACCTATGAACCTAATCCCTTTTTTATTTTTATCCCTAGAAACCAAGGTAGGATTGGGAGAGGGAGGAAAGATTATATCTCCCATGTCTTACAGAGTATATTTGCATATTTGTTTCTATATCTTTGAGGAAAATATTTCTTTGTAAAAGCTAATCTGTTAATTAGTAGTTTAATGGAACTGGGATACAGGGGACCCATCCCTAAAACTGGAGAAAGTCCTCTGATAGGGGTGGAAACTAATAGATATGGACGGGAACTAATGGCAAAGTGCCTAGGAACCCCATACCTTCTTAAGGATACCTATAGGTAACATATGGACCTTCAATCAGAGGGGGACATGGTAGCCGGCTTTACATTTAAAAGAAAACTGCCCACATCTCTTAAAATGAGAGAGAAAAATGAAGATAGAGTCCCAATAAGATCAGGAGTGAAACAAGGATGCCCATTATCACCTCTATTATTCAACATAGTACTAGAAACACTAGCAGTAGCAATTAGAGAAGAAAAAGAAATTGAAGATATCAAAATAGGCAATGAGGAGACTTATGGTCTACTTAAAAAATCCTAGAGAATCAAATAAGAAGCTTGTAGAAATAATCAACAACTTTAGCAGAGTTGCAGGATACAAAATAAATGCACATAAATCATCAGCATTTCTATATATTTCTGACACATCACAACAGCAAGAGGTAGAAAGATAAAACACCATTTAAAATCACCCTAGACAATATAAAATATTTAGGAATCTACCTACCAAAACAAACACAGCAATTATATGAAAACAACTACAAAACACTTTCCAAATAAATAAAACTAGATCTAAACAATTGGAAAACCACTGATTGTTCATGGGTAAGATGAGCTAACATAATAAAAATGACCATTCTACCCAAATTAATTTACCTATTTAGTGCTATACTTATCAAACTACCAAAAAACTTCTTTACTGAATTAGGAAAAACTATAACAAATTTCATTTGGAATAACAAAAGATCAAGAATATCAAGGGAAATAATGGAAAAAAAAATGTGAAGGAAGGGGGCCTAGCAGTATCAGATATTAAATTATACTATAAAGCAGCAGTCATCAAAACAATATGGTACTGGCTAAGAGACAGAAGGGAGGATCAGTGGAATAGACTTGGGGTAAGACAGTGTATGATAAACCCAAAGAGCCCAGCTTTTGAGACATGAATCCACTATTTGACAAAAACTGCTGGGAAATTTGGAAAACAATATGGGAGAGATTAGGTTTAGATCAACATCTCACACCACACAAAATTCAGAATGGGTGAATGACTTGAATATAAAGAGGGGAAACTATAAATAAGTTAAGTGAACACAAAATAGTATATTTGTCATATCTCTGGGAAAGGAAAGATTTTAAAACCAAGCAAGAGTTAGAGAAAATTACAAAATGTAAATTAAATGGTTTTGATTATATTAAACTAAAAAGCTTTTGAACAAACAAAAACAATGCAGCCAAAATCAGAAGGGAAACAACAAATTGGGAAAAAATCTTTATAACAAAAAACTCTGACAGGGGTCTAATTACTCAAATATAAAAGGAGTTAAATCAATTGTATAAAAAATCAATCCATTCCCCAATTGATAAATGAGCAAGAGACATGAATAGACAATTTTCAGATAAAGAAATAAAAAGTATCAATAAGCACATGAGAAAGTGTTCTAAATCTCTAATAATCAGAGAAATGCAAATCAAAACAACTCTGAGGTATCACCTCACACCTAGCAGATTGGCTAAAATGAAAGAAGGGGAGAGTAATGAATGTTGGAGGGGATGTGGCAAAATTGGGACATTAATGCATTGCTGGTGGAGTTGTGAACTGATCCAACCATTCTGGCTGGCAATTTGGAACTATGCTCAAAGGGCTATAAAAGAATGCCTGCCTTTTGATACAGCCATACCATTGTTGGGTTTGTATCCCAAAGAGATCATAGATAAACAGACTTGTACGAAAATATTTATAGCTGCGCTTTTTGTCGTGGCAAAAAAACTGGAAAAGGAGGGTATGTCCTTCAATTGGGGAATGGCTAAACAAATTGTGGTATATGCTGGTGATGGAATACTATTGTGCTAAAAGGAATAATAAACTGGAGGAGTTCCAGGTGAACTGGAAAGACCTCCAGGAACTGATGCAGAGTGAAAGGAGCAGATCCAGAAGAACACTGTACACAGAGACTGATATACTGTGTTAAAATCGAATATAATGGACTTCTGTACCAGCAGCAATGCAATGTCACAGGACAGTTCTGAGGGATTTATGGTAAAGCATGCTACCCACATTCAGAGGAAGAACTGCAAGAGAGGAAACATATAAGAAAAACAACTGCTTGAATGCATGGGTTGAGGTGGACATGATTGGGGTTGTAGACTCAAAACTACCACACCAATGCAACTAACAACAATTTGGAAATAGGTCTTGATCAATGACACATGTTAAAACCAGTGGAAATGTGCATCAGCCATGGGTGGGGGGAATTGCGGGGGGTGAAGGGGAAAGTAGGAGCATGAATCATGTAACCATTTTAAAAATGAATATTAATAAATGCTTAAAAAATTCAAAAAAAATCTGTAACAACAGTTTGAGTTGGTAAAGTTACAAAGTTGGATCTACTTAATTCTTTTCCTGGGAGTTTTTATTTTCATTTGAGATTTCCCACTTTATTTACTTCTCAAGAGTATGCAACAGGCTAGGGGGCTGTTTAAACCAGAAGCCAAACTGAAATATTTTGACAAAGTTTTGAAAGTCTTAAATGCTCATTACAGAATTCCCCCTCAGTATGACGAAATTCAGAGCTCTGACACATGGAATGTAAATGGTTGATTTATATGGGAAGGGGAAAGAACCTTAAAAGAAATCTGGAAGTTTATTGCTTACTAATCATTCTCAGCTTCTCCTCTCAAGATAGTAAACAAGTCTATTCTGATTGGTAAAAAGGTTTTTGACTGCTCTACCTGTACCTTGTTATTTGCTTATATTATTGTATTTGCTGATTTCTTTGAAGTTTAAGTTTTTTTAAGTTTATCTGTATTCATCTAATTAATATCTATTGTTATATGATTCTTTATCTGTACTGTTTCCCTATGATTTTACTGAACAAGATATCATTGTAGAAAGCCCATAAGTCTTATGCATCCTGGATTTGTCATCTCAACTAACAAGGTCACATGTTGCTTATACAGCCTTTTCTTTCTTTTTGACTTTTTTAATTGTCACATCTATGATTATGAATGGATGCTATCAAAATTGGTTACAACCTGTATAAAACTTTGGAGAATATGATGACTTAAGAATTTAAATTGTAATTTGAGGAGTCTTGAGAAAAGACTTCAAATATCTAGTAGTGTGTGTGTGTGTGTGTGTGTGTGTGTGTGTGTGTGTACATAATATGAAGAATGTTGTATTAAAAGGTAGAGAAACAAGTAGAAGTTCCTACCAAAACTTTTTATATATAAAGCAGGAAGCCAAAAAATAGCTCTTACATGCATGATATTTTAACTCTTTAGTTTAATTTACTTCTGCCAGAAAAATCTAAATTCTTGGTGATGTTTTAGACCCAAATAGGTTTTCATCAGCAGTTGCCAAGGTTTAAATATTTCCTCTATTTCTTGAATTTTGACAAGTATACATCAATTCATAGATTTTTAAAATATCACAGAGCAAGTGGCTATATATATAAACTCATGTGAATCCTATATAATAATGGGTTTGTTTGCTATTGTCAATAACTGGGCTATTGTGAATTTTGGGAATTTGGTACTTTATTTGAATGAGCATTATCTACTCTACTACTGTTTTGTTTTTATATATCTGTTATTTCGTAAAAATCATTTGCACCCAAACAGTGGTTCATGGCCAAATTTAAGAAGGAAATGTATTTCATTTTTTGATGAGGAATCTTTGTATTCTACCTCGCCTTGGCTGACACAGTGTGTCATTGATTCTAAGTTTTATTTTTTATTTTAAAAATATTTTTGATTATTGTTTTTTCTTGTATTTGCAATATAGTTTTTGAGTACTTTGAAGTACATATAATCTATGTTAATCTTTTTTTTATTTTGTAGTAATATGTTTTAAAATACATTTGTTCTAATATTAAAGCATAACCAAAAAGCTTTCTACTATAGAAATAATGCCATTGATTGTTTAAAAAATTATGGGACTTTGCTTAATTATTCTGTCTGATTCCAAGAGAAGGGAATTTAAAAAGAGCCACTGCACAGTGGTAAAGAAGCACAAAGCTAACCTGCATAGTGCCAATCAAGCATAAGGTCAGAGAGAACAACCAATCCAATGGGATTGAGGTAATTTTGAGCCAAGACAAGAGGACTTGAACTTGGTTGGGGTTTTAGGTTATTGTGCTTAACATATGTCAAGATGCAGGACTTCCTCTGAACCACATTCTAACAATCACCTCTTTAGCTGCCATCCTGGCTCCCATTCATTCCTATAATCTAGTCCCTTTTCTTTCTTTCATAGTGTGGCAAACTTTCTGTAGTCCTGGCTACTGATTAAACAAGTGCACAATTGCTTAAATTACTTTAATTAGGTCCTGATTCAAGCACCTGCTAAAAGTTTATTTTTCCTTTACTTAGATTTTTTTAGGGATAAGACTTTAATATTTTATATTTCATCCACAAGTTATTTTTTCTCTTTTATGTGGATTTTTTTATGTTTTTTTATTTCTTTTGCAATTGATTCATATACCTTATAACTCAGCCATGTATCCCTGAGTGATCCCTGTTTGTTATTACCCACCTCAGGGGGGACTTTGTTATTGTTGTAAACTTTGATTTGAATTTAGGAAATTTTAGGATAAGAAACTTGCTAGCTCCCAGAATCCAGAAGATGAACCTGTTTGGAGAAGGTGCCATGAAGATGCCTATAGAGACCATATACTACATCAAGAAGATCCAGAATTGAACTTTGGGGTGTGAATTTGAACTTGATGTGGGGAGGGGATGAAAGCATTTGTTTTGAATGTATACTTTTAAGCCAAAGGGGACTGCCTTCAAATTGATTTTTTGTTAATGTAGCAATCATTGATTTTGTTCTTTTTTCCCCTTTTATCCACAAATTATCACAATTTTTAAGTTGATTAGGTTTTCATGATCCTTTCGGGGAGACTGGTCTCCCAATATGATCACAGGGGAGTATGTATAAATGGAGATTTTGAACCTTGGACTGCATCCTCCATAAGACCCTTAGAATTTCCCAAAATCCCCTTTAACCTCTCCTGTGCCTCCATGTTTGCAAAGTCACGTTATTGTTTTATAAGTTCTGTAGCTCCTCCATTTTTCTCTTTTGCTCTTGGGAGAGGGTTGGTTAGTACCTTTTAGCTAGCATTTTTGTTAGTTTATTATTATTAAAACTTTATTTAATACAATATCTTAGTTATTGAATATTAATTTTAATCTCTACATTTAGAAAGAGAAATTTATCAGTGGAACAGATTAATACAATATATGGAAGCAAATGAATATGGTAGCCTAATAATTGAAAAACCCAAATTTCCTAAATCTTTAGATAGGAACTCACTTTTGGACAAAAATTTTTGGGAAAACTGGGATGTAATATGGCAGAAACTAGATATAGAAATCTGTGTGTGTAGAAGCTATTTTGTTATAAGAAATGATGATGTAACAGTTTAGAAAAATCTGGAATAAATTTGAATAAACTGATGCAATGTGAAATGAGGAGAATCAAAATAGGTATACAATAACATATAAGATATAGATAATAGATACACATCTCATTCTGTATACCAAGATGAGCTACAAATAGTAACATGATTTAGACATAAAAGGTGATATCATAAACAAATTAGAAGAGCATGGAAAAAATTACCTATCTGACTTATGGATAAGGAAATTTTGTTATAAGAAAACAAAACAAGAGATAAAAATATTCATTATTAGTTAAATTTTAAAAAATGTTTTGCAGAACAAAACAAATTTAGTTAAAATTAAAAGATGAGGAAAATTGTGAAAAAATTATTTTCAGTAAATTTCATTGATAATGATAAGAGAACTGATTCAAATTCATAAGAATAAGAAGCATTTATCAATTGATAAAATATCAAAGGATATGGACAGACTTTTTCAGAGGAAGGAATACAAGCTATCAACACCTATTAGAAAAAGATGGTCTAAAGTATTAATGATCAGAGAAATGCAAATTAAAACAACTCTGAAGTACCACCTGACACCCACCAGACAGCAAAGTTGTAAAAAGGGAAGTGACAAATCCTGAAGGTGTGGGAAAACAGTACATTAATGCATTGTTGGTAGAGCAATGAACTTGTCCAGCAATTCTGGAAAATGATTTCAAACTATTCTCCAAAAGTTATTAAGCTATGCATACCATTTGACCCAGTGACACCACTAATGCCAAACAAATAAAAGAGGAAAACATATGTATAAAAATGTTTATGGTAATCTTTTCATTTCTGCAAAATTTGTGTGGGGTGTATGTATAACAAAATGTTATTTTTTTATAAGAAATGATAAAGGGAACAGTTTAGAAAAATCTGACTAAGACTTAAATGAACGGATGCAATGTGAAATGAGGAGAATCAAAATATTCATACATTAATATTAATTAAAGACAAAAAACTTTGACATGATAGACTTAAGGTGTAGACTAAAGCATATAAATACACATAAACAAATACAATACATATTTTTAGATATAACTAATGTAATAATTTATTTTCCTTGATTATGTTTGTGATAGGTTTTTCTTACTTTCTCAATCACTGAGGGAGGAGAAGATCAGAAGGCAGATAATGCAGAACTGACTTTGGAAAAGGAGATAAAAATTTTAAAAAGATAAATAAATAGAAACAACTAGGATGAAGGGAATTGGCAATCATAACTATAAATGTGAATGAAACAATTCACTCATAAAATGAAAAAGGATACTGGAATGGATTAGAAACTGGAATCCAAAAATATCCTTTTTATCAGAAACATATGAAACAGAAAGTTAAAGTAAGTAGCTGGATCAGTTGAATGCAATTAAGCTGAAGTTTAAAAAAGGAGGCTAGAAAACCTGATAACCAAAGCAAAAGTAGTCCTATTTGTAAGAGATATTAGTGGAAACTACATTTTGATAAAATGTACCATAAATCATGAATATTAATACTGAACATATATGCACCAAATGGTATAGCATCTAATTCTTGAAGGAAAAGTTAAATGAATAATAAGAGGAAATAGATAGTAAAGTCTTTCTATTTTTTCTACTTCTTTAGTCCTTAATTTATGCCCCACCCCAGACTTAGATCATCTATCATAAAACAAACTAAAAAAAAAAAGATAATTAAATGAATAGAACATAGAAAAGTTAGATATGATGGACACTGGGAGATTATTGAATTGGATAGAAACTGTAATTTCACCTTCATAAAAGTTGTACATATATTGGGACATAATACTTCATATAAATATGCAGGAAAGAGGTTTTCCAGGAAGATGGGGCTTAGATGGAGCAAATCTTAAAACCTCCACACCCTTACACACCGAGATAGAAAACAATGCACTTTAAGAAGAAAGAGGACCAAATCTAATAACGGGTCAGAGCAGGGGGAACCCTATTGCAGCAAAACTAAAGAGGTACACCAAGAAAAAGGCTTCAATCCTTGAACTGTCGGGTCTGAGGGCATAGAAGGGGAATCCCAGGATCCCAGGACACCTTCCCCTCGTGATGTGAGGAGTCTCCAGTGGCCTGGGAAATCTCAGGGCTGGTGGGTACACTGGTCGGGAGAGAGGGACTTGGTGGCACCGGACTCAGGGAGTTAAACACAGGCACTGGAGAGGTGACTGGAGGAGAAAACCAGAGAAACACAGTAAAAACACCCAGAAGATGGTGACTTAGAGAGAGCCGAAGCCCAGAAGACAGATAGCTTGGCTTCCTCATACCAAGATAGAGAATGCAGGGCTTCAAGAGGAAAGAAAACCAGATCAAACACAGCGGACAGCCCAGGGGGACCTCACTGCTGGAGAGCTCAGTTCAGCAAAAAACACTCCTTCTTGTCCCCCAAGGTTTTTTGGGGGGGGCGGTTGTTTGTTTTTCCCTCCCCTTGAGGTTTTAGCCTCAGGGCAGATTAAGCAGTAAGATTAATCCAATCAGTACAGGATTAATCCCAACTATTGAACAGACAAGAAGTCTTCAGAGGGCAGAGAAAGTAACTACAAATCTCCATTGCCAGCTGGGGGAAGATCTTTCATCAAAGATCATTAAATACATCTGCTCAAACTAGCAGAACAAGGAAGGAAAAAATATGAGTAAGCAACAGAAAAAGAGAAAAAAAATGACAATTGACAGCTTCTTTCAAGGATATGAAAAGAGAGCAAATGAAATAGAAATAGAAGAAGAGGAAGTAGTTCCAGTGAACTGGACACAGGCTTTGGAAGATCTCAAAATTCAATTAACTCAAGAATTTAAAATTCAATTAACTCAAGAACTTCAGGAACTCAAAAAGCAATCGAGACAGGCTGGAGACAATTTGAAAAAGGAAATATATGAACTAAAACAAGATAATAAAATCTTAAAAGCCAGAATTGGCCAGCTTGAAAATGAAGCAAAGAAGGCAAAAGATGATCTACAAAGAAAATTGGACCGGAAAGAGAAGGATGATCAAAAAGCCAGGGATGAAATTCAGTCTTTAAAAAACAGAACTCAACAACTAGAAGCAAATGACTTCACAAAGCAGCAAGAATATATTAAACAAAATTTAAAAATGAAAAATTTGAGGAGAATATGAAACATCTCATTAATTCAACCAAAGATCTGGAGAACAGAGCTAGAAGAGACAACTTAAAAAATATTGGTTTACCAGAACATCATGATAAAAGAAAAAGTTTAGATAGCATTTTACAAGAAATTATCAGAGAAAATGGCCCAGAAATTCTTGAACAATAGGGGAAAGTGTAAATTGACGGAATCCAGAGATCACCTTCTACATTTAATCCACAAGACAACTTCCAGAAATATTACAGCCAAATTCAAAAACTACCAGACCAAGGAAAAAATATTACAAGCTTCTAAAAAGAAGTCATTCAGATATCAGGGAACCACAGTTAGGACAACACAGGATCTGGCTGCATCTACCTTATAGGACCGGAAGGCATGGAACACAATATTCCGGAAAGCAAGAAAACTGGGTCTACAGCTAAGAATCGACTATCCAGCAAAACTAACTATATTATTGCAGGGGAAAGTATGGTCATTCAATAAAATCGAGGACTTCCAAACATTCATCAAGAAAAACCTGCACTTAAACAGAGAGTTTGCTGCCCAAACCCAGAACTCAAGAGAATCAACATAAGGTAATTAAGAGAATAGGGGAAGGAGGAAAAAATTCTTTTCTTTAAGGGACACAACAAGTTCAATCAATTTATATCCCAAGAAGAAAAGAAGGTATTGGCAAATATTAAAAAGTGTTATTACCAACACGGTAACTAGAATAAGTTTGCATAGAGCGAACAGGGATAAATTATATAGGATGAAATGTCAAGCGATATATATATATGTGTGTGTGTGTGTGTGTGTGTGTGTGTGTGTGTGTGTGTGTATAATATGTATATATATATGTAGGTAGGTATAAATATATAAAAAACTGGGTGGGGGAAGATAATAATAAGAAAAATAGAAAAACAAAGAAAAAGGAATAAATTTATATTCCATAAAGAAGCTCATGGGACCAACAGGGAAAAATAACAATACACTGTAAGGGTAAAGAGGTTAGAGAGAAGAAATATTCAATACGTAAGTTCATTGAAATCAACTTAAAGGGAAAAGAACAATCAGATCCATTGGGGTAAAGAATTGATTCACGTCCTAAAGAGAGTAGAAGGGTAACAAACAGATTGATGGGGAGGAAAGCAATACTAAGGAGGAAGAGGGCTTGGGGGGAGGGGGAGTGCAGCATGGCTTTAAAGAACAATAAGAGGGGAATAAGAAGGGAGGGGGGATAATGGGAAGTACAACAAGGGAGGGGATTATAGGAACTGATTAAAAACAAAATACTGGTATAGAAGAAAACAAAGAAAGAAGAAAGGACAGAACTAGGAGAGAGAATCAAAATGTCTGGGAATGCACAGTTGATAATTATAACTCTGAATGTGAATGGGATGAACTCACCCATAAAACAGAAGCAAATAGCAGAGTGGATTAGAAACGAAAATCCTATCATATGTTGTCTACAAGAAACACACAAGACAGACAGACATAGAGTGAAAATGAGAGAATGGAGCAAAATCTTTTGGGCTTCAAATGAGAAAAAGAAGGCAGGGGTGGCTATCATGATCTCTGACAGAGCCAAAGTAAAAATAGATAAGGTTAAAAGAGATAGGGAAGGTAACTACATCCTAGTAAAAGGCAGTATAAACAATGAAGAAATATCAGTACTCAATATGTGTTCACCAAACAGTATAGCTTCCAAATTTTTAAAGGAGAAGCTAGTGGAGCTCACGGAGGAAATAGATAGTAAAACTATACTCCTGGGTGACCTCAACCTTCCCCATCAGATCTAGAAAAATCAAACCAAAAAAAAAAAAATAAGAAAAAGATAAGAGAGGTGAATGAAACCCTAGAAAAATTGGAGTTAATAGATATATGGAGAAAAATAAATAGGGACAAAAAGGAATACGCCTTCTTTTCAGCAGCACATGGTACATTCACAAATATTGACCATGTCATAGGGCATAGAAACATTGCAAACAAATGCAAAAAAGCAAAAATAATAAATTTAACCTTCTCAGATCATAATGCAATAAAAATAGTTATTAGTAAGAAGAGGCAAACCAAAAACTAATTGGAAATTAAATAATATGATTCTCCAAAATAATTTAGTGAAAGAACAAATCACAGAAACAATTAATAATTTCATTGAAGACAATGACAATGATGACAAATCTTACCCAAACCTATGAGACGCAACCAAAGCAGTTCTAAGGGGAAAATTTATATCACTGAGTGCATATATTAACAAATTAGGGAGGGCAGAAGTTAAAGAATTGGGCATGCACCTTAAAAAAAACTAGAAAATGAACAAATTAAAAATCCTCAGGTGAAAACTAAATTAGAAATACTAAAAATCAAAGGAGAAATTAATAAAATTGAAAGTAAAAGAACTATTGAATTAATAAATAAGACTAGAAGCTGATATTTTGAAAAAAAACCAGATAAAATAGACAAAGTACTGGTCAATCTAATAAAAAAAGGAAAGAAGAAAACCAAATTAATATTATCAAAGATGAAAAGGGAGACCTCACCTCTAATGAAGAGGAAATTAAGGCAATCATTAAAAACTATTTTGCCCAATTATATAGCAATAAATTTAGTAATCTAGGTGATATGGATGAATATTTACAAAAATATAAATTGCCTAGATTAACAGCAGAAGAAATAGAATACTTAAATAATCCAATATCAGAAAAAGAAACTGAACAAGCCATCAAAGAACTCCCTAAGAAAAAATTGCCAGGGCCTGATGGATTCATAAGTGAATTCTATCATATATTCAAAGAACAACTAATCCCAATACTATACAAATTATTTTATATAATAAGCAAAGAAGGAATCTTACCAAATTCCCTTTATGACATAAATATGGTACTGATTCCAAAGCCAGGTAGATCAAAAACAGAGCAAGAAAATCACAGACCAATCTCCTTAATGAACATAGATGCAAAAATCTTAAATAGAATACTAGCAAAAAGACTCCAGCAAGTGATCAAGAGGGCTATCCATCATGATCAGGTGGGATTTATACCAGGTATGCAAGGATGGTTCAACATTAGGAAAACCATCCACATAATTGACCATATCAACAAGCAAACCAACAAAAACCACATGATCAATAGATGCTGAAAAAGCCTTTGACAAAATACAACAACCATTCCTACTGAAAACACTAGAAAGTACAAGAATAGAAGGACCTTTCCTAAAAATAATAAACATTATATATCTTAAACCATCAATAAACATCATATGCAATGGGGATAAATTAGAAGCCTTCCCAATAAGATCAGGAGTAAAACAAGGATGCCCATTATCACCTCTATTATTCAACATACTACTAGAAACACTAGCAGTTGCAATTAGAGAAGAAAAAGAAATTGAAGGTATCAAAATAGGCAATGAGGAGACTAAGCTATCACTCTTTGCAGATGATACGATGGTCTACTTAAAAAATCCTAGAGAATCAACTAAGAAGCTTGTAGAAATAATCAACAACTTTAGCAAAGTTGCAGGATACAAAATAAATGCACATAAATCATCAGCATTTCTATACATTTCCAACACACCAGAGCAGCAAGAAGTAGAAAGAGAAACACCATTTAAAATCACCCTAGACAATATAAAATACTTAGGAATCTATCTACCAAAACAAACACAGGAATTATATGAACATAATTACAAAACACTTTCCATACAATTAAAACTAGATCTAAACAATTGGAAAAACATTGAGTGCTCATGGGTAGGACGAGCTAATATAATAAAAATGACCATTCTACCCAAATTAATTTACCTATTTAGTGCCATACCTATCAAACTACCAAAAAACTTCATTATTGAATTAGAAAAAATAAAACAAATTTCATTTGGAATAACAAAAGATCAAGAATATCAAGGGAAATAATGAAAAAATGTGAAGGAAGGTGGCTTAGCAGTACCAGATATTAAGCTCTACTATAAAGCAGCAGTCATCAAAACAATATGGTACTGGCTAAGAGATAGAAGGGAGGATCAGTGGAATAGACTTGGGGTAAGTGACTTCAGCAAGACTGTCTATGATAAACCCAAAAAGCCCAATTTTGGGACATGAATCCACTATTTGACAAAAACTGCTGTGAAATTTGGAAAACAATATGGGAGAGATTAGGTTTAGATCAACATCTCACACCGCACACCAAGATAATTTCAGAATGGGTGAATGACTTGAAAACTCAAAACAAATTCTGGAACAATATAACCCACAAAAGACTGGGTGAAATAATTTTTCTGTCCAACAACCTAAAGTCTGGCATTAAAGATCTAGTGCACCAGGGTGGAAGTGGAGCACAAAGTATTACACCAAGGATGGCCTCATGACAGCAAAGGCTTAATGGGCAGTTGAATCACAGCAGAGGCTTCAAAATCTCTCAGACCTAGACAGTAAAGGAGGATGGACTGCTGTGAAGGAGGAGACTGGGGTCCCTTTGGTGGATTATGGGTGCATGACTCTTCTTGCATTGTACATATGCAGTTCCAGATTGCAGTCCTGGGGCTCAGTCTCAGGATGAGAGAGAGAGAGAGAGAGAGAGAGAGAGCACTAGTACACAATAGCACTTGTAATTATACGGGAGTAAGGGGCCAGGAGAGTATTAAATATACCCCTCTATATAACATGCCATCTTGGAAGAACTGAAAGTAGATAGTTCTCCAGGGGCAGCTCTAAACGCTGTTGCACAAAGAATCTGAATCATGGAACAGTGTTACCATGTTCACCAGAGTTACAGAGCCTGATTTTAACAGTTTTTTAGTTTAAAAGAAAATAAGAAAGTTGGAAAGTGAACAAACAACAACAAAAAAGAAACTCAACAATGAAAGTTGTTTTGGTGATAAGACCAAAAAACTAACTCAGAATATATCAAAGTGAATACTATTTCATCCAAAGCCTCTAAGAAAAATATGAATTGCAATCAAGTAAAACAAACCAAAAAAATCCATGAAAGAGCTTTCAGATCTTTAAAAGGATTTTTAAAAATGAAATAAGACAGGTAGGAGGAAAATGGGAAAAGAAATGAGAATTATACAGCAAAATCATGAAAAAAGAATCAACAGCTTGGTAAAGAAGGCACAAAAAACACTAAATAAATTCATACCTTAAAAAACAGAATAGTCCAATTAATAAAATAGGCACAAAAATCCATTGAAGAGAAGAACCTTTTAAAAAGTAGAATGAGCCAAATGGAAAACACATATAAAATTGCACTGAAGAAAATAATTTCTCAAAAGGTAGAATTGGGAGATGAAGAAAAAAATCACTGAGGAACAGAAATCTTTAAAAAGTAGAATGGTCAAATGGAAAAAAAAGGAGGTTCAAAAGCTCAATCAATAAAACTATGATTTAAAAATTGGAATTGGGCAAATGGAAGCTAATGACTACACAAAACATCAAGAAATAATCAAAGTCAAAAGACTGGGGGAAAAATAGAAGAAAATGTAAAATTTCTCAATGGAAAAACTGGACTACTTGAAATCCATGATCAAAAAAAGCTTAGGTATCATCTCTCAAGAAATTATCAAGGAAAACTGTCAGGATATTCTAGAACAAGAATAGAAATGGGGAAAATCCATCAAACACCCCCTAAAAGAGATCTTCAAAGGATAAGTCCCAAGAATATTATGGCCAAATTCCAGAACTCTCAGGTCATAGAGAAAATATTGCAAGCAGGCAAAAAGAAATAATTCAAATATTAGAATAACATAAGATTTAGCAGCTTCTATACTAAAGCATCAGAAGTTCTGGAATATAATATTGCAAAAGGCAAAAAAGCTAGAATTTCAATTCAGAATCACTTACCAAGCAAAACTAAGTATAATCCTTCAAAAGGAAAAAATAGGTATTTAATGAAATCAAAGACTTTCAAATATTCTTTTTTTAAAACCCTTACCTTCCATCTTAGAATCAATACTGTGTATTGATTCTAAGGCAGATGAGAGATAATCATGGCTAAGTGACTTGCCCAGGGTCACAGAGCTAGGAAGTGTCTGAGGCCAGACTTGAACCTAGGATCTCCCACCTCTAGGCCTGGCTCCCAATCCACTAAGCCATCCAGCTGCCCCTCAAATACTCTTGATGAAAAGACCATTGCTGAATGGAAAATTTGACTCTCAAATGCAATGAATTCACTGATTACCACCTGAAAAAAATCTCAAAATGAAAACTTTAAGGAAAATAATATCCAATTTCCAGAACTCAGAGGTCAAAGGCAAAATATTTCAAGTAGCCAGAAAGAAACCATTTAAATTCTATGGAACCACAGTCAAGATCACACAAGATTTAGCAGTGATCATATTAAAGGATTAGAGTGCTTGGACTATGATATTCTGGAAGGCAAAAGAGCTGGGAATACAACATGCAATAACCCGTCTAGTAAAACTGAAGACAATCTTCCAAGGCAAAATAAGGATATTTAATGAAATAGAAGGCTTTCAAGCATTCCTGGTGAAAAGACCAGAGGTGAGTAGAGAATATGACTTTCAAATACAACTCGAGAGTAATATATAAACATAAACATGAGAGAGAAATACTAATGAACTTAGTAAGGTTAAACTCTTTACCTATCTATATGGAAAAGTGATACAAGTAACATCTAAGAATATTATCATTATTAGTAAAGTTAGAAAGATTTTACATAGTTGTGGCAGAGAATTGATTATGTAAAAATAGTTTGGATAAATGATGTAAAAAAGAATGGGTGAGAAATAGGAGTGGCTTGGGAAGAGGAAGGGAATAGAAAATGGGGGAAATTATCTCACATATCTCACATCTACAAGGACCTTTAGAGTGCAGGGGAAATTAGTAAGGTGGTGAGGACAGGGGTGGAGCTTGAACCTCCTTCACATAAATAGAATCTTTGAAAAGATAAATTTGATAGACCTCTGGAGAAAACTTAATGGGAATAGAATGTAATATGCTTTTTCTCAACTGTTTTATGGCACCTTCACAAAAACTGACCGTGTATTAGGGCATAAAAATCTTACAACCAAATGCAGAAAAATTGAACATATTCTTTTCTACCATAACAATAAAATTTATGTTCCATAGAGGTCTGTGGTTACATAAATTTAAATTTTATTGCAAAACTGTAAAAACAGAGTGGGTCAAGGAGCAAATGATAGCAACAACATAAGGTCAAGATGGATAAGTAATTGAGACATAAAAGGTGGTATCATAAGTAACTTAGAAGAGCATGGAAAAAGTACCTGTCAGATCTTTAGAAAAGGACAGAATTTTGACCAAAAGATAGAGATGATCATGGGAAATAAAATGGATACTTTTGATTACATTAAATTAAAAAGTTTTGCACAAACAAAAATTAATATGACTAACACTAGAAAGAAAACAAAAAAATAGAAAATTTGCAACAAGTTTCTCTTAAAGGGAGCTCATCTCTAAAATATATAGAGAACTGTGCCTAATTTAGAAAAGTGAAAAACACTCTCTAAATGGTCAAAAGATATGAATAAGCAGTTTACAAAGGAAGAAATCAAAGCTATCATTTGTCACATTAAGTAAAGCTCAAAATCATTGCACATTAGAGAAATGAAAGCTAAAATAACTCTGTGATGGTACTTCTATCATATTGACTAACATAATAGAAAAAGAAAATGACAAATGTTGGAGGTGATGTGTAAAAGCTGGGACACTAATACACTGTGGTCGAAGTGGTGAACTGATCTAATGGAGACTAATTTGGAAATACAAATCTATGCTTAGCTTTTGACCCCATTGCTAAGTATGTATCCTGAAGTGGTCAAAGAAAAGGGAAAAGGGCTCATTTGTACAAAAACACCTATAGCAACTCTTAATGTGGCAAAAAATTGAAAATTGCTTGCCTATCAAATGGGAAATAATGAACAATCTGTGGTACATGATTGTGATGAGATAGTTTTGTACTATTAGAAATGATAAGGATAGTTTCAGAAAAACTTGGAAATATTTATATCAACTGATGCAAAGTGAAGCAAACAGGACCAAGAGAATATTGTACACAGTAAAAGCAATATAGTAAGAATGATCAACTTTGAGAGACTTAGTTACTCTGATCAAAACAATGATCCAAGAAGATACCAAAGGATCCTTGATGAAAAATGCTATCTACCTCCAGAGAGAGAATGGATGTAATATAAATGCAGATTGGAGCATACTTTAAAAAAATTTCTTTACTGTCTATTTTATTTTGCAACATGACTAATACTGAAATGTTTTCCATGATTTCACATGCTTCACCTTGATATCAAATTGTTTCCCTTCTCAAGGAGGCATTAGGTCTCGGAAAAAGGACGAGAACTTGGAACTCAAAAATTTTAATGTCTTATATGTAATTGGGAAATATTGAACAACATGAATAAAAATATATTAAAAATACAAACTAGGCATAGACCCACCTTATTGTTTACCAAGATAAGCTCAAATTGGATACATAATTTAAATATAAAAGGTGTCATTATAAGCATATTAGTGAAGCACGGAACAAACTACTTAGGTTTATGGATGGGGAAAGATTTCATGATGACAAATGATAGAAAGGATTACAGGAGATAAAATGAATAATTTAAATTACATAAAATTTAATTTTTTCACACACATAAGTACACTACAATAAAAATTAGAGAGGAAGGAAACTACCAAAAATTATATAAATTTCCTCTGATAAAGATCTCATTTCTCAAGTATATAGAGAACTAAGATAAATTTATAAGAATAGGAGACATTTCTTAATCAGCAAATGGTTAAAGGATATGAATAGGACATTTTATGAGGAAGAAATTAAAGCTATCAGTAGTCATATGAAAAAATGCTCTAAGTTTCTGATAATTTGAGAAATGTACATTTTTTAAAAATCTGAGATACATCCTCAATCCTATCAGACTAGGTTAAATTATAGGAAAGAAACCTGAAAAATACTGGCAAGGATCTGGAAAACTAATTGGAACTTTTTGCATGTATATACATAAATATGTATATATACATATATATACACATTTTTATATATACATACACAAGCACATAAACACATATATACTCACTACAGTTACATAAATAAGATTACCAAAAATAATCCTGATTATGAGTATTGGTAAAGCAAATTACAGTCTTGTAGAGTTTATGACATATATATACACATTCATTTTTTCTAAATTTGGCAGTTCTCTCTCTATATATATAATCCTCATGGCAGAGGTTCAGAGCACTTTTAGAATTAGGGTAGAATATTATAAATATTGCCAGATGTAGTCATTGTATTGAATAATTTTGCTTAATTATTTCTCTTATATTTCAAGAAATTTAATGTAAAAAGGAAAGACATCAATAAAACTTAGTTTAAAAACAAATCAAAATGGTTAAAATAAAATAGCAAATATTTTTTATACAATTCACTGGGGTTCCAAATAAAAATTGATTTACTATAGACATATTTTAAGAATTAGCAAGTTATTGCCCCCACGCTGAAACATAATTTCCTTTTGTTACATTATCCTTGGTTTCAGAAATTATTGGGAAAAAGAGAATATTACCTTCTGTGCATGTTTTAAAAAGGAACATTTCTTCTAAAATTAGCCAGAGGTTCTATTAATGTCCTATAGTATATAACTCAAATCCTGGAATTGGAATGGCTAATGAAATTGAAGTCTATTCTTTTAGGTCTATAATATCAACACAACAATTTGAACTCTAGGAATCTAGATAGGGAGAAGATGAAGTAGGGGTGTATATATGGAGAAATAAATAAAATAGTATAGATGTAAGAAAACAATGAAAGGCTGATATTTTTTCATTTACTGTCAATACCATTTTAAGAACTTTACTTTGGGTAATTGGCTACCACAAGTATTTATAATTAATTTCTATTCAGACAACTGAAAGTTAACTAGGTAAAGCACTCTCTTAGACCATTTATTACAAATGTATTAGCATATAAAGAGAGCTCTGTGGCACCCCAAGGCCTGAATAGCTAGATAAATATGCCAGAGTCACATAAAAGGGGAAAGGGCAGAGCAAGGAAGGCATGCAGGGCAATTAAAAACTCTAGAAAATCACTTAATTTCTGCAGTAATATTTTAGGAAAATGTTCTTTCCACTTTCGCATGGTGAGATTTAACAAACACAAAACTTACATTTTTTATGTTTTATTATTACGTGAATTGAAGAAAACTATATTAGAATGACACTTTACCCTTTTACCATACAAACTCTAGAACAATTGTTCTGATTTAAGATTTGCTGAGTTAAAATAGCCTCATGGTTGGATAAAACCTGACTGTAAAATTTGTTTCTAAGCAAGATTTTTCTTTAATTGAAACACTGATACAGTCTTTTAAAAAAGTATATAGAATTTATTCCCTGCTATCTTGCATGGGTGCACCTATCATTCTATAACCCCTCTAACATTGAATATTGCCATTTTTGGCTTTTTGCCAGTTGCAAGGTATGAAGTGAAATCTCCAGGTTATTTAGATTTGCATTTCTCATATCTTTAGTGATGTGAAGCATTTTTCCTGTAGTTGTGAATACTTTGCAATTCTTTTAAGAAAAGATTTTTTCATATCCTTTGACCATTTATCTATATCATCAATATATATAATCAACATGTATATTAGTTATATGTGTGTATGTGTGTACACACACAAATTTGTGGTATTCAGATACAAATACATATGTATATGTGTGTATGGATTACTTGCTTAATAAATTTTTATTGAATGACCATTTTTATTTTAATAATAAAGTTTTATATTATAAATTATGGAACTTTCTAAAGAACTCAAAAGACTTACCACCAAACCAAGTTAAATTAATCAAAAAGAATCTTTAATCTCATCAATATGAACATTATCTTTAAAGAGTCAACCCATTCTGTGTGACCCTTGTCCTTGTCCATGGAAATACCTTTCATAGAGGGGAACCAAACAACATCCTAGACACCTTCCTTCTACTTTCATTGATTGACAAAGTTAGCACCTGTGCATTCTATCTAGTGTTATTTGCTTTCACTATGACACCAACCCAACTTCTTTTTTACTAATACATTTCCTTGCTGACTTACTTTACTTCACTTCTTTGAAGTTCCTTGTTCCTACTCAAACCCAAACATGCATTTATATTTCCCTTTTCTATGTTTATTTTAATCCTTTGGGAACCATTGTATTAATGACTCCAAGACATTCAACAACACTATGAGAATATTGGGATCAAAAAAAGTAAGCCTTTTTGCAGGAGGGGGGGGTGTCTTTAAAGGAAATTTGGAATTGCCTGAAGGAATATAGTTCAAGCTTCACTTCCTATTTAATTCTGAGTCCACTTTACTGTCAATTTGTATCTTCTTCCAGATATATATGTATATATATAACAGCACATATATAAAAACAAGTTTAAAAATACTTTTATACATGCAGCAGTATCCATATAATTCAATAGATAATACATGCATAATAGATAAATACCTATATGCCTCCATAGATTGTCCATTTCATTTCACTAGGCCAACTCTTTTCAATTAATCAATCAACAAACATTTTATTAAATCCTTGCTATGTACAAGGAACTAAATGTGGAGTATATAAAGAAAAAGTAAATATAGTCCCTTCTCTCAAGGAGTTTGTTCTTTTGAATTGTATCAGATATTTTCTAAGAGGGTTTATAATATTTGGAGGTTCAAATTGCAAAATTGCATCTAGAAATAAGAATATATGAAATATCTTTGCACCCAAACCCTGGTTAGGAATTTGCAGAACTAAGGCAGTGGAGGAATCATATTTTGCTTCAGATCAGACCATTCTATGAGTGCTCAAAGCATGCAGATCCCCTCCCTGAGTTTATCTTTGAGATTTCTAGAATAATGCAGCAGTCTATATACTCTAAGAAAGTGGCTAAACGTCCAGCCCATAACTTCGGTCCAGAAGGCCAAAAGAGCCCAACCCTAACATCAATCTGAAGTCAGAAAGTAGGCTAAAAGAAAGAACACACACACCTATGCATGTGCTCATGTATGCAAGCATGCACATACACTCCACCATTAAAAGCTGTTACAGTGACCCTCAGACACACACCTAGAAAAAGACAATGACTCCAAAATAAATTCAAATGGAATTCCGGGAAGAGATGAAACAAGAGTTAAGAAATAATTAAAATATTTTTAAAAAATAGAATGAGAGTGCTGGTGGGAAAATGGAAAAGCAATGACATCTGTAGAAAGAAAAATTAAAACAGAAATTAATGAGTTGGTACAAGAGGTACAAAATCATGCCTCAAAAAATAATTCCCTGAAAATTAGAATGAACCACAGAGACTACAGGAGATAATCACAAATAGATGTTAAAAATCAAGATCAAAAAAATAAATGAAAAATGTTGTTATCTTACTGAAAAAAGGCTGACCTAGAAAACAGATTGAGGAGAGATAATTTAAGAATCATTGGACTACATGAAAACCACAACCACTAAAAAAAAAAAAAAAAAAAAAAAAAAAAAAAAAAAGAGTTTAGGAACTATTTTTCAGGGAATCTTAAAAGAAAACTGCCCAGGGTCAACTGGGTGGTTCAATGAATAGAGAGCCAATCCTGGAGGCAGAAGGTCCTGAGTTCAAATCTGGACTCAGATACTTTCTAGCTGTGTCAACTGGTCAAGTGATTTAACACCAACTGCCTAGCCCTTACTGCTTTTCCACCTTGAAACAGATACTTTGTATCAATTCTAATACAGAAGGTAAAGATTTTTTTTTTAAAGAAAAAAACTGTCCAGTTTCTTAGAACTAGAGGGCGAAGTTAGAAATAATTAGAAACTATTAGAAATAATCCACTGGTAACTTCCTGAAATAAACCCCCAAAGAAATACCTTGTAACATTGTAGCCAAAATTCAAAGCTCATAGGTCAAAGAAGAAATAAAGCAATTGGTCTGAAAGAAAAAATTAAAACACCTAGGAGCTACAGCAGCCATTACTATAAAGAAGCAGAAAGCCTAAAATACAATATTCCAAAAGACAATGTACCAAAAAACCAGAATTCCAGAAGATAACAACAATGATTATAGGCCAAAATAATGTAGACAGCAAAACAGAATAGTAGTACTGAGGAAAAATGGGCATTTAGTAAATTAGAAGATTTCCAAGCTTTACTGATGAAAAGATGAAAGCAACATAAAAACTTTGAAGTTCAAACCCAAGAGTTTAGGGAAACATAGAAAGATAAGCTCAATCACGGGGGACTAAACAAGGATAAATTCCTTAAACACCAATATGAGGAAATGATATTCTGAATCCTGTCATCATCAGGGGTTGGACAGTTTTTGAGAGGTTATCTTATGTTTTATTATTCTTAAAAGAAGAATCAAAAGGGAAAGGAAGAAGAATACAATAATGAAATTGGGGAGAAGAAGGTTAGGGAAAATTAATCACATAATGAAGGCGCACAAGTATAAGTCTATACAAAGAAGGAAGAAGGGATTGGGTTGTAACTGAAACTGAGTTTCTTTTAGTACTCTCATCTGAAATGGACAAAAGAGAGGAGAATATGCACATATATAATTGGATACAGGAAAAAAATTCACTCAACATGGAAATAGGAGAGAAAGGGAAGAAAGAATAATGATGGAGGGCCTATTCAAAATATGATTTGTCCTAAGGAGAAAAAATTCTATAAAGTTACAAAATAGCTGGGCAGAAGAGTGCTAAGGGTAGGCAATGGGGGTCAAGTGACTTGCCCAGGGTCACACAGCTGGGAAGTGTCTGAGGCTAGATTTGAACCTAGGATCTCCTGTCTCTAGGCCTGGCTCTTAATCCACTGAGCTACCCAGCT